>NC_135668.1:19686821-20019321 GCF_964188315.1 Podarcis muralis | reverse complement strand
GTCACCTGGGTTATCTCCTGGATAAAGCTGCAAAGTTTCCCCACATCTCCACTAATGGGTGAACTGAGAGTGGGGTGATTCACAGTGCAATGATGCTAGTACATGCTCCACCCAGGTGGGGTGAAGGAGAATTTGAGTGCAGAGAAGAGATGCATGAAGCTATGATATGAATGCTTGAAATGTAGCAACATCATCATTAGTTATTAATAATAATTATTATCAGTGCACGGTGAAGAGAGAACGGGTGGCAAGCAAGATCTGCACAAACAGGAATGCATGCTCAAAACAGTATGTTAAGGGCTTTCCTGTACATAAAATGATTGTGGTGATAGGCTAAAATTTATTATTTTATTACATTTACATCTTCCAAGGAGCTTTGGGTGGCGTACATGGTTCTCCTCTTCCCCATTTCATCTTCACAACTACCCTGTGAGGGAGGATTAGGCAAGGAGATGGTGACTGGCCCAAGGTCACCCCATGAACTTCATGGCTGATATAATATGCAGTCAACAAGAAAACGTAGGACCCATACTGAGGATGATGGAAGTCTTAACATATGAATTTTTTAAAAAATAAGTTACATTTTTTTTGTATTTGATGTGATCTGTTTTTTGTTTTGTTTTGTTCTCTTTGTGGTGAAGGGACTTAATATGTAAAAGAATAAAGATTAAAATGCAAAAAAAAGAGTGCTTCATGACTGAGTGGGGATTCAAACCATGGTCTCCCAGCACTCTAAACATTGTGCCACACTGGCATTAAGGGACATGCTAGATTGTATAATTTCACCTGTGTGGGTGATTGTATTTATTTTTTTAAGTGTTCCCCTGTGGAAAAGAAAACCTACCTGTATTTACTAGACTAGAATATGGTACACCGGAAAATGTGAGACCACCTGGTTACAATGTCCAAGGTAGAGAGTGTCATATTTCCACCTCTGGTCTGAAATGGCACCTTTTGGAATTCTGCCGCCTCATATTGCTTAATGCATAGATAAGCTCCTAGGTCCTATCTCTACAACTGACAGTATGAAATAGTAAAAATCTGAGTGGTTTTTTTTTTTTTTTGGGGGGGGGAGGTGTCATCGCAGACTGTAATGCTTCAAGACTGCAATGTGAATATATCCAATGCACATTGCATATTGGATAATAAAATACCATGTTAGGGAGAAGGTTGGATGGATTATGCTCACTTTCTGCAAGCATAGAGTTCTCTTTTTGTGGGAGAGCAATCAAACGTCCGACATCTCCCATTCCATCTTGAACCCACACACCTACAGCTTAAAGTGGTGTAGTTCGGCAATGACTTTACCACTTGATTCTGTCAAATGAGTATAAACTGGAAACCAGCCTACCAAGCGGAGTCCTCAAATTCCTTATTTTAAGGCCTGCATAGATCATCCGAAAACTAAATTCTCTTTCGGCGTCCATTTTTCTGTGAATGACAAGCAGTAATTACTTGACATCCATCCAGACGTGTGGGAGCCTTTCTCTAATTGAGATGAATTTTTTTCTTCTTCTTCCTTAATCAGACGTGACTGAGAGTCCATGACTTGGGATGCGGTGACACAAAGAGACAAGACATCTCTCTCTCTCTCAGCTTGGAGAGGTGAGTCAATGGACTTGGACACAGAAGGCAGAGGGGCTGGGTGGGTTTTTATTTTCTAATCATGCACATTCTATGTATGGGAGCATCTACTCCAGAAAACCAGAACCAATCATATTGGTTGCTTTGGGTGCTCCTATGTAAAAGACATAAGACGAAAATATATTAGTGGGAAGAGAGTCAGTTTGACATAGTGGTTAGAGTGTTGGATGAACTGGGGAGATTCAGGTTCAAAACCATACATTTAAAGCACATAGGTAAAGGTAAAGGGACCCTCTGACCAGTCCAGTCATGGCCGACTCTGGGGTTGCGGCACACATCTCGCTTTATTGGCCAAGGGAGCCGGTGTACAGCTTCCGGGTCATGTGGCCAGCATGACTAAGCCACTTCTGGCGAACCAGAGCAGCGCATGGAAACACAATTTACCTTCCCACTGGAGTGGTACCTATTTATCTACTTGCACTTTGACGTGCTTTCGAACTGCTAGGTTGGCAGGAGCAGGGACTGAGCAACGGGAGGTCACCCCATCACAGGGATTCAAACCGCGACCTTCTGATCAGCAAGTCCTAGGCTGTGTGGTTTATTCCCCCAAATAATCCCGGAGCTGTAGTTTGTTAGGGATTCAGATAGTCCAATGTTATCTACCCCAGGTATGGGGAACCTTAGGCCTATGAGTCAAGCTTAGCCCTCCAGGCCTCTCTATCTGGACTGCCATGTTCGACACCTGAGGTTTCCCATTGCTGGAGTAGATAATACTAAAGCAGTTTCACATATTCACATATCCTGGAGGTAGAGTGAGGGAGAACAGACTTATAGTATGATCTACTACTACTGCTACTTTCTTATCTTCACTCCCTTCCCCAGGGAAACTTGGGTTGGGTCAGGATGACAAACAAACTTCCTAGAAGATCCATGAGTTTGGTTATTGTGGTCCTTCCCTCCCCTCCAAAAAGTTAGCTACTGCCCATCACCATATCAACAGTACGGTAGGAATTGGTCCTGTGACCCAGCAAGATCAAGAGTAGGAGGGCAGGTATCTGAATCACATTGAATTCAGAAAGGTAGCAAAGGTTAATTCACACCCAATTAGTGAGTTGCAAATGGCTAGGAACAAAGTACCAATTATCCTGGTAGCAGATGTGTTCATGCTTCAGCTCATAGGTGGTGGCAGACTTACAGCCTCAGGGGTGTGACCAAGTGCCTTTTTTATTCAAGGATGAGCAAAGTGTACGACCTGTTCTGGCCATGTTGGGTGTTTGAATAAGAGTGAAGGGGAACTGGCCCAGAACAAAGAGTGTGTAAGGGGCAGGTCTCTGTATTTAGGCAGTAGAGAGCAGGTTTGGGGGCAGGTTTTGTGAAGGGCACCTGCTTTACATGCAAAAAATCTCAGGCTCAATCCCTGGAATCTCTGGGGGAGGGGAGGGGGCTAGAAAGGATCCCTGCCTCAGACCCTAGTGAGCCATTGCCAGTCTAAAACTGGACAAATAGCAGTCTGACTCTGTATAAGGCAACTTCCTAGGTTTCTGTGTTCAACCAGCCAGAATTGGGTACTTCAGGACCTGGGAGAGCTCCCCTGGATGAACTGAAGTTGTTCTGACACATTCCAAAGACTAACCCTTATATTTGCAAGCTGGCCTGCTAACTGCCAGAATCGTACCATATATATGTAAGACAAATGTCATTTTTACCAGGTAGGACTCACGTTACTTCTGCGCTGCTGTGGTGCAGATATTGCCAGTGAGGAGAGGGAAACAATCTCATCCTTTTGCCCTCACACAAGAAATTCTGGCTCCATCTTTTATTGTGCGTTAAGGCCCCAAAAGCTGAGTGCTTGTGTCTGAGTACAGTGTGAGAGTGTACAGTGATATATCAGTTCACAGGGATTATCTGTGTTTTTGTCTTCCTGTGTGTAACCATGGCATTATGCCCATGTACCGTACTCTGTGAGTAATGACGCTGTGCCTTATTGTCTCCCGCGCAGAGGCTGTGCGACATTCTGCTGCCGAGATAAGGAACTTCCAATTTGGCACGAGCTGCAAACGGCGATGAAGATGGAGGGCCACTGCGTGCGTCTCTGGCTTTTAATTCCCCCTGCCCTACTTCCTCCTCCTTAGTCCTGCTCTCCCCTCCCTCAAAGCCCATCCGTGCTGTGTGCGGTGCCCTCCAAGAACAAGTAGGAGGAGGCTGTGTGTGTGTGTCTGTGTTTGTGTATGAAAGAAGGGCAGCCCCTCTCCCTGAGAAGAGACCCTCTCAACAACTCCAGGCCACCCTGCCGCAGCTTATAGGTTCTCGGTGCCAGGAAGCCATTTTGATGGAGTCAAATGCCGTTTTGTAAGATGGCCGCATTGACGTGAGGTAGGTTGCACAGCTGCTGAATCGTTACCGTAATGCCGAAGCCCGCCCTCTCCTCCCTTTTGATCTCGCTAATTAATTAACCCACAACGGCAGAACAATAGGCCAAGCTGGCACATCCCCATTTCTGTCTGTGCCACCTCCTTCCTCAGGCAGAAAAATCCTTGCCCTCCCGCACGAATAATTGAACTAATGGACTTTTCCCGCTTACCCTTCCTCATATTTTATTTTTTTTGGTATGTGTTTATGCCTGTCTGCTGCCCATCCTGTTATCCAAATGAGGGTAGAGGCGCAGGGAGGGAGGAAAGAAATTGGTACATAGGATGGAGTGGGGAAGAAATGAATGCTTTTATTTCTTTCCATGCCAAAAATAAATAAATACTTAGTGATTTTTAAGTGGGGGGGGGGTCAGTGGGAGTGACACCCCCCCCCCCGGTATAAAACCCATCAGGGAAATGACAGGATGAGCTAGCTTTGCTTTTGGTATTTGTAATAGCAAACTGTAATGTCTGTTATTCCAATATGTATACGCATAAACACACATGCTCAGTCTCTGTATATTCAAGTATGTTACCATATTCAAATATATCTGTAAGTAATTTGACATCGTACAAAGGATGGAAATGCACCTGTTCCTTTGTTTGGACTTTTTATGACTGCCTGGCCTATTAATGCTTTATTTTATTTTACTTATCTATTTATCTATCCCCTCCATCCCACCTTTCTTCATATTAAAGACTCAGTGCAACAGGATAGAATACCCCACCCCACCCCCAACCCTACAATATTATCAAGTCGAACAATGCAGAATCAAGCCAATCCTATAGGTCGTTACTGCAGTAGACCGCTTCCAGTTGTGTGTGTGTGTATGTGGTTTTGTGTGTGTATGAATGAATGTGATCGAGGTTTGTATTCAAATTAGGAGAGTGTTCTGTCAGATTTCTCCTTGGTGCGACGGAACATTCTCTCTTTCTCTCCCCCCCCCCACAGTGTTCCCTAAATATCTTCTGGGTTTCCCCCCAATGCTCCAGTGGAGGATGGCATGGGGTGCACATGGGGCAAGAGGGGGAAGAGCCCCTTGTGCTAGTACAAGAATTTAGTAGGATGCCATCCAGATTACCTATATGTGTATGCATGTGCTAAAATACATTTGTTTCTCCTAAAGAGGCTCAATTTGGACATTTCCCTGATGCCTAGGGGTAATCTGTTTATTCTTAATTCTGCTTTCCATGTAGCAACTCTGCAAAAAAATGCAACACAGGAACCCCACTCCCATTTCAGAAGTAGTTCCCAAATAGCACTAACTGGAATACATGCCAGTGGTCTAAGGAGGGGCACTGCCACGTTCGCAACCCGAAGTTTATGTATCCAGAGGGATACGTAAGCAGAGGTACGACTGTGTGTGTGTGTGTCTGTGTGGGGAGAGAGAGAGAGAGAGAGAGAGAGAGAGAGAGAGGGAGGGAGGGAGAGAGAGAGAAATGTGAGTGTGCACATATTAGGCATGGCTAGTTTCTCCATTCTCTTAAAAGAGAATTTCTCATTTGACCATAGCACTTGGCAGGTGCAATCTGAAACAATGCTCTGGCAATTTTGTAATTTCTGCAGCAAAGCCAAAATAAAATGTAAACAGTGCATGAGTTAAAAACAGGTTCTTTTAAACGCCGCCTTGTGCAAATATACATTTTGGAGACAGACTTGCAGTTTAGGGAGGGCAGGGGTGGGGCTGAAGGGGCATTCCCCCCCCCCCCCCCCCGAGTTTCAGAGCATATGCAAATAATCTTTTGGAAGAGCTTGCTTTTCTGATTAGCTCTCTGGCCTGTTGCAGATGTAAACTTGCCAGCTTCATAAACCTTGTTTTATGAAGCCAGGAATGAGCATTTAGAACAATTCACTGAATGAATATTGTTTTAAACAATTAAATAGGCCCATGTCCTAAATGTTTACGCCACAGTCATGTATCCTTTTGGATTTTAACTTCAGCTTGTGGGCACCAGGGGGGACTCTGTGGGCGCATATGCTTCCTCGAGCACCCCTGTTTTATGGCATTGGGCCTGTGGGAGCATCTCAGCACTAGCTTTTTGGCTGAGAGAGGTGGCATCTGTCCACCCCCCACAGTACTTTCTGGGACCAAAGGCGAGAACACTCTCTCCCTCCCACTGCCTCAAAGCTGCTGTAAGGGCTTTTCTGATCTCATGCTGTCAGCTGATGGTGACAGCACACATGAACAATTTTGGGTCACAGTACTATCGAAATAGGGGCACGGGTGGCGCTGTGGGTTAAACCACAGAGCCTAGGACTCGCCGATCAGAAGGTTGGCGGTTCGAATCCCCGCAATGGGGTGAGCTCCCGTTGCTCAGTCCCTGCTCCTGCCAACCTAGCAGTTCGAAAGCACGTCAAAGTGCAAGTAGATAAATAGGTACTGCTCTGGCGGGAAAGTAAATGGCATTTCTGTGTGCTGCTCTGGTTCGCCAGAAGCGGCTTAGTCATGCTGGCCACATGACCCGGAAGCTGTACGCCGGCTCCCTCGGCCAATAAAGCGAGATGAGCGCCGCAACCCCAGAGTCAGTCACGACTGGACCTAATGGTCAGGAGTCCCTTTACCTTTACCTTACTATAGAAATGCGCCTAACATTGAGTCAGATCATTGGTCCATTGTGTATTTCCTACACTGTCCAGCAATTATTCTCTTGGGTTTAAATGTGGTATCTGTAGCCTTATCTGGAGATGTTGAGGACTGAGCCTGGCAACCAGTGTGGAAAGCAGATTCTCTGCTGCTGAGCTATCGCCCTTTCCTAATTTGCAGTCCCCACCAATTTGCAGGGTGAGGTGCATCAGGTTCTAAATGAAGATATTTTTGTCTTGCATGGGGAAGTTTGCCCAGATGTCTATGGGGACCCCCTCTGGCACACCTTCTCTTCCAGTTTGAGTGCCCCACATATCCACAACACAAGCACACACTTCGTATTAACGGGGAAATGATGATATCCTTAACCTTAGAGCTAGTGGGATGGGAGAACTTGTGGCCTTCCAAATGTTGTTGAGCTCCAACTCGTATCGGCCCTGCCAAATATGGCCAGTGATAAGGAAGGATGGGAATTGTGGTTCAGCAATAACTAGGGGGCCACAGGTTCCCCATTCCTGTTTTAGATGTGGGTGAAACTCAGCAACTTAAAGGATCACCTAGGTAAAGGTAAAGGTAAAGCGACCCCTGACCATTAGGTCCAGTCATGGCCGATTCTGGGGTTGCAGCGCTCATCTCGCTTTATTGGCTGAGGGAGCCGGCGTACAGCTTCTGGGTCATATGGCTAGCATGACTAAGCCACTTCTGGTGAACCAGAGCAGTGCAAGGAAACGGCGTTTACCTTCCTGCCGGAGCGGTACCTATTTATCTACTTGCACTTTGACGTGCTTTTGAACTGCTAGGTTGGCAGGAGCAGGGACCGAGCAACAGGAGCTCACCCCATCGCGGGGATTCGAACCGCCGACCTTCTGATCAGCAAGTCCTAGGCTCTGTGGTTTAACCCACAACGCCACCTGCGTCCCAAAGGATCACCTACACAGGGCGAAATTGACTTTCTGTGCAAGAAATAGGATGCAGACCATGACAGATTTTTTTAGAAAGTTAAAAAACAAACAAACCATTTCCCCATCAGTACATCATACGGTTACACCCTGATCTGGCAAAAGAAACAGGCTTCTACGTGCAGATCAATATTTTAGATTCTCTTTCTCCCACACTTGCAGTTGGTGTAGACAGTGCCGTTTGATGTAGTGTTTGAAGACATTTCTGTATTCAGACCCACCTCTCCCCTTGTCAAGCTATTGAGAAAGCTCTTAATTTCATTGTGAGATTCTGCTTCCTGAGTGACCTGATAAGGCCTGCATATCTGGGAGACATTGTGGCTGTTTAGCTCTATATTAATAGCAATGGTTCCTTGATACCTTCTGGATTTTGGATACTGTAGAGGAATTTCACATTTGCACCACAGGAAGTTACTGGTGTGCTCACATCTATTTCCTGTCAAGCTGCTTGCCTCTTGTCATCTTCACTTAAAAGCCTGCTCTTCTTGGATGTGTATAGTTGGCTGTTCAATGATTAAGAACATAAGTTAGACCCTGCTGGGTCAGTCCAGTGGCCCATCTAGTCTTTTATACTTTTCTCTCAGTGGCCAGTCAGAGGCCTGCAGAAAACCCTCAAGCAGGGTCTAAACACCACAGCCTTCTCCTCCCCTATGGTTTCCAAATGTGGAGGTACAGCATAACTATTTGTCATTGATAGCCTTCTCCTCATGAACTGGTCTCATCCTCTTTTGAAGCTCCTGTAGGAACAAGTTCAATAGTTTAACTATGCACTGCACGAAGAGGTGCTTTCTTTTACCTTTCCAGAATCTTCCAACATTCAGTTTCATTGGATGTGCACATGTTCTAGTCTCATGAGAGAAGGAGAAATCTTTTCTCTATCCACTTCTTCCATGCCATGTATAATCTTATAAATACCTGTCATGTCCTATCTTACTTGCCTTTTCTCTATGCAGTGGTACCTCAGGTTAAGTACTTAATTCATTCCGGAGGTCCGTTCTTAACCTGAAACTGTTCTTAACCTGAAGCACCACTTTAGCTAATGGGGCCTCCCGCTGCTGCCACACTGCCGGAGCACGATTTCTGTTCTTATCCTGAAGCAAAGTTCTTAACCTGAAGCACTATTTCTGGGTTAGCGGAGTCTGTAACCTGAAGCGCATGTAACCTGAAGCGTATGTAACCTGAAGCGTATGTAACCCGAGGTATCACTGTACTAAAATGCTCCAAATGTTGTAACTTTTCCTCAGAGGGGAGTCGCTTGATGATTTCGGTTACCCTTTTCTGAACATTTCCCAACTCCTGTTATACCTTTTGAGGTGACGGTTGTGGAAAAAAGGGCTGCCTCCATGATTTTGAGCCTCTGCTTAGGACCTGACCTTTACACTGAAACGGAGAATCTGGCCACCTCTGATGAAATCCCTTTTGGACACTGACCGATTCCCGAACAGAAGCCATGGCATAGCATCTTTGTTTTGGGACATCCATTGCTAGTCTTACACAGTGCAGGCCCATCAAAGTTGATTTACATGGCTAACTTAGGTTCACTTCAGTAGGCCTACTCTTGAGTAGAACTTGGTTGGATGCAACCCATGGTGTCTAATGGAGAGAAGCTGGGATTCCCCCCTCCCCCGCATGCACTTCTCGCATATGACAAACAAATAAACAAAACTAACAATAAACATGCATGCCTTTGCTAAAGCTAGTAAAGTGGCACCTTGGTTCTCGAACGCAATCTGTTCCGGAAGTCCATTCGACTTCTGAAACGTTCAAAAACCAAGACACGGCTTCTGATTGGCTGCAGGAGCTTCCTGCACTCAAGCGGAAGCTGCGTCGGACGTTCAGCTTCCAAAAAACATTCGAAAACTGAAACACTTACTTTTGGGTTTGCGGCATTCGGGAGCCGATTTGTTCGTCAGCTAAGCCGTTCAAGAACCAAGGTTCCACTGTATCCCCAAACCTTACCTAGGGTTTAAATGCATTTAAACACATGTCACATATAGTCTTAACTAGAGTTGGCAGTATTGGGGTGCTGGTAATTGGTAATGGAAGCTTTCAGGATTTAATTTTACTCTTACATGACAAAGTCATGTATTTGTGATGATGGGCTCCATAAATCTCAACTGTCTGTCTCCTTTCCCTTCTTCGTCTGTCTGTCTTACCATGTTCTATCCATCTCTGCCCTTCCATCTGTTTCTTGAGTTGTGCCTTGGACTGAAAAAGGATGTTAACAGTGTTCATGGGGGGTAGAGGGTGGGTGGGAATTTGTCTGGCTGGTATCATAAATGTGCCAATGGGGGAGGCACTGGGTCAGAAGCCAGAAGTGACCAGATGGTGTTCCAGCTTTTCCAAATCCTTGTCTTGGGGCTCCTCCCCTCTTGAAAATGGTCAAACTCCTCGCTGCTATGAGTCTTCCTGATCCTACCTAATCTCTCTTGGATTGGATAGAAAGATGCCCTTCCAAGCAGAAACCGATGCAGCCTCCCTTGTGTCCATGATCTGAATATGAAGGCTCAGATCTCTAAGCCGTGGAAGGGATTGTGGATGCAAATTCAGTCCTTGCATCCTAGCGCTGTAAAATTGGAAATGCAATTTTACTGGAGAGCCAGTATACATGTAATGAAGAGAGACGGGGAAAATGCAGGTTCATAGCTGGGTGGGGATTCGATTCCACCTGGGTGTCTGTGGGACTGCAAATTCTCAGCCTAATTTATTTATTTATGCATATTTAAATAATTTATATTATTGCCCTTTGCACAGGCCACAGGATGGTTTGCAGTAATAACCTACCTCACAGGGCTAATGTAAGAACAAAATGGGGGATGACGACACCCCTGTATACTGCTCTGAGCTTCTGGGGTGCTGGGTGATGCAGAGATACAGACAGGGAAAGTGCTATTGATGATGGCTACTAACCTTGATATGGGACGCGGGTGGTGCTGTGGGTTAAACCACAGAGCCTAGGACTTGCCGATCAGAAGGTCGGCGGTTCGAATCCCCGTGACGGGGTGAGCTCCCGTTGCTCGGTCCCTGCCCCAGCCAACCTAGCAGTTCGAAAGCACATCAAAGTGCAAGTAGATAAATAGGTACCGCTCTGGCGGGAAGGTAAACGGCATTTCCGTGCACTGCTCTGGTTCGCCAGAAGTGGCTTAGTCATGTTGGCCACATGACCCGGAAGCTGTATGCCAGCTCCCTCGGCCAATAAAGCGAGATGAGCTCCGCAACCCCAGAGTCGGCCATGACTGTACCTAATGGTCAGGGGTCCCTTTACCTTTTACTAACCTTGATAGGTTGATCAGCCTCCACAATTGGTAGCAGCAATGCTTCTGAATGCCAGTTGCTGGAAACCACAGAACAGGAGAGTGTTTCTTGTGCTCTGATTCTTCTTACTGTTTTCCCACACACATTTGGTCAGTCACAATGTGAACAGCGTGCTGACCCTAGATGGGCCATTGATCTGACCTGGCGGGGCTCTTCTTATGACCTTATGAAAACTGCACAGGTGTAAGATTCATTGTAACCCCGCCCTGGGATTGAAATAGAAGGCAGGAGAATGTTTTGTGAATTTTGCAAAAGCGAAAGTAGCATTTCCAGAAAGAGAACTCTGTTAGTCTGCTGCAGTGGAAAGTGAAAGAATGGAAACATAAGGCCTGTATCTGATTAAGTCCTGTTCAGAGTAGATGCATTGAAATTAATGAACCTAAGTGAGTAATGTCTAAGTTCAGTAGGTCTACTCTACGTAGGACTAGTGTTTGGTACCACCCTAATATGTTTATTATGTCATAAGCTTTCATGGACTAGAGTCCACTTCAGACGCATGAAATGTTATTCTAAGTTGACGGATACACACACACACACACACACACACACACACACACACACACAGTGGAAGAAAAGAAGTAAGCCTTGAGACTAGAGGGAAATGAAATGAAAATGCCATACTTTTTGCACGTGTATATTGAGTTTTTCCTTGTAAAACCTGTCCAAAGGACCTGAATATCTAGGCGAGCTTGTGGCAAAATTCAAATCCACCAATGCATATCAAGAACTTGATTTCCTGATGGTTTCGCATTGTGTGATTTGCACTGCCCAGTTTCTTTCTCCCCTTTCCACGTATGTTGCTTTCAGTTCTACAGGGTAGTAGAAGTGCTGTCCTGTCCTGCTTTTAAGGCTGTGATCCTAGCTAACGCTTACTTGGGAGTAACTCCCATTGAATTCAACATGACTTAACTTCTGAGTAGATGTGTACAGGACTGCATAGTAAGAGTGTGATCTGGGCGTGAACTCTCTGAAAGGCCTTGGGCAAGCCACAAACTGCAAAACATTTCATGCCTATAACCTCAGTCACCTATGAAACAATTCTGTGAGGTATGCCACTATTATCCCCACTTGTGTGCTTGCGTGTGCTGAGTGATTAGGGACTTCCTAAGGCCACCAAATGAGTCTTGTGGCCGAGTTGACCTTTTGAATTGGTGTGGCTTGTACTGTTACTTGCTATATACTATTTTAGACTCCTTGGACTAAAAGAATCAGGAATTCCTTCTGCCCAACAGCTCATAGGGGCTGGGTGTGTGTGCTGAGTATGTTTGAAAAACCATTTTTGAAAAACCAGCATTTCATACTGTAGTTCAAGAAGTAAAGAGCATCCATTGATGAATGTGTCTAAATATGCATGTCTAAGTATATCACCACTAGTGGACATTGTGCTTTACACAGCGACATATTGAAATCAGGCAGGCACCTTCATGGAACTCTTTTCAGTGTTTTCAGCAAAAAAAAAAAATTGTTTATAGACGAGACTACCCAAATATTTAGAATGTGGACGTGTGTTTTAATGTGTTTTCAGTGTATTGTTGATTTTAAATTTTTGAATGTTTTAAATTGCTGTAAATTATTTTATTGATAACTTTATTGTTTTGTAAACCACTTTGATGTTTTTTTTTTAAAAAACCAAGTGTATACCGTATTTTTCCATGTATAAGATGCCCCACATATAACACGACCCCTCTTTTTTGAGCCCCAAATTAAGAAATAAATTTATTTATATATTTAATCGCAACATTCCATGCATAAGATGACCCCCAATTTTAAACTTTAAAAAATTGGGGGGGGGGGGGAATATAGCCTTATACACTGAAAAATACAGTAAATTCTATTAAACAAATAAATAGGCAACTTCCATGGAGTTCGCACTCTAAAACAGCCTTCACCAACCAGATATGTTGGACTACAATTCCTATAAGCTGACCAACACATCTGGAAGGTACCAGGGTGGACTGGGAAGCCTTAGGGCAACAAAGGATGGATGGCAGTAAGTGTCCTTTTTTTTTATATAGATAGAATTTCAGCTTCGTTTCAGTTTGGATGAAGACTGTTAAACACAGGGCTACGATGTGAGAATGGGGCAACTTTTTAAAATAAGGATGCCTGGCTACCCTAGGCCAGGACTTACCGTGGCTTTGTCTGCCTGGCTAAGAAGGTGAAAGTGAACCAAATTGGACAATGTTCTGCTCTCACTCAGAGGTGGGGGCACGACTTTGGCTCCCTGCCAACTACAGCTTTTGCAGCCTTTTGTTATCTGATGTTTCCAGCGCATGCCTGGCAATCCATTATTTAGGATTTAGGTTACGGGTTTTTTATTTTTTTTGGTGTGTGCACGTTTCTTTGTTCCATTTTTAAAGGAGGAAGGTTTTCGCTGTGGAATTATGTGGATTTTCTAAGGGTGCTCCGGTGCACGCCCAGGGACACACGCTGTGGCTCTCCATGCATGTGACGAGGGTAAAATGAGAGGTCCGAGCATGAAAGATTAGGCACGCATCTAAGGACCTGCGTGGGAAAGGTGCCAAGAAGCAAATGATCAAAGAGGAACATGTGCATCCTGCACTAGAATTTGCTGGACGGCCAGATCTGTTGCAATTTATTTCCTTTCTTTCTTTCCCTCCCTCCCTCTGCGTTTGTGTAGATCCTTGATTGCACGGCCAGCTAGGGGAAGGCTTGCAGTCTGACCTGGTGTAATAAGGAAGCTGGCATAGACAAAGGAAAAACCAGGGGAGGTGGTTAGTACAGCTCAGGGCTGTAGTAGTTGAGTGAACCCATAACGATGGAGCAAGTTGGGATTTGTCTAAATCAGAGGTGGGGGACTTGTCTTCCGTAAATGTTGTTGGGATTCAACTTCCATCATCATCCCTGACCATTAACTACATTTAGTGTTGATGTTGTTGTTAGAAGACAGGTAAAAAAAAGTACAGTATCACAATACAAATATTTTAAATGCCCTAAATTAAACTTTACACTTATGGTTGAGAGGCAACCATTTGTTGAATTTCGAATGGTCAGGCTTGATAATTTAACTGTTTTGCTATAATGTAAATTCTTTGATCAATGAATTGGAATTAATTTAGAGTTAGAAAAGAATGGAAAAACACACACAGATTTATATTTGCTTTTTGTAATGTATGTATGACTTGGTATGACTTGGTATATGAGGTGATAAAGAACTATATATTTTATAATTATAATTATATGTATATATATAATTTGGGTGTGTTGTTTTTTAAAAGATAATAGGGAATTTTGGTAGTGTGCAATTTTAATCAAGTGGTGAATTCATTCAAAACCAGTGATGATGAACTGATCTTTTTTTTAAAAAAGGGAGCAGCCTTGTGGGCCAAATGGGGAGGCCTGACAGGCCTAATTAAGCCCAGTAGATGGAGGTTTCCAACCACTGGCTACTTTGTCCTCATCATGAGAAGGGCCATAGTTCAGGGGCCGTAGCTCAATTGCAGATTTAATATCCTGGGCTCAATCCCTGGTGTTTCCAGGTAGGAATGAGAACCCCAGTCTGGACCTCTAGATTGCCAAACTATAATCCTGACCTAAATGGACCAATGGTCAGACTCAATTTAAGTCAACTTTCTATGTTCCTATGAACTGAAGAATTGCCATGGTGAGCCAGATGAAGCCCTATCTAGTGTAGCTTTCCATTATTAACAGGGGTTAACCAGGTGCTTCTAAGTGCTTTGCAACCAGAGCGTGAAGGTGATAGTCTTTCCTGGTAGCTGGTACTCTGCTTCGTAATATGGAGGCTTAACTATCATGGCCAGTACAATTGCTAGACATCTGCCCTCCATAAACTTGCTTAATCCCCCCCCTTTAAAAAAAAGCCACCCTGAAATAGTGGCAGTGAGTCCCATAGGTTTCTTGTATCTATTGATTTGTATATCCTGCCATTCTAGTTTCCATGCACCACTCAGAGCAGCATTGTGCGTCATGCATGCATTTTGCCTTGACTCCAGTCCAGCAGCAGTTAAGACTCAGAGTCAGAGGTTGCAGATTTTCTAGCTCAGGAACCAGGCCAGATGTAGGGCCTGTGGCTGATGCTGAGGAACATGAGCTGCCAGAACAAGCTCTTGTATCTGTGGGGCCAGAGCCTGGAGCCTCACAGACACTTTCCTCTGAACCTGAGGAAGCAAGTGTCTCATCCCCCAGGACCTCACCAGTCCAGTGGTGCAGGTGGGAGACTTGGAAACAGAGGAGGAGCACTTATCTTCAAGCCAGAATCTAGCATTAGTCACAAGGGAGCGGAGTCTGAGAGAGATGATCCAAGTGGAGGAGCTTTAAAAGGCTCAATCTGCTCTGGCCTTTGTGGAGAAAGTTGTTCAGTTGCAGCTACCCATAGTCCTGCAACTTTTGACCAGCCCTGTCTTCTTTTTTGTGGGACCTGGCAGCAAATCAGATCAGAGCATATTTATGCATTAAATCTGGGGTCAGCAAACTTTTTCATCAGGGGGCTGGTCCACTGTCCCTCAGACCTTGTGGGGGGCCGGACTATATTTTGAAAAAAAACCTAATGAACGAATTCCTATGCCCCACAAATAACCCAGAGATGCATTTTAAATAAAAGGACACATTCTACTCATGTAAAAACACGCTGATTCCCGGACCATCCACAGGTCAGATTTAGAAGGCGATTGAGCCGGATCCGGCCCCCAGGCCTTAGTTTGCCTACCCATGCATTAAATGCACAACTGCTGCCTTCTGTCTGTCCTGAACCTTAATGCAAGACTTTCTTGACGCCAAGAGAGAAAGATCTCTCTCTTTCTCTCCATTCATTCTCTCTCTGTGGTGTTTGTAACTTGAAAGCCTTTAGATTGAGATTGAGCAGGAGAGTTAATCATGACCCTAGACTAGGAGATTTGGCCAAAGGTGGTCATCCTAAATGCACTTTCAGGGGAGTAAAAGGCATCTTGCTCAGATGCACCTCTGTGCTTCTGGGTAAACCTGTTTGGGCATTTGTGTTTGGTTTCCATTTATGAACAGCTTCCTACGAAACGTATTGAAGTGATTTAACAATAAAAACACAAACAGTTTGTGCACTCGCCCACACCAATTTCATATATAAAAACAACTTAAAGACCATTAAAGACAAAGACTAGGATAATTTTATTTTTTTAAATCTCCACTTAAAAAGCTTGTTGGAAAAGGAAAGTCTTCAAAAGACAGCAGAGGAGGTGTCCCATCTCATATGTAATGGGAGGAAGTTCCAAAGGCGGGTGCCACCACACTAAAAGCCTGATTCTTACATCATACAGAATGGACCTCCTGATGAGATGGTAGCTGTAGGAGGTCCTCTCCTTCAAAGCACAGCGATTGGCTGGGTATATAGGTTGTGAGATGATCATTTAGGTACCCTGTTCCCATCGTTCTGCCTGGACACTGAGGTCCAGTGCTGAGGGCCTTCTGGCAGTTCCCTCGCTGCGAGAAGCCAAGTTACAGGGAACCAGGAAGAGGGCCTTCTCGGTAGTGGCACCTGCCCTGTGGAACGCCCTCCCACCAGATGTCAAAGAGAAAAACAACTACCAGACTTTTAGAAGACATCTGA
Source organism: Podarcis muralis (assembly GCF_964188315.1). Lineage (NCBI taxonomy): Eukaryota > Metazoa > Chordata > Lepidosauria > Squamata > Lacertidae > Podarcis > Podarcis muralis. The sequence continues at coordinate 20,002,910 of NC_135668.1, read as the reverse complement.
AGGCAGCCCTGTTTAGGGAAGCTTTTAATATTTAATAGGTTATTGTATTTTAATATTCTGTTGGAAGCCGCCCAGAGTGGCTGGGGAAACCCACATGCCAGTGCTTGGTGTGGCTAAAGGCAAAAGTGGGAGGAGCAATGTATCAAAGTATTACTTTTGTATAATAGACCACTTTTAATATGCTCTCACATCACCCTCTCTTTCCTTCCACACAAGCAAAGTGCGTGATCAGTGTTCAGGGACACATTCCAGCCAGGCAAAAACACTCAAGTAGGATGCAAACAAGATGCCAGTGAGGGGTGTGGCCTGGGTAGAGGGGGTGTGGCTAGGGAGGGTTCTAAGGGCCAAGTAGAAAGGCCTGGAGAGCCACATCCAACCTCTGAGCCTGAGATTCCCCACCCGTGCCGTAAGTGATGCGAAATAACTACTCAGCATTTTAATTGCTGCCAAGCTCTTCGTGGGCACCAGATTGTAGATTAGTTTGACCCAAAGGCCACGCTGGCCCTGAATGTGGCTGTTCAGCAGTGATGAGGAGCAGACAATGACAGTAACGAACTGCCAGAGATGTGCATGACGGCCACATTTATGCTTTCTGGATTCTCCCCTTTTCCCATGACTCAAAGAGGATTTTAGCTTGCAGTTTCTAAGACCTCCCCTTCTTTTGCTGTTGGCCATGTATTATTCTGCCACAAACTGAGAGGGGAATTCTGTGTGCAGGTTTCTAGAAGTGTCAGAAATGATCAACAGTTAAATGCAAAGATGGTGGTGAGCAGTTAAGGGAAAGCCAGTGAACTGATGGCTGGAAAGCATGCGAGGCCCGTGAGGCCTGTCAGTGATAATTCCTGGAGGGGGCAGAGAGGTTGCTGGTGGATTGGAATTGCCTGCATTCCAGTCCTAAGGCGAAGTCCAGTCAATGACCACATAACAGGCCTGGGTAAAAGTCAGAAGCTATATCTGCCCGCTTGACTCATTCTGCCTGAAGGAGAGGAGAATTGGAAGCTGCCTTATGCAAGATGGTGCTTTTACTTGTCTGCCCAGCATGCTAGTACATGCTAGAAGAGAATTGTTGGATCAGGCCAAAGGCCCGTGTAGGGTAACATCCTGTTCTCACAATGGCCAACCAGAGGCCTATGGGAAGCTCACAAGCAGACCTGAGTGCTCCAGTGTGGTGTAGTGGTTAAGAGCGGTAGACTCATAATCTGAGGAACCGGGTTCGCGTCTCCGCTCCTCCACATGCAGCTGCTGGGTGACCTTGGGCCAGTCACACTTCTCTGAAGTCTCTCAGCCCCACGCACCTCACAGAGTGTTTGTTGTGGGGGAGGAAGGGAAAGGAGAATGTTAGCCGCTTTGAGACTCCTTCGGGTAGTGATAAAGCGGGATATCAAATCCAAACTCCTCCTCCTCCTCCTCTTCTTCTTCTTCTTCTTCTTCTTCTTCTTCTTCTTCTTCTTCTCCACTTGTGATTCGTGGCAACTGGTATTTAGAGACATACTACACCTGACAGCGAAGGGAGAACATAGGCATCATTAACTAAGAGCTACTTGTAGCCTTATCCTCTGTGAATTTGATTGCAAGAACCATCAGTCCCTGATCTCTGGCAGAGCTATATTCATATCACCTGCTCCATCACCTTTTAAGAAGAAAAAAACTTGAGGTGACGGGGGTTGGGACCTTCTGCATGCAAAGCATGCCCTCTACCTTTGAGCTATGGTCTCAAGTAGGAACTGAGGTCTCTGGAGCTACCCCAGAATACAATATCCTTGAAACACACAGGGCCCATCTGCACTATGCATTTAAAGCAGTAGCATACCTCCTGAAGCAGTCCTTGTTCTCCCTCCTGCTCCACTCCTGGGCTTGTAGTTTCTTAAGGGCGCTGAGAGCTTTTTAGGAGATGTCTATTCCCCTCATAGGGCTGCAATTCCAAAAAGTGGTTTAACAATCAGTGGTTTACACCCCCCCCAACTTCAAGATGTCTTTGACAAAAGTGTCTCTCACTAAATGTAAACGAACTGTGAAAAAGACTCTATGAACTGAAAGTGGAGACATTAGAGGTACTATTCCCTGTTTATCTGTTTTGTAATACCAAAAAATTCCTCAATTAAAACCGCTTTTTAAACAACAACAACAACAACAACAACAATCAGTGGTATAAGTCAGGGAATTGTAGCTCTGGGCAGGGAATAGGGGTCTCTTAAGCGCTCGCAACACCTTGAACAAACTAAAGTTCCCAGGATTCTTTGGTGAGGAAACCTTGATTGTTTAAAGTTGTATGCCTTAAATGTAAAGTGAAGATCGGGCCAGGATCCCTTAAACCACAAATAATTGCACAAAAAGTTTTAATTTTGCAGAATTTAATCTCTCCCCCCCCCCCCAGCAGGTTTATGATCTAATCTGGCCCTGGCTTTGTGACCAATGTGTCTGGTAATGAATCTATTGTTAAAGCATTTTTGCTTTAGGCAAGGTTTCTGGTCTTTAAGCTACCTGTAGCTGAGGGACGCAGGTGGCGCTGTGGGTAAAAGCCTCAGCGCCTAGGGCTTGCCGATCGAAAGGTCGGCGGTTCGAATCCCTGCGGCGAGGTGCGCTCCCGTTGCTCGGTCCCAGCGCCTGCCAACCTAGCAGTTCAAAAGCACCCCCGGGTGCAAGTAGATAAATATGGACCGCTTACTGGCGGGAAGGTAAACGGCGTTTCCGTGTGCTGCGCTGGCTCGCCAGATGCAGCTTTGTCACGCTGGCCACGTGACCCGGAAGTGTCTCCGGACAGCGCTGGCCCCCGGCCTCTTAAGTGAGATGGGTGCACAACCCTAGAGTCTGTCAAGACTGGCCCGTTACGGGCAGGGGTACCTTTACCTTTACCTAGCTGAGATGTAGTCAGATGGTGGATCACAAATAGCCTTGATGTATCTGTCTTGCTGAAGCTAATCAGGTCTGTGTCTGGTCAGCGCCTGGATGGGTGACCACCCATGAAAGCATCACGTGGTAGGTGTGATCATTGAGTTCTATGATGGAAGCAGGGATGTGGGTGGCTCTGTGGTCTAAACCACTGAGCCTTGCCGATCAGAAGGTCAGCAGTTTGAATCCCCGCAATGGGGTGAGCTCCCGTTGCTCTGTCCCAGCTCCTGCCAACCTAGCAGTTTGAAAGCATGCCAGTGCAAGTAGATAAATAGGTACCATTGTAGCGGGAAGGTAAACTGTGTTTCCGTGCGCTCTGGTTTACGTCACGACCAGAAGCGGTTTAGTCATGCTGGCCACATGACCCAGAAAGCTGTCTGTGGACAAACGCTGGCTCCCTCGGCCTGAAAGCGAGATGAGCGGTGCAACCCCATAGTCTCCTTTGACTGGACATAACCATCCAGGGGTCTTTTACCTTTACCTTTACCTCTTTTTTTTTAATAGTTCCTAGCATTATTTGCAGGAAACCATGACTGCTAGAGATATAACTGTTCTTGAAGCAAAGGGTGTTGGTTGAAGTGCTCAGGGTCCCTTAACACAGATGAGTTATGCCATAACAGTTGAGAGATTCTGAACATGCCACCTTGTTTGAAAAACACAACACACATCGCCGGATCACAGAAATGCTAGTAAACAAAAAAAAGTAGACCACGCAAGATGGAAGTCGGCCAATTCCCACTGCAGCTTATCTGTAAAGGAAGCCTCTTATGAAAGAATTAACCATTTATCTGCTCCGAGACAGGCAGAATTGCAACAAACTTGAAGATGAAGAAGGAGATTATTTCGTTCTCATTCTGTCTACTTAGTCTTTTTTGTCTGGTGACTAGATAATGCTGGAATCTCCTGCAAGAAAAGCCCGGAGAGAAGTAGCAGTAGATTAAATACTCATTTATTATTTCTGTGCTACTACAACTAGGACTGGGTGCTCAATAATGGTGGATGTAATCCTTATATTATTTGCGCGAACGTTTAATTAGATTAGACAGGCTTTGTAAATATAGTAAATATAGTTTTGCAGCGTACGTATGCAACATGGAGGTGCCCTCCCATGTTTTCACGCTTGGGCACGTTTATGCTGTGGGATGTGTGTGCTGGCATGTCTATCATCATTTTCAGTTGCACCCATTTCACACCTCCCTTTTGTTGACATGTTCTTTGCTCCCCCCCCCAAAAAACCCCCTGACTAAATCAGATGACAGTAGATTCTATTTATTTTAAATAGTGTGCTGGAGTAGAAGGAAATCTAGTCACACAGAGTCTTACACAGCACATTAACTATGGAACTCCCTGCAGTGATGGAGGCCGTGATGGCCACCATCTTGGGATGGCTTTAGAAGAGGATTGGACAGATTCATGGAGGACAAGGCTCTTAGTGGCTGCTAGCCATAATGGCTAAGTTCTGCCTCTACATTTGGAGGTAGCAATGCTTCTGAATGCCTGGAAACCACAGGAGGGGAGGGTGCTCTTGTGTTTGATTCCTGCTTGCAGGTTCCCCACAGGCATTGCGAACCCGGTCCCATGTTTGGTATGGGCATAAATATTTGCATCGGGGTGGAAATGTTCTTTGGCATTTGAAACCCACCTGGGCGCATCATAGTCCTGCAATTGAATTCATCACATTTGCTACCGTTTTCCCGTTGCAATTAACTCAAGCCTGTTAATTGAGTGAGAATAATAATAATAATAATAATAATAATAATAATAATAATAATAATAATTTTGTTTATACCCCGCCCTTCCTGATTCAGGGCGGCTAACAACAAATTTAAAACAATTATAAAAGCAGCATAAAATACGGTATAAAAACATGAATAACAATAAAATTCAAAAAATAATAATCAATCAGATAATCCCCAGGGCTAGCTGGCTGAATTGGTCCTACTTGGGCCAGCAAGGAGGCCAGGGGAGAATTTGCTGTGGGGTCTCAGAACGGGTGATCTAGATGCTGAATTGTCTTCCCGGATTTACATTTGCACACTCTAAATCCACATACTCCCATCCCGACTGGCTTGAGTTGTAGTCCATGTTTCACAATAATGTGTACATGTATTGTGAGTTAGGTTTACTCTCAAAAGTCTTCGTTCAGCAACGAGTCTTTGCAGTCCTTTTTGTAGCCATCTTGTGCATGGCAGAAAGAGAAGGCCACAGTTCTGAATGCATTGAATAGTTCCAGGGGATTTTTTTTCAGCGGGAACTCACCGGGACTGAGTTCCGGCACCTCTCAGGTAGGTGCTACTGCCATTATAAGAGAACGAGGGAGGAGTTCATGGTTAGTTCCGGCACCTCTTTTTCTAGAAAAACAGCACTAAATAATTCTTACAAACAAACAAATGGCAGAAGACATTAGCAAGATCAAAACTTTGCGAACAACCTTATGGTGAAATAGATGATTTAAAAGTTCCTGTCCACCTAAGTTTTTTTTAATTAAAAAAATAGCTTTAAAAGATTAGCTTCCTTTGTATCCTGGAACACCCACTTTAATATTCAGATATCATCAATGTGTGCCTCCTGAGCACACCTCCCCTTCCAAACACTCAGAAAAAAATGTTTAGGATTTCAAAATCTGGCATACGCCACAGCCATTGTGAGATCCACTTTGCAAGAAGTTAACCTGTCCAAAATAGGTACAATTAGCAACAAGAACATCCCTGCTGGATCAGTTCGAAAGTCCATGTTCTCTGGCGTCCTGGTCTCATGGCGTCCAACAAAATCCTTGCAGAAGCCTGCAAGCAGGAACTGAGTCCACCAGCACTCCCCGCCTTGGATAGCGGAAATAGAATAGGGCCATTGTGCCTAGCAGCCATGGAGAACAGCCACTTGCCTCTACAGTGGTACCTCGGGTTACAGACGCTTCAGGTTACAGACTCCGCTAACCCAGAAATAGTACCTCGGGTTAAGAACTTTGCTTCAGGGTGAGAACAGAAATCGTGCTCGGGCGGCACAACGGCAGCGGGAGGCCCCATTAGCTAAAGTGGTACCTTAGGTTAAGAACAGTTTCAGGTTAAGAACGGACCTCCAGAATGAATTAAGTTCTTAACCCAAGGTACGACTGTAGTTGTAGGTGACAACTCACTCCATGGCAGCTCTCTAAGGAAGCAGGACATCCACATAGTCGGAGAGAGGATGGTAGTAATGATGGGTTCCAATTGACAAACGAAGCACTATGATGCCCTCATACAGATCCAGCCAGATGGGCGAGGTATAAATAAATTATTATCATCATTATTATTATTAATCCGTCTCCAAGAGGCTTGGCAGGCCTTAAAACAGCATCTTGTATCGATGATGATAATAATAATAATAATAATAATAATAATAATAATAATAATAATAATTTATTTATACCCCACCCATCTGGCTGCTGGCTGGGCTTCCTCAGCCACTCTGGGCGGCTTCCAACAGAATATTAAAATATAATAACCTATTAAACATTAAAAGCTTCCCTAAACAGGGCTGCCTTCAGATGTCTTCTAAAAGTTTAGTAGTTGTTGTTCTCTTTGACATCTGGTGGGAGGGCGTTCCACAGGGAGGGCGCCACTACCGAGAAGGCCCTCTGCCTGGTTCCAGACAGAGTGGTGTAGTGGTTAAGAGTGATAGTCTTGCAATCTGGGGAACCGGGTTTGCGTCTCCGCTCCTCCACATGCAGCTGCTGGGTGACCTTGGGCTAGTCACGCTTCTCTGAAGTCTCTCAGCCTCACTCACCTCACAGAGTGTTTGTTGTGGGGGAGGAAGGGAAAGGAGAATGTTAGCCGCTTTGAGACTCCTTCGGGTAGTGATAAAGCGGGATATCAAAACAAAACTCTTCTTCTTCTTCTTCTTCTTCTTCTTCTTCTTCTTCTTCTTCTTCTTCTTCTCCTTCTTCTTCTTCTTCTTCTTCTTCTTCTTCTTCTTCTTTTTCTTCTTCTTCTTCTTCTTCTTCTTCTTCCTTGGCTTCTCGTTGTGAGGGATCCGCCAGAAGGCCCTCAGCGCTGGACCTCAGTGCCTGGGCTGAACGATGGGGGTGGAGACGCTCCTTCAGGAATACTGGGCCGAGCCCGTTTAGGGCTTTAAAGGTCAGCACCAACACTTTGAATTGTGCTTGGAAATGTACTGGGAGCCAATGTAGGTTGATGCGATCCAAGTGCAGTTTGGAGTTCCTGAAAGATAGAATTAAGAAGCGGGACCCACAAGATTGCGTTTGTGTAGCTTGGGGGGAGAACTGTAATGTGTGGCTGTTGGCGTGCTTCCTCCCCACCCCCCAAACACTCCCACCGCTGCCCTCATAGATGCCTCTTTGTGTGCATGCTTGTCTGGGGCAGGGCTATTTGCATATTGAAAAGACATTATTCTTTTGCTATCCCTTGGCTCCGGAGAGCTGGGCGAGACATCCTCAAAGGATGATACCCACAGTGGCGGCTGATCTGCAGGCCAGGTGTAGCTGCCCCCCCCCCCGTGCTGTTTGAGCCCCATCTGCTCCACGTGCTTATGGGCACGTTCCCACCAGGGGAGGGGGCTATATGTGGGAGAATTAAACCTACCCTGCCAAGATCTCCATTGTAATTTATTGGCTGGGAAAGGGAGCAAATTAAATAAAACAACAACCACAAAGCTTGAAAAAAAAGAAATTCCTGCCTTCAGATAAGCTATACATCGAATCTTCCTTTTCTTCTTTCCTCTATCTGCTACCAGCAGTGGCAGAATTTAGAAAATCCCTCGGGCTGTAAGTGCCCTCATTGTAACTGTGACACTGCTCTGCAAGGCTGGGTTTAAGTCAATGTTGTTTTAGCTGCAGAATGCCAGTGAGCGTGGGCTTCAAGCCATCTCCCTGAGCCTCTGCTGATCGGGCTTCTTTTACCTTCTTTTCTAAGGGCCCTTTTTCTTTTTTAGGAGACGGTTTTCCCCAAGATGAAGGTGTGGTGGTGATATTTTTTTCCCCTCCCACAGGACTGCTCTCTGCAGGGCTGCTGTTAAAAGGGGCGCAGCTGAACTGCCTCTTCCCTTTCTTCCTTAGCCCTTCGCTCGAGAATATTCACCTGCCGTATCACTTAACTTTGGGCGTGATCCAACTAAGTGCTACTCGGAGTAGGCCCACTGAGGTGACTGGACCAAAGTTAGACGTGTCCATTTATTTCAATGTGTCTACTCTGAGTAGGACTGAATACAGGCTGCAAACCTTTCTTCCCATGCTGTCGGGATTTAAAGAATTGCTGGGATTTAAAGAATTGCTGGGGTGAGACCAAGGGCTTGAGACCATCCACTCCACTTCTTTTTGTGGGGTGAGAATTTTAATGTATTTATATGAAGATCAGGCCATAAGCTGCTCTTGCCATGTGGGATTGGGTGCATAGGAGAAGATGAGGGATGGGCAAATATGTCCATTTTGTTTCCCCCCCCATTTCTCATTCCCCCGCCCCCAGTCTTGCATTCAGTTCTCCACATTTCCACATCAGGTTCTGATTTATTTATTTTTAAAAGTTCACATGTAAATTTATCAGTATTTGAGTGCATATTTCTCCTGATACAGTATATATATTTTTCTGTGTGAAATTTCGCCTAATATACACACACATATATTTTTTGCAAAGCACTTTTCCACAGTACAATGCATTTTTGCATGTTATTTTCATGAACATATGCCTTTTTATGCATGCTTTCCCCTAATTATATGCAGTTTTGTGCACATGACTTGGCTGCGGAACTGCGTTGCAAGATTCAGAGAGCTGCAAGTTTTGTAAGGTTCGTTTGCTGTTTCGGAAAGTGAGGATTTGGTACGCTCTCCTTCAAATGCGAACCAAATCACTTTTCTCCCGTATACCTAGGGGGACACTGAAGTCCCAGAAACACAAATCTGAAATACCTCTTGGTAGCACAGCAGTGGAGGAGTTAGCTTGGTGTTTTATCAGGCAGCAGGTGTTAAGTTAAAGCAAATTGTCAGTTCATAGCTATCCCTCCCACTTGCCCTATGATAGTGATTGTCATTTTGGATCTTCCCCTTAAGAGCTTACCAGTGTTTCCCAAACTTGCGTCTCCAGCTGTTTTTGGACTACAGTTCCCATCATCCCTGACCACTGGTCCTGCTAGCTGAGGGATGATGGGAGTTGTAGTCCAAAAAAACCAGCTGGAGACCCAAATTTGGGAAACACCAGGTAAATCTAAGGCTGGGGAACCTGTGGCCCTCCAGATGTTGCTGGACTCCAATTTCCATCATCCTTGACCACTGACCAAGCTGGTTGTGTGGCTGGTGGGAGTTGGACTCCAGCGTCATTTGGAAGGCAGCCTGGAAGAGAGCCGGTGTGGTGTAGTGGTTAAGAGCAGTAGACTCGTAATCTGGTGAACTGGGTTCGCGTCCCCGCTCCTCCACATGCAGTTGCTGGGTGACCTTGGGCTAGTCACACTTCTCTGAAGTCTCTCAGCCCCACTCACCTCACAGAGTGTTTGTTGTGGGGGAGGAAGGGAAAGGAGAATGTTAGCCACTTTGAGACTCCTTAGGATAGTGATAAAGCGGGATATCAAATCCAAACTCTTCTTCTTCTGTTTCCCATCCCTGACTTAGGCCATCTCCAGCACACAGTTGGCTGGTTTCTTTGGATCCTGGCTGAAATTTATGGCTTCCAACTGCAGCCCAACTGGCCATTCCAGCACCTGCCCCCTTCCCTTTGTGTCTGAATTCGCACACATTTCTTCCAAGAGGAGCTATGGAAATATTCTGCCCCTTGTGGGTCCTTTCGCCGCTCAGACTGTCTGGGGGAGACTTCAAGGCAGCTGCAAGGGGTCGTGTTGGTAAACATTTTCCTAGGTTCACATTTTTTTGTCTCACACTCCCTGCCTCCTCTGCTCTCCTCCTTTCCCTTTTCTCTGTGGCACGCACAATGAGACCATTGTCAAAGGCCGATTTGAATGGGGGGTGTCTCTGGGCATGTTCCCAGCATTGCGGAAAGGGCTGGAGTGCGGGCGGCGCGGGGGGGAAACAAACACAAACTCTCTTGGGCCAGCCAGAGAAGACCAGACCAGACTGAGACAGATGCCTAAATTAGCAACAAAGCCCTTTCAGTGGCCCCTCCTCCCAGCTTTATGCTCCTTGCCTCCGTAGACAAGGACAGCCTTGTGTGTGTGTGTGCATATAGAGGTTTGTGTGGCTTGGACAGCAGCTTGTGTGTCTCCCCATGTTAATTAGTTTTGCATGCATGTCTGATAAGGTGCCAATGAATATGTTTGTCCTCCATTTGCTGGCAAAAGCTGTTTTAACGGTAGGGGGAGGAGGAAGGAAGACGGGGAGGGAGCTGGCATTGGAAGGGTGTCTATAGTGTGTGTGTGTGAACATTGAATGCAGCCTTGAAGCTTTGGATAATTGAGCTACAAAAAGAGGAGATCTTGGGGGGGGGAGGTAAAGCTAATGTGGGTCTCCCCCCCCCTACCCCCATCCCAGTGTGCCTGTGTAGGAGTTATGCTTTGTCGAAATGTGATCTGATATTTTAGACTGGCTGATGGGGCAGTTGCGGTGGCGGGTTTGTGTGTGTGTGCACAGAGAAGAAAGAAGGAAGGGAAATTATAAAATGGTAGCCGTGTTTATGAACTCATTTTTCCCATTCTATAATTCTGTTATAATATTTTTTTTTCTTTGGGGGGGGTGGGATGGAGAAAGCTCCCTTCCTTCTTTTTCTATCCTCCCTCCTTCCCCACACTCCCCCACGGGTTCCTCGTTCCTTTTTGATCATATGCTTGTTTATGGAAGCCTTTAGCACCTCTTCCTACATGCCTGTAAAAAAACAAGTTGGCTTTCTGGAAGACGAGCAGAGAAAAGGAAACGTCGAATAAGATTGTAATGAAGCATATGCAATGTGCAGTAAGGTGAGAGCGAAGAAGAGCGTTATGGTTGAAACAGGATGTGTTTATGGGGGCGGGATGAATGCAGAAAGGTTATTTGGGGGCAAGGAATCGCAATTAATTTTAAAGGCCTGTTGCATATTTTGCTTCCTCTAAGCTACTCAGCATAGCATATTTACGCTGCGTATACACTATGACGGAGACACGGGTGGCGCTGTGGGTTAAACCACAGAGCCTAGGACTTGGCGATCAGAACGTCGGCGGTTTGAATCCCCGCAACGGGGTGAGCTCCCGTCGCTCGGTCCCTGCTCCTGCCAACCTAGCAGTTCGAAAGTGCAAGTGCAAGTAGATAAATAGGTACCGCTCCGGCAGGAAGGTAAACGGCGTTTCTGTGCGCTGCTCTGGTTCGCCAGAAGCAGAGTCATGCTGGCCACATGACCCGGAAGCTGTACGCCGGCTCCCTCGGCCAATAAAGCGAGATGAGCTCTGCAACCCCAGAGTCGGTAACGACTGGACCTAATGGTCAGGGGTCCCTTTACCTTTTATACACTATGACTATACCTTTAAGGCACATTCAAAACTCATTCTTTCCAAAGGATTTCTGGGCACTGTAGTTTGATATGGGTTGGTTGGAATTGTAGTTCTCTGAGGGGTAAAGTAAAGTGCCTAGAATTCTTTTTTGGGGAAGGAATGTGCTTCAGATTATAAAGGTATAATGTGTATTCAGCCTTGGTCATAATCAGTTCCCCGCCCCCATTTTATCTTCTCAATAACCTTATGGGGTATAGGATGGGCTGATCTAGGTATTGACAGGACTGCTGAACAGAGATTTGAACTCAGGTGTCTCCCAGTTCTGGTCTGACAGGTGATCCAGTATGGTTGTGTGTTTTTTAACTGCAGGTTTTGTGAATGACTCCTCAAGCCTCACAGATTCACAACCACCAATAGCCAATGAAAGATCCTGTTCTCAAAATCCTAACAAACTTAGGGGTTTTATATATGACCCATTCAAAGCTCTGCTTGCATTCAAAATCACATGCTTCCCCCACACCAGCAAGTTTTCAGGCAAGTGGTGAATTATAGCAGCTACTAGCAGAATCCTGTACATGTCTACTCAGAAGTAAGTCCTCTTGATTTTCCTGACACTTACTTCCAGGTAAATAGATATAAGGTTGCTAGCTGGGCATGGTGGCTGGTTCAAATGTTGCCTTAGCTATCGACTCACTTGATAGTCCTAAAGGAACCACTCTGACCCTTGGGCTGGGTGATATATTGTTATGGGTTGGTTGGCAGAGGGCCTTCTCGGTAGTGGCGCCCACCCTGTGGAACGCCCTCCCACCAGATGTCAAGGAAATAAACAACTATCTGACTTTTAGAAGACATCTGAAGGCAGCCCTGTTTAGGGTAGTTTTTAATGACTGATGTTTTAATGCATTTTTAATATTTTGTTGGAAGGTTCACAATACTGGGCTGAATGGACCACTGGTCTCGCTCAGGATTTCCTTTCCTTCCTGTTTACATTTTTTCTTCCCCATGTAGAGACCTGCAACTCAGGATAAGTGAGGCTGGCTGTAGTCCACAAAAGCTTATTCAGTAATAAATTTGTTGAGTCTTTTATGGTGCCACAAGACTCTTGTTATAACAGAACAGGACAACCATGCTGAGCTTCTGTAAGGATTTCCATGTTAATATATGTGAGCTGCATTGAAGGAGTGAAATGTTCTCCATCAAACCTTGTTATGATTAAATGAGAGCACCAGCCACCTGCAGACTGCATGTTCAGGGGCACGAACCCTTTCCGATCACTCGTGTACAGTCTAGGAGGGCTGATGCAAGAGCTGAGAGCCACCGTTCAACAAACAGCAGCTGTCTTGCAATAGGAAGTGCCTTTTTAATGAGAGAGCCCCTTTTGCACCTCCAGGCTTTTGCACTGGCATCAGTAATTGGAGCCAAATGTAAGTGTCTGCAAAAATTGGAAAGGAAGGGAAGGTGCCACAGCTTAGCAATAGAGCACCTGCTTTGCATCTAGAAGGTCCCAGGCTCCATCCCCAACATCTCAAGGAAGAAGATCTGAAATCCTGGAAAGCCTTTGGCAGTCAAAGTAGACAATAGATGGACCAAGGTTTGCCCTGATATTCGGAAGCTCCTTGTGTCCCTAAGGATGTTGTTGTTGTTTAGTCGTTTAGTCGTGTCCAACTCTTTGTGACCCCATGGACCAGAGCATGCCAGGCACTCCTGTCTTCCACTGCTTCCCGCAGTTTGGTCAAACTCATGTTAGTAGCTTCGAGAGCACTGTCCAACCATCTCATCCTCTGTCGTCTTCTTCTCCTTGCGCCCTCAATCTTTCTCAACATCAGGGTCTTTTCCAGGGAGTCTTCTCTTCTCATGAGGTGGTCATAGTATTGGAGCCTCAGTTTCAGGATCTGTCCTTCCAGTGAGCACTCAGGGCTGATTTCCTTAAGAATGGAGAGGTTTGATCTCCTGCAGTCCATGGGACTCTCAAGAGTCTCCTCCAGCACCATAATTCAAAAGCATCAATTCTTTGGCGATCAGCCTTCTTTATGGTCCAGCTCTCACTTCCATACATCACTACTGGGAAAACCATAGCCTTAACTATATGGACCTTTGTTGGCAAGGTGATGTCTCCCCTTTTTAAGATGCTGTCTAGGTTTGTCATTGCTTTTCTCCCAAGAATCAGGCGTCTTTTAATTTTGTGACTGCAGTCACCATCTGGATACCAAGCACCAATCCTACTAACAGCAGACCTGGATGCATGCAGTCCAGAGCAAAGAGTGCAACTGAGCAGAGAGAAGATGCACAGCTGAAAAGTGTGGGAATGTTTAGGAAAGTAGGAGAGGATATATTGATTAATATGATTCCTCCTCACTCACACTAATGAGCAAACAGCAGAACACATTCCCTTTCAGCTTGTAGGAAGCTGTTGATGACTGGTTTCAGTCTTTTAACTAAGCGATCCAGGATGCCTTTGTGCAGACTGGATTCTTCCTGGTGATTTCCCCTTTATTTCCCTCTTAAAATAATAACACAAAATAGTCTTCTTGAAAATAAAAAAGTTTTTGCTCACATTCAGTTTCTCACAGCAGTAATCTGAAGGCAGGCTTTATCTTGTGGTTACAGTTACATTTGTGGGATGAAACATGTAGAGAAAAGAAGTCTGAGCTGAATCTCGGACTTGCAACATGTGGGCTCCACTCTTTGTAAAGGATGAGCCACGTGCTGGCTAAGAGCCAGGAGCTGTAGAGAAGGTCCAAAGGGAAGATGGCTGCGGGTCAGCTAGGGTCACGCCCATCTACCTGGTCACACTCAGGGGGAGCTGTCTCCCAGCAGGTAGTCTTCCCTATCTGGAGCCACATTCCCCTGCGTGTCCATTCTAGGAAACAGGGAATAGTGTACTTGAATACTCTAGCAATACATGTCACATGGTGGCTGTGGAGCAATAATCCCATACACATCCAGGAAGTGGGATGAGCTGCATTGGCAGGATCTTATTCCTCTGGGTCATTTGGACCATTACTTGGTGAGAGGGCATCTGCTCTTCAAGTGAAAGGTTCCAGGTTTGGTTCCTGGCATCTCCAGGTAGGGCTTGGCCTCTAACTCTGGAGAGCTACTTCCAGCCAGTATAGACAAAACTGAGCTAGCTAGACCAATGGTAAAGGCGCCATCTTATATTCCTGTTTATACTGCTTGGTGCATTTTCTTGGTTTTGTAGTAATCGGTTGAATATACGTGCACTAAAATTCTAGTTCCTGGGGAAGTACACTATGATAAACATCTTCATATGATAAAGGGGAAATTTCCTTCCCAGATGATCTTCAACTGAGTAGTACCTTTGCTGTTCTTATGTTTTTTTCTGGGAGAGCAATGTCCAGTGTAACTTATAACTTGCACAATTCCATGTATCTGTGATGTAGTCACATTTGGACTGCTGTCTGCACTTCTAGAGAGCCCTTAAGAAAAGAAGGTGGTATATTGGCCCTGGAAAAGGTACCGAAAAGGGTTCCTGGGATTGAAGCATCTTCCCTATGAGGATACTGGGTGTTTTAGTCTAGAACAAGGGGATTGCAAAAGATGTGGAAGAAGTGGCTAGAATGAGCAACTGCTGCCTCTCTTACAGTACTAGGAACATCTCAAGATTTGTGGTGACAAATCCCTCTAATAGCTAACTGGGGGTGGGGGTGGGGGTGGCTGACAGAAAAGGAGCCAAGGGAGGACCACTGAGAAAGAAGGGGACAGTTTGGGCATGCTCAGAAGAATGCAATATTTGGAGAAGTATAAAATCTTTAAAAAAAAACTTAAGTCCAAAAGGGGACAAACATAGAGACTTGAGCATCAGCTGGAAAAATTAAAACAGAAAACTGGGGGGAGGGAGAGGGAGAGGGCAGGAACTGTCTGTTTAGGATCCCCATATGGAAGTGTGCTTGTTGGGAATGAGGATTCACTGCAACACTTTGTCACTGTTTTCTGCATCTCAAAGGATATTAGCCGTAAACGACAAAGTGAAACCTCCTGGTATAGTGGTAGCATATTTCTGTACATACCCTGTTTCTGAACTTTCATAAGCATCTGGCCATACACATCTTTGTTAAAAATGGAATGTTGCATTAGGTAGACTTTTGGCGTGATCTTGTTCATTTTACGCGCTAGTTGAAAGAGACTGTGATGCCCCAACAGAAGAACCTTGTCGTATTTGCACAATTCATAACCAGGTTGTCAAATGCTGCTCCTCCCCCCCATTGCATTATCATTATTATTACCTGTGTATCTGTTATACAAATAGAACAACAGTCCCAATTCATTGTGTTATCACCCAAGGAGTTCTGTGTCAGTATAATGATATGTAAATTATCACTCCTGTGTACTAAATTTCTGATTATCTGAGCGTTTTGGATATCCCCTGGCCATTTTGGATAGATGAGATTGCACTTTATTGCAAAAGCGCAGGAGCACTATGTTTGTTAATTGGCCATTTGTAATGGTGCAATTCATATTCTTTTTGGCAACCATCCCACAGATCTCGAGTTTTCTACTTGCAGTGGTTAATTCACAATTCATTATTTCAGTATTCATTATTTCCACTTTCACATTCATATACTCCACACTGGAGTTGGCTTTGCTGTGTGGTTGTATCTGGGTGTGCATGTGTTACTGGGTGTGCATACATCTCCTGCTCCCCAAATCCAACTCAGGTGCGTGAAAGCCAGCTAAAGTCCCACTAGGAATTGGGGAGAAATTTGATTAAGTTCGCGTTTAAAGGCCAACATACCAAAGTCACCCTTTGCAAAGCAGTATATGTAAACCAAAACACAGCTATCCTTTTAAATTAGCACTCTCTGAAATTTGCAATGTCTTTCTGCAGCCAAAGATGCATATACTATTGAAATTAACAAACACTATATTAGCGGAAGTGCTTTTCCAAAACGCGTCTATTAAGGAAAATTGCATACAAAATGTGGTTTTTTTAAGGGTAAAAGCCCACTAAAATGCTGATGAATTTTCTTGAGGATTTTTTTAAATCACAGATTGCTGAAGAAATGTAGAGAGGTGAATTTAAGATTGGAGAAATATGAAACGGAGGGAGCTGAAGTTGACAGGCTCATCCATCCCTAATTCCCACAAGTCAATAATTTAACTTATATGTAATTTGGCTTGCTCTGTGACGAGGTGCTGACTTCTGTAGTGGGTTTTCTCTCATCTGTCCAGTTCATCTGCAAAAAAATACCATAAAGTATTTTGGGGTGCCCTTTATATGGTCTTTTACTTTAGGTGAGATACTTACAAATGTCCTTTTTAAAAAAAACGTTGTGGTGTTTTGGAGCATGTATATATTGAATTCGAGTTTTATATCTCACAGGAAGTACCCAAACAATTTTAGCATTTTTCCAGGCATTTTAAAATTCTTAAGATCTTTATAGTGTTTTTAATGCTTTTTTATGTGGTTTGCTCCTTTTTGTAGTATCTCTTCTGTTTTTATATTGTGACTGTTCTGTTTGTTTGTTTGTTTGCTTTATGCTTTTTTAAAAAATGGCTTTTGAACTGTATTGTTCATTGTCCAGAAAACATTATTTGTTGGACAGTGGGGGGAAAATTGTTAATAAATACCACAATACACACACGTGCGATTTCAAGTGAAATTAAACTTTAAAGTAATAATGGTTGTGATCAATAGCAGTTTTTAACAAAACAGTCCAACAGTGCTTAAGTTCTTCATGCAGAAAGTTTGACATGAATTAAAATAACTATCAATCAAAAGTTGAACTTCAAGTAGAACTTATCATTATGGTCTTAGCATTTGGTGCAGGAAATAAAAGGTTTCATTGCTTCCTTTCTAAATGTCTGTCAGCACATCACACCTTTCTCCCATGATGGTTGTTATTACCATATATATATATATATATATATATATATATATATATATATATATGGTTTTGGTGTCCTCGGGTGTCTTCCCGTGTAAAAGTTGGGGTGTCTAGGCGACGTTTCGACGAGGTCTCACTCGTCATCTTCAGGCTGGTGTTTTCGGCTTCTTGTTACTGGAACAGAGCAGGATCTCAGTGTTTGAGTTCCTATAAATACTGTTGAAGGTGTGGTGTATAGCCTCCAATGTTTTGGGCAGAGAGGAGGTTCCCAGGCTAGTGTGCCTTTTCTTCTTTTGTTCCTTAATTACTTGAGGGATATCTTGAGTGATTTCTTGAGCGATATCCTGAATCCCACTTAGGTGGGTCATTAGGTGTGGATTAGTTTCTCAAGCCTTTGTGTCTTGAACTCTTGAACTTTGTGAAGAGTTTTTTTGAGAAGATGGCTGTACTGCATTTGGTTGTGCTCTGGCTTGGCTTCGTGTATAGGGGCGAGCTGTGGTTTTGTGGCCTGTGCCAGCCAGATCTGTGTAGGGATTGCAGGGGGGTGCAGCATCCGGAGGTGCCACCATGGTTTGGCTACTGGATGGTATCTGTAATTCATCTGTGGAGAGGGTCTGGGTTTGGGTCTGGTGTGGTTGATTGGTGAGGCACACAGAACGCCATCACCAATCAACCACACCAGACCCAAACCCAGACCCTCTCCACAGATGAATTACAGATACCATCCAGTAGCCAAACCATGGTGGCACCTCCGGATGCTGCACCCCCCTGCAATCCCTACACAGATCTGGCTGGCACAGGCCACAAAACCACAGCTCGCCCCTATACACGAAGCCAAGCCAGAGCACAACCAAATGCAGTACAGCCATCTTCTCAAAAAAACTCTTCACAAAGTTCAAGAGTTCAAGACACAAAGGCTTGAGAAACTAATCCACACCTAATGACCCACCTAAGTGGGATTCAGGATATCGCTCAAGAAATCACTCAAGATATCCCTCAAGTAATTAAGGAACAAAAGAAGAAAAGGCACACTAGCCTGGGAACCTCCTCTCTGCCCAAAACATTGGAGGCTATACACCACACCTTCAACAGTATTTATAGGAACTCAAACACTGAGATCCTGCTCTGTTCCAGTAACAAGAAGCCGAAAACACCAGCCTGAAGATGACGAGTGAGACCTCGTCGAAACGTCGCCTAGACACCCCAACTTTTACACGGGAAGACACCCGAGGACACCAAAACCTGCATTCCTGTACCCGTGAAAATCTACGAAAGCACACACATATATATATATATATATATATATATATATAATCTCCATACACACACACTCCAACTTTTCCCCTCATAGGACTCAAGGCAGCTTACAGATAAAAAGAACTGCTAAAAACATAAGCAGTTACTCTATTTTTCTGTGTACAAGATGCCCCCGTGTATAAGACGACCCCTATTTTTTTTAACCCCAAATTAAGAAATCAATATTTTAAACATCAAACAGAACAACTTTGAGGGGTTTTTTTTGGGGGGGGGGGAGTCGCCAGAGCCAAATCCTGAACCCCTATGCATTCACCGTCCATGTATAAGACGACCCCCAATTTTTGACTATTTTCTTTTCCCAAAAAAGATTGGAAAAAATACAGTACTTAGGAGGGGGTGGAGGCGATGTTGTGGGTTAAAGTAATGTCTTTTAGGGAATTCCTTTAAGTTCTTCTTTTGGCGGAAGGCTTTGGGGAAAGAGCCATTTAGTACCATGGACAGAGCCATGTGGGAAATGAAAGATATGAACCATTTACAGTAATCCCCAACCGCTAAATACATATGACCATATTATTTATGTAATGTGCGGGGACTGTGACTTAAAACACAACACAACAAGAAAGGAGTATACAGGACCATGGCTTGTAGTAATTGAAACACTGGGGGAGAGAGGGAGAACGTGTGTGTGCATTTGTATGTGTGTGTCAGAGAGAGAGAGAGAGAGAGAGAGAGAGAGAGAGAGAGATCGAGATCACTCTTCTCACCCACTTTGTGAGAATCCCCTTTCTTACCTTCTGCACTTCCGTTTATTCCTGGTTCTGATCAAGGAAATAAGACATTCTCTCTAGTGATAAGGTGTTTTCAGGATCCATCCTTTTCCTGTGGCTGTAGTTTGTTTTGACTGTTTTTAATACGGAATTTTAAATTGCTGTTACCTGCCCTGGGCTGGTGAAGGATGGATGAAGAATAATAACAATAACAATAACAATAACAATAACAATAACAATAATAATAATAATAATAATACATTCATACCTCGGGTTACAGCCGCTTCAGGTTGTGTATTTTCGGGTTGTGGACCGCCGAAACGCGGAAGTACTGGTACGGGTTTCGGCAGTTGTGCATGTGCAGAAGTGCTAAATCACTCTTTGCGCATGCACCAAATCAGACAAATCGCAACCCACGTCTGCACAGACACGGGTTGTGAATGCTGCGGGTTGCGAACGTGCATCCCGCACAGATCACGTTCGCAACCTGAGCGTCTGCCTGGTTCCCTGTAACCTCCCAGGGAGGGAACCGCCAGAAGGCCCTTGGAGCTGGACCTCAGTGTCCGGCAGAACGATGGGGGTGGAGACGCTCCTTCTGGGCCATTTTTTTTTTTGAAATTTTTTTTATTAGTTTTACAAAATATTTTAAACAATACAAACAAATAAAAAGACATACAAACATGTATAATTTCATAAAATTTTTTTTTCATATCCCTCACTTCTCAGACTCCCCCAAACCTCCCCTTCCTACATCCCAATTTCCAAAATTATTTCAGCAAATTCTAAATAGTTTTATCAAATATATTCCTTCTTATTCTTTTCTTTAACTTAATCTTATGTCGCTGTAATCTCCTTTTCTTTCTCAAAACCTCGACATTTTAGCATTCATCAATTTTATAATAGTTCTTAAGATAGATTTTAAATTTCTTGCAATCTTCTTCCGCCGTCTCTTTCCCCTGATCACGGATTCTGCCAGTCATCTCAGCCAGTGTCATATAGTCCATCACCTTCATCTGCCACTCTTCCAGGGTGGGTAGATCTTGTGTCTTCCAATACTTTGTGATGAGTATTCTTGCTGCTGTTGTAGCATACATAAAGAAAGTTCTGTCTTTCTTTAACACCAATTGGCCGACAATGCCCAGGAGAAAGGCCTCTGGTTTCTTAGGGAAGGTACATTTAAGTACCTTTTTCATTTCATTATATATCATCTCCCAAAAAGCCTTAATCTTTGGGCACGTCCAAAGGTGATAGAAAGTACCTTCAGTTTCTTTGCATTTCCAACACTTATTATCGGGCAAATGATAGATTTTTGCTAGCTTGACTGGGGTCATGTACCACCTATAGATCATTTTCATGATATTTTCCTTTAAGGCATTACATGCCGTAAATTTTATCCTTCTGGGCCATTTAGGGCCATTTAGGAGCAACACTTTGAATTGTGCTCAGAAACGTACTGGGTTCTGCTTTGTATGCAGAAATTCCCAGATTCAAAACCTGGCGTTTCCACGTAGTGATGGAAATGCATCCACCCTGGAGAGCTGCTGCCAGTCTGTGTAGGCAGCACTGAGCTAGATTGACCTATTATTCACTTTTATTATCACCTGATGGCAACTCAAATGGTTCCATGAATCTGCTTCACACCTTTGAGCTGTGAGTCATCAAGTGTCAGGTAATACGAAAATATGAGCCGATTTGTCAAACGTTGACGATGTTCCCTTCCTTTAAATAGGAAAGGTAAGAACTTTGAGAGTTTCCCACAAAATCTGTGCCTCCCCAACAGCGATTCATCCAAGCAAAAACCTCCCCCTTCTCCTCCCCCACCAGTTGTCTTTATTGCTTGACCAGTCACCTTCTCACTTAAATCCGATCACCAGGCAAAACGTCACTCCATCGAAAAGTCCTCGCCGAGTTGAGATGTGGGGGATTTTCTGGTTGGGATAAATATATTATATATGTCTTTCCATGTGAGCAAAGCTTCTTAATGAATCCATGGCAGGAAATGAGTTGCCTTTGCCAAGGCTTCTTGGCACAATCAGAGTCACGTAGTCAAATGAGCCAAATGAGCCGTTCCGGCAAGAGACAGAGAGTAAGCAATTCAATGAAAGCAACACTTAAGCCATGTGCATAGAGTATATCCTAGGTTTTTCCCCTTTTGGGATCAGGCGTCTCTCTCTCTGTGTGTGTACATTTAAAAAATTATAATCTTCCCTCCATTCTCTCCACCTCCATGCTGTTTTCCCTTCTCTCCCAGGAAATAATTTCACTTTCCAGTCTGGGGAAGGATTCTTATTTCCTCCCCAAATATTTTAAAAGATATGTGATCTAACACCCTCTGTCTTTTAGTGCAAAATCCCTTGTGTTACTGGACAGCATTATTGGGCAACAAAGGAATCCCAACGCAACAGTTATGTGAGCAGAAGCTTGTTGGGCAAACAGCAATCTTTGCTTCTGTTTCCTCTTGCAGGTTCTTGTTGTGAAACAGCTGGTTATTGTGTAAGCCATTGCACAACTATATTGAGTAACAGACTTGTGTTTTCCCTTGCACATCAATGTTCTGCCAGTGCAACATGCGTTGTTGTTGTTTGTTGTTACTGTTATTATTAATTACCCACCTTTAAGGTCCTAGGGCAGGTTACAATAAAAAACAAGGTTGAAAACCAGGGTGACAACAGAAAAGCAATTAAACACCACATAAATAAGGTGTGTCCTAAAATGTGCATCTCCAGTGTCAAAAACCAGGGTAAGGTAAAGGTAAAGGTAAAGGTAAAGCTACCCCTGCCCGTACGGGCCAGTCTTGACAGACTCTAGGGTTGTGCGCCCATCTCACTCAAGAGGCCGGGGGCCAGCGCTGTCTGGAGACACTTCCGGGTCACGTGGCCAGTGTGACAAAGCTGCATCTGGCGAGCCAGAGCCGCACACGGAACGCCGTTTACCTTCCCGCTAGAAAGCGGTCCCTATTTATCTACTTGCACCTGGGGGTGCTTTCGAACTGCTAGGTTGGCAGGCGCTGGGACCGAGCAACGGGAGCGCACCCCGCCGCGGGGATTCGAACCGCCGACCTTCCAATCGGCAAGCCCTAGGCGCTGAGGCTTTTACCCACAGCGCCACCCGCGTCCCTGGTAAAGCATTCACCAAAAGCTGTATGCCAGACACAGCTCTGTGGGGAAGGAGTTCCACAGCGTATGGGCTGCCACAGAGAATGCTGTCCCCTGGGCCACCCCCACAAGCTCCTGAGAGTGACAGAACAACCAATAGAGGTCCCTCTGATGATAGCAACAGCTGGGAAGGAGGTGGTCTTTCAGGTATTTGGGCCCAAGTCATTTAGTCGTTTAAACACTGACATGAGCATTTTGAACTGGGCCCAGAAATGAACCGGCAACCAGTTACCAGTTAAAGTGGCTTCAATTTAGCGCTTCATTGGATTCGACTCTGTGTTTGTGCTTGTGTTTGTGTGTGTGTGTTGAGTATGGCAGGGCAAGATTCATTGCTGTGGTCAGCGGCCTGCTTTTGAGTATAGGTAATGGTAAAGGGACCCCTGACCATTAGGTCCAGTCGTGACCAACTCTGGAATTATGGCACTCATCTTGCTTTACTGGCCGAGGGAGCCAGCGTACAGCTTCCGGGTCATGTGGCCAGCATGACTAAACTAAGCCGCTTCTGGCAAACCAGAGCAGCGCATGGAAATTTACCTTCCCACCAGAGCGGTACCTATTTATCTACTTGTACTTTGATGTGCTTTCAAACTGCTAGGTTGGCAGGAGCAGGGACCGAGCAACGGGAGCTCACCCTGTCGTGGGGATTCGAACTGTGACCTTCTGATTGGCAAGTCCTAGGCTCTGTGGTTTAACCCACAGCACCACCCTTGTCCCGACGCTTTTGAGTATATTCAGGTTCAAATGGCAAAGCAGACAAAATCCAGTGCAGTTTAAGCATATGTGTTCCTGCGGAATAATTGCATCTGATCTGAAATATGGCAGAGTGGCAGAGGATGAAAGGCTGTGTCCCCACTCCCAATGGTTCCAGGTAACATTTAGTGTTAGAGTGGCATCTTACATATTGCCAAAAAAGAGAACAAGCAAGAGTGTTAATTTGCATAGAATTTGCACATGGTTGTATATATGTATGTATGCCCATTTCGGCATAATTAAATAGAAAAATTAAATAGAAAAAACAACAACATATCACACCAAAGCAGGCTGGTGGTGGTTGTGACTCAGTGACCCATGTGCCTGTCCAGTCTGCAGCCCAAGTGTTCTTTCTGCTATCCCTACAGTTCTTTTATCTTTAAATTGGACTTAGACCAGACATTCCTTCAGATGGAGGGCGCTAAATACAGAACAGTCCTCTATAAAGTAGGACACAGCATTGGCCACCCTATTTAATACTTATATATGCTAATATTATATGGACTTTTGTAATGCAGGGCTTGACCTCTCACCCGCCATCCCTATTTGTAGCCCCCATACACAACCACTGTCGTTATTCGATGGCAACATAGCCAAGGAAGCTCCTAACAGTTTATGACCTGAATTTTGTTTTAGTTCTTGGCATATACACTCCCTTTGTGCAGAGATTTGAGGGGTCCCCCCCCCATTGTACTAGGTAGTATGCAGAGAACCTAGGCATTTGCAAGTTCTGTAGACTTTGTTCTGAATATTCAGAGCAATCGGCAGTGATGCTGTGTACCATTCTCCCCACAGCGTTCACTGGCCATCTGAAAAGAGCTATTTCAGTAGGTTGTAGTCAGCTTAGAAGCTGGTATAAAGAAAGACAGTTGAATTACATTTGCTTTTAGGGGGGGAAATTGCAAAACTAATTTGTGAAAAGTAAGTTAATGTTGAAACAAAGCAGAGCAAAAGAAAACAAAAGAAATCCCTAAGCCCTCTACTCCAAAATGTATATTTATACAGGATCTTGATTTGAGAGCTGGCTCTTTAGGCTTCACTCCCAGGGATGTGGTGGGCTGTAAGCAAGTAAGCCTGGGAACTGGGCCTTTTCCCTTGCAGTGCCACAGCTCTGAAACACAAGGCTGTACTGAATGTAGCACAAAGATAGTCACCTAGCCATATACTTATTCGACTGGGGAAGTGTTGTGCAAGAGAATGCATAAGCAGGTAGCTGGTAACTTTGTTGCACAGTAGATTGCACAATCTGTTTCCTTTGTCACACAACATTGCAACTCACACGTTCCCTAGCACAAGACCCCTTGTGCTAGTGGTGGGCTGGGCTCGAAAGTCTTGAATTCAAATCTTTCATCAGTCACAAATTAAACTAGCTCCCATTATCATAGCTAATAAAAAAGCATTTTCACTCCATGTTTCCATTACAAATGGGCTAAAAGTGGCTTTACAACAGGCATGCCATTCTCCCCAAATCTGTCTTGCAGATACCCCTACCATGGGGATAATGCTAAGTCAGTTACCTTACAGATCCATTGTAAGGATTCTGTGAAGTGCTTTGAACACTATCAGGGATGGAGTCCCAACATCTTGAGTATCTTTCTCTCTCTCTTATTTTTTAAAACTTCATGGTTGAATAGATATGAGTTTTAATTTTCTTTTTTAAAAGGGGTAAAAGTTGCATGATAGAAACATGTGGTACACACAGGCTCTTTACTCCAGTTGCCATCCCTGTTCAAAGAAGGATGAGTGTGTGAACATCAGTCAAAAAAAGAGTGGTTTGTGTATGTGCGTGTGTACACTGGAGGAGTGGGGAGCCACTACCTCTCCAGATGTTGATAGACTGCAACTTCTGCCATCTCTTACCATTGAGCTGGAGTCGAACAACATCTGGAAGGTACTATGTCCCTTTTCCTTGGTGTATACTGTGGTCAGTTATGGCTCTGTCATATCATCCTAGCCTACTTCACAGCGCTGTTGTGAGGATAAAATGGGTTGGGGCTGTAAGAACCATGCATGCTACCCTTTACTCCTTCAAGGAATGGTGAGATATCAATATAAAATGTAAATGCTAGTGTGGTGTAGTGGTTAAGAGCGGTAGACTCGTAATCTGGGGAACCGGGTTCGCGTCTCCGCTCCTCCACATGCAGCTGCTGGGTGACCTTGGGCCAGTCACACTTCTTTGAAGTCTCTCAGCCCCACTCACCTCACAGAGTGTTTGTTGTGGGGGAGGAAGGGAAAGGAGAATGTTAGCCGCTTTGAGACTCCTTAAAGGGAGTGAAAGGCGGGATATCAAATCCAAACTCTTCTTCTTCTTCTTCTCTGACCTGGTTTGCACAGAACGTTAACCATGGTTTAGTGTTAAGATGAGCTGCAGCAAACCTTGATCTTGCTGCCTCCTCCCTTCAACCTGCCTGTGAGGAAGAGATTGGAAGCTTCCTCTTTCATTTTAGGTTAACCACAGTTTAGCATTATATCCAAACCCTAAACTGTGATAAATGGTAGGTGTGATTTGTTGAGAAACAACCAAGCATCTCAAACGATGGTTTGTAGTCTGCTTGTTTCTCAGCAAACCATAGTTAACGTTAACCGCAGTTTGTCAGGTTTGGATGACTCTGCAACCCCTGTGAGCAAATATGACTCCTGTTAATGTCCATCTTCAGCCTTAGCTTTTTTATCCATTTATTAAATTTGTATACCACTCTTCATACGAAGATCTCAAGGCGGTTCGCAGCATAAAAATGCAAGATAAAAACAGAAAACCTGAACTTGCTTAAACTTCCTCTCTTTCAATCAGGGTCCAGTTCATCTGGCTTTCATATCACTCCCATCTTCTTCTTCTTCTTTTGTTTTCAAGTGGGAATGAGGTGTGTGTGTGTGTGTGTGTGTGTGTGTGTGTGTGTGTGTGTACAGTTACATGGGGGATTGTTTAAAAGAGATTTGCCCCCATCCCATCCCACATGACCAGCCTCAGCTGCAGCTCCCTTCTTCTTAATCTGGAGATAAGTGCGATTATCCAGGGAAGGGCTGTTCTGAGCTTTTGTAACTGTGACAGGGGAGCTTTCGAGCTGCACTTTGCCGACAGAGCGGAGCTTAAAGCCGGGGAATGAGATTCCAAGCATGGCTTTGCATCTCGTTGCCTGCCGGGAACATGAGCGCAGGGCAAAGATGGGAGTGGGGATGGGAGCTTTATTTGGACTTTGCTTATGAGGTGGAAAAAAGGAAGCAGGAGGGAAAGGCGGGGGGGGGGGACGGGGGACGGGACAATGACAACAACACACACACACACAGACCCGCTTGCCTAGCTTTGCAGCGAAGAGACACACAGATGGTGTGCCCTGCCATCGGCATTCCTTTGGGACTGGGCCCAATGCTGTGTGGAAGTCGTTTTGTTGTGATTATTTTTCAACGATGCTCTGTTGGGTTCCTGGGTGATTTGCCGCTGGGCTGCTTTTTGTTTTTTTGCAGTGGTGTTCTTTGATTACACACACACACACACACACACACACACAGAGAGAGAGAGAGAGAGAGAGAGAGAGAGAGAGAGAGAGAGAGAGAGAGAGATTTATTCTATATCCCATCCTTCTTCCCAGACAAGAAGTGGCAGTTTAGCATCACAGCAAACCCTGCCTCATAGCAATCTTCACAACTGGTTGGGCATTGGGGCAATCCTTTGTTTTGGCTGGAGGGGACATTGTAGTCTCCGCCTGCCCCTCCAAACGCTGAGGTATCCTGTTAAAGCAGGGGTCAGCAGACTTTTTCAGCAAGGGGCCGGTCCACTGTCCCTCAGACCTTGTGGGGGGCTGGACTATATTTTTTGGGGGGGGAATGAATGAATTCCTATGCCTCACAAATAACCCAGAGATGCATTTTAAATGAAAAGACACATTCTACTCATGTAAAAACACGCTGATTCCCTGACTGTCCGCAGGCCGGATTTAGAAGGCTATTGGGCCGGATCCGGCCCCTGAGCCTTAGTTTGCCTACCCATGTGTAAAAGGGATCTGGGGGGAGTGGCCATGTCCATGTGCCCTGGCAGAGCCAGGGCCGAAGTCACTCCCCCAGATCGCAGTCCCTGCAGGAGTCACCCTATTGGATATAAGTCTTAGGAACACCCACCTGGATTGACCACACATCACTTCCGGTGGGCAGACCAGAAGTATTTAGACTGCCCCATGCCCAAGCCAAACCTCTTTCATCTGCATTCAATAACGTTGTGGCCTGTTTTGACTCACGAGAGCTAGTGCAGCACCATAGTTGAAGGTGGACCCTCAGGCTTTGCCTCACATGCAAGCCAGCTAGCATCTTTAGAATCTTGAAATGCTTGGGACCTGGAGACCCTAAGGAGATGCTTCTCCTCTTACATGCTTCGATTATCACCTGAACCGCAGTGGTTGTTATTGTTTAGTCGTGTTCGTCTCTTCGTGACCCCATGGTCCAGAGCACGCCAGGCACTCCTGTCTTCCACTGCCTCCCGCAGTTTGGTCAAACTCATGCTGGTAGCTTCGAGAACACTGTCCAACCATCTCATCCTCTGTTGTCCCCTTCTCCTTGTGCCCTCAATCTTTCCCAGCATCAGGGTTTTGAACTGCAGTGGAGGGGGTTCCATTAAGGCAAATGGTGTGTCACTCCACTAACCACAGTCTGCCTTCAGCCAGCCCCACCTGCCTCCCTTCTTACATACGAGTTATGCATTTATTTATCATTAAATGACTATAATGCCCTTCCTCCCAAAGGAGTCCTGGGCAGCAAACACCAAAATGTAAAAGCAATACAATTAAAAATAAAATAAAACAGTTGTTTAAAAGAATGGGAAACCTCGCCTTCATATGAATGGTGCATTCTTAGAATCATAGAGTTGGAAGGGACCACAAGGGTGATCTAGTCCAACCCCCTGCAATGCAGGAATCTATTGCCCAAGGTGGGGCTCGAACCCACAACCCTGAGATTAAGAGTCTCATGCTCTACCAACTGAGCTATCCCAGTATTAAAAGCAAAATGGTCTTGAAACTGTTGGTTGCATCCAACTGTGTTTTACTTGGAATAGACTCATTGAAATTAATGTGGAATAGACTCATTGAAATTAATGGACATGACTAATTTAGGAATATGGGAAGCTGCCTTGTACTGGGACAGACCATTGGTTCATCTACACTGGCAGCACTCTCTAGGGTTTCAGCCCGGGGTCTCCTTCAGCCTTACCTAGAGATGCCAGTTATTGAACCTGGGACCTTCTGTGTGGTGTAGTGGTTAAGAGTGGTAGACTCGTAATCTGGGGAACCTGGTTCGCTTCCCCGCTCCTCCACATGCAGCTGCTGGGTGACCTTGGGCCAGGCACACTTCTCTGAAGTCTCTCAGCCTCACTCACCTCACAGAGTGTTTGTTGTGGGGGAGGAAGGGAAAGGAGAATGTTAGCCGCTTTGAGACTCCTTCGGGTAGTGATAAAGTGGGATATCAAATCCAAACTCCTCCCGTTGTTGTTGTTGTTGTTGTTGTTGTTGTTGTTGTTGTTGTTGTTGTTGTTGTTGTTCTTCTTCTTCTTCTTCTTCTTCTTCTTCTTCTTCTTCTTCTTCTTCTTCTTCTTCTTCTTCTTTTAATGTTGTATTTAACATTGTTTTTTAAGTTGTATTCCAATCAACTTGTTTTTATTATTGGTTGTTAGCCGCCCTGAGCCCGGCCTTGGCTGGGGAGGGCGGGGTATAAATAAAATTATTTCTTCTTCTTCTTCTTCTTCTTCTTCTTCTTCTACTACTACTACTACTACTACTACTACTACTACTTCACACTGAGCTATGGCCCTTGCATAGGTTCGTTAATCTCAGTGCAACTACTCTGAGTAAAATTTAGTTGGCAGCAACCCCTAACCTGAATGGAAGACTTCACAATTCAGTACTTCATATTTTAGGGTAGAACTAGATGTTGTTACACAGGGTTGCCATTTCCCTCCTCCCCTTTCTTTCATCTTGTAACATCTCCTACCAATGTAATTCATGACATGATGTCATCACACAATGCACTTTCACCTGCCAATGAGAACCCATAATGTGCATTGTGTTATACTGGACATCAACTAGAAAGAGGGGGGTGGAGAGAGAACTGGAGCAGCGGAAGCAGCTCTCCATCTCTGGTAACCTCTCGTTCCACCCTTGGCCACTAGTGCCACAGATTCACTAGCAGTTGCCTAGCATGTTGGCAAGTTCATGATTAAGAACAGGAGTGGGGGGACTTTTTCATCCTGAGGGCCACATGCCCTGCTGGGCACCGTTCCAGGGGCCACATGCCAATTGTGGGTGGAGCAACAAATGCACATGTTGCCTTCATATAAGTAGATGAGTTTCTTCTCTCTCTCTCTCTCTCTCTCTCTCTCTCTCTCTCTCTCTCTCTCTCTCTCTCTCCTGTCTCCTCCATCCTGGAATGCAAGAGGCACTGTTTCAACCTGGCAGAAACACTCAAGGAGGATGCAAGACATGATCAGTGATGGCAGAGTTTGTCGGGCCAGAGAGAAAGGACACGAGGGCCATATTTGCCACTGGTTGCAAAGTTCCCCAGTCCTGATTGAGAACACCCAATATTTCCTTGCAAGTTCATCATTATTAAAGGGCTCTGCATTTGCAAATACAAAGGAAGTTAAGCTGCGGATGGATAGATTTTGTGTGTGTGTTTTCCCTTGCTCAGAGGCAGCTCCAGAGGCTAGAGGAGAGAGCCATTCTATGCTAATCAGCACAAAGCAGCCGCTCTCTGAAAGTGGGGAAAGGGGTCGCTTTCTTTAATTCAAAGCGTATGCTGTCAATTTGAGCTTCACCTTGTAATCTTCCAAGCTGGAATTTGGCCAGTGGATTTGCATCAAGCAACCGATGGGTGGTGGTGGCGGCAGCAGCAGCTTGCCCTTACCCTGCTTTGAAAAGCTGGCAAGCAACACTTCCAAATAGGTGGGCAACGGATCAGAACTGGCTCTGCTGGCTTCCTCCCTGCTGCTTCCTGGACAGAATGCCCTCCCATGGTGCTCCGAATTGGGCAGCAGGTTGCAGTCTCTTTCTCTCTCTTGATGGATTTCATCTCTGAAGATTTTGCAGAATATTATTATTATTATTATTATTATTATTATTATTATTATTATTATTATTATTATTGGATTCCTGCCTAGTTACACCCACACACCCACACACACACCCTGGCTTGCATGTAAGAAAGAAATGAAACCTAAAAACAAAGTAAGCTGACAAGCACAAAACCAACAGCAATTAAAGACAAGCAACCCTTTTAAAAAGCAGCAGAATCCACAATTAGTCATTTTAAACTCTGGACTTACGGGTCTGTTTTTGTCTCGCCCTCCTTTTTAGTTTAAATGGCTACCGGTTGTATCCAACCTTAGTCTCGCTCACTGAAATTAATAAACACAGTTAACTTAGATCTATTTAAGTGGATCTGCTCTAACGTTAACATGGTTAGAGACAGATCAATATTTATTATCTCACTTCAGCAAGACCTGCTGTGTTTTGGGGCTCCTGTTGAGTGTTGCCCCAGACATCTGCCCCAAAGTCCTGCCCCAAGGGCACCACTGCACACAATAAAATATTGGGAGGCCAGTGGTTTCATGTTCCTTCCCTCTTCTGGTTCAAATTTCTCTTATTAGCCTTAACCAGCAAACTCATTCATTGCCCAAGTAGTCCATGCAGAAGTTGAGTTTAGTGGGATTGCATAAGAAAATAAGAATTGTGTAGCTGGGTGAAACCAAGCCCCAGGTTGCTCACTGCTCTGTCTTCCAAGAACAGCCAGCCAAATGCCCCTAAGAAGTTCTCATAGTCTTGGAGATTGCCATTGGCAACCCATGAATGCATCTAGCTATACATGTCTGGGCACTCCTTGGTTACTGTTCCCTTGATGCAGGGCAGATGAATGTGTGAATGGGAGTTTGGAAAGCATTGTTCAAAGGCAACAGAAAAGTTACACTGGTTGTGTTGTATCTGGGTTGTTCCATTTAGAATATTTGTTTGATGATGCAGTCATTGTGTGATGAGCAAGCTTATGCTTTAATCCAGAAGTAGGGAGTGACAAAATACTGCTTCAAAATCCCACAAACCCCCTTGACGTAATCAAAAAACAGTGGGAGGACGGCAGAGGTGATGAGATTAACCCCACCCAATGGACTAGAATGTGGTCTAAACCTCCCTTTAAATCCATATCAGCAAAAAGGAAAGAACTCAACCTAAAACTCATTTACAGATGGAACCTAACACCAAGGAAACTAGCACGAATACGCCCAAGAACCTCACCAAAATGCTGGAGAGGATGCACATCCACAGGCATTTACCTCCACGTGTGGTGGGAATGCCCCAAAATCCAATTCTTCTGGACAGCAATCGTACAAGAAATATGCAAAATAACAAAACAAGTATTAGAAGTCACCCCAGAACTGGCCCTACTAAACATCTTCCAAGACAATAATGTCCACGCACATCATAAAGAACTCATAATCTACCTACTTTCAGTAGCCAGAAACATCATAGCCACACACTGGAGAGACCTGTCAGGAATAAATCTGGACCATTGGTATCAAATAGTATGGGAAACAGTCCTATTAGAAAAACTAACCAATAAACTGAAAATGACACAGGGACAAATAGAAGAAGATGGCTTCCTTTTCATACATAGTCCAACAAGATGATAAAAATCCACCAACAGCATACAAATCAATCTGGCTAACCTGATTAAACACACACACACACACACACACACACACACACACACATCCATTAACACACAACAACAAAGCTCACTACAGCCATCCAAAGACAACTAATAACACTCTAGGCCACCACCACCCCATCTTCTCTCACCACCAAAGAAACACAATGAGCGAATAATAAGAGAACCCATACAAGTACAAGCTGACACATAATCCCACACGTACACTAAGTAAAAGAATAGAAGCATAACCACCTGACCTCACTCCACTCATCATACCCTCTCTTTCCCCCCTTTCCCCCAACCTAATATTGCATATAATACTAATGTCTCACAACAAATGAAACTATATTGTAGAAATCACAATTTGAAAAAAGAGACAACACATGTGTTTTTGTTCAATAAGAAATCATATATATATATATATATATATATATATATATATATATATATATGCAGGTTTTGGTGTCCTCGGGTGTCTTCCTGTGTAAAAGATGGGGTGTCTAGGCGACGTTTCGACGAGGTCTCACTCGTCATCTGAAGATGACGAGTGAGACCTCGTCGAAACGTCGCCTAGACACCCCATCTTTTACACGGGAAGACACCCGAGGACACCAAAACCTGCATTCCTGTACCCGTGAAAATCTACGAAAGCAAATATATATATATATATATATATATATATATATATATATATATATATATATGAGAATGATGACTATGGACCTCCAGGCTTCTCTGTCCAGCCCTCAGAGCTCTCCCCAGGCCACGCCCCTCTCTGGACTTGTTTCACAATCTCCTCGAGTGTTTTTGCCTGCTTGGAATGTGTCTTTGAACGCTGGCAATGCCTCTTGCTTGACTGCGCGGATGTCAGAGCGGGATCTGTGAGTGTTCATAGAAACCAGCCTATTGTACAATGTACACCCACTTTTGCGTCTGATGCCACCCATCACTAGCACATCGGCCCTGGAAAGTTGCCCACAAGGAAATGTGTCCTTCGGGCTGAAAAGTGTCCCACTTGTTCCCACTTGTTCATCTGGTCTCAGGGCCGGCCCTACCATTAGGTAACTGCCTTGGGCAGAGGATGCTGGAGGGCGGGGAGTCATGGTCAAGTGATGGAAGACAACCTGCTCTGCACCATTTAAGCTAGTCAGGTTCCCTCTGCACTATGATTTCAGCCTCAACCCTACCCACCTCACCTGCAATATGAAGATTACACGTAGTACTGGTCTACCGTACAGGACTGAGAAGTGTTCTGGGCACTAGGGGTGTGCTGTGTAATTCCTTTGTGTGTGTTTTTGCTGTGAGTTGCCCAGGATGTGATGGGTTAATATGTGGCCCCTTTCCCAGCTTCTTCCCTCCATGCCGCTGCCGCCACCACCACCATCACTGTCTCACCTCCTCCTTCCTCTGTATGCAGCAGGCAGGCCTTCAGCCTGGGTTCCTGCCCTGAGCTGTGTTGCTAGGGAGCCGCCAGCCTAGGCTGAGCTATGCAAGGGAACAGCCTGGCCTGTCAAAGTGTCTGAGATAAACCATAGGCCAGACTCTCTACAGCTGGGCTCAGGCATGCCTCAGCTCTTGTCTGGGGCCTGGGAATGGCCTGGGTCTGTGAGGTTCAAGGGCAAACTTGCTATTCATTAGTTGGGGGTCCTTGACATTCCCACTCTGTCTCTCTCTCTCTCTGTCTCCTCTTTCTCTTATTGCAGTGTTTGTGTGTTTTCTCTTCCCTCCCCCTCCCCAACTCCTATCCTCCTTTTGATGCATTACTGGGTGCCACTGCTGAAGCTACTCCCCCCTCTTCTCTGTAAACCCCCCCCCAATCCTCTCCCATGCATAGCCCTCCCCAGGAGACAAGGGAGGGATGGAGAACAATGGTCCAAGTGAGCCTATTCAGAGGAGGAGGCCCAGACGGACTTGGCTGTCTACCTCCTTTGCCTGCCTGTGTCCCTTGAAGTTCGCTCTCCGCGCCCCATATTTGTGGCTTCTCATCTGAACCCCCTTCCTGTTTTTGCAAGTGCATCTGCAGGGGAGAGATTAGGGGGCTCAATTGACTTTGGATTTCAGATCATTGATGTCCTTATTATCTTGATATTTGCAGGAAATTGTAATTTGAGATAAGGAAATGTCAGCTGCGTGTTCTCTCCCCCCCCTCCACCCGTTTCCTCTGTCTGCAAAGAACCCCCCACCCCACAAAGCACAGGCAAAGTTCTTGCTTAAAGAAAAATGTAAATGATTGCCTTAAGAGGAGCTTCAACTCAGCGCAAGTGAAAGAGCTGGCAAAAATCTTGTGTGTGTACACACACACACACACACACACACACACACACACACACACAGCTCCAGTAACCACGGGAAAAACATGCTGCGTAGGCAGAACTCTGAAGCTCCCCTACTTTCCCTCTCTGAATGGAATATTTCTTACCTTTTTAGCATCTGAGTCTCCCTGTAATTATCCAAGACAAACAGCATGTGCAATTGGTTTAAAATGATATTTCCCCCCTACCCCAGGCCCCTGGAGCAGAATGGAGGTGTAATTGTGCTAAGGAGTTAGCAGGGGGAGAATATGGCTTTTTTTTTTTTTTTGGTCACGTTTTGAGTTGGAGGTCTTCAGCCAGGGAAAGGGTATGAAAAGCCTTGATTTGCATAAATAGCATGTGTCTCTACAAAAGAGAGAGAGGGGTGGGAGCAAGAAGAGAAGAAAGAAAGATATCAGGGGCTTGCAAAATTCAATTGAGACTGGAGAGGGAGGGGGGGCAGAAAGGAGGGTGGAAAAAATTGACAGTGAAAGGGGTTTTGCTAAGTAATACCCTGGCGAGATTAAATTGTCCAGAAAGTTTCTCCCCGTGTGCTGATGAAATGGTTGATGGGGTGAGGCGAAGGAGGAGGGACGGAATCCCTCCTTTCCAAAGGGCATGAATAGAAAATTTGGCAAAGGGAAGGAATCCGATTAAGCAGAAAAATCCCTGACATTTTATTTATGATGAATGTGTGCGTGTGTGCGTGTGTGCATGCACCTTTTGGTCAAAACCTCACACTTCCAGTCTGGTGTGGTGTTAGTCTCCAAGTCCCAACAGAACCACCAGCTTTCTCAGTGGCTGTGTAACAATAACAGCCATCTGATGAGCAGGAACAGAATTTGTTCAGGGCCTCGGAACAGAGGCAATGGGTGAGTTATTGCAGTGATTTACTCCAAAGCAAAAGACAGGTTTATCTGAACACACCCATCCCATCTCAGAGAGATTATCCTTGGGCAAAGGTGGAGATTGCACCTGTGTTTTGACACTGTTGCAGGGTGATCACACAACAACGGACTTTCGGTTGGATAATTGTGGTTTCGGCATCTCCCCAGCCCTAGTCAACCATCAAGAAAACATGGAATAAAACACACACCCAGCATTCTTATTTTTTGCAAGGGACCTTGGGCTGCCTTTGCAAAAGCAGAAATTAAAAGAGAGCAGGGTCTCTCTATTGAGTCGCTAGTCTCGCCTTTATTTATCCGAGGCGCAAATGTGCAATCTTTGGGATAGCAGATGGCAGAGCCTCTTCTCCCACGGACGGGGTTGGTGCCTGGGTGCCTGTGTGTCTCCTGCCAATTAGTGGCTCCCTCTCTTTGATTTACACAGTAGAGGAACCCCCCCACACTCCTTGCTCGCGAGGCAGAGAAGGAGCAGGTGCTCCTCTCATCAATTTGGCATTGGTTCACTCTGCCGACATCGCTTGAACCCAGGGATGGGAACTCCAGAGCAGCTGCTCCTCTGGCTGCAGAATCAGCTTTACCTGGTTATCGCATCCTGTGCTAAGAGCTGGTGTGCCAGTTTTATCATAGAGGCTGCTTCATTGGGGCAAGTGGGGTGCTGCCCCGTCAACCTCACTCTGCCCTCAGCCAACCCCTCACCTTGGCTGCCTTCTTACTTCCATGTAGTCCAGGCGGTGGCACTGCCTGTCAGCTTCCTCCACCTTAGTCTCAGTGTTGTTGTAGAACTCAGCAGGAAAGAGGATGGGGGCAAGACTAGAATGCCCGTCATTGGCTCTCTGGCGCCACCTACTGTTAGCCTCCCTGCCTTCTGCCCTACCATTCTCAACCAGCACTAGCCACCACTGGATTTATGGCTTCTCTCAAGGAACCCTAGGGATTGTAGTAGTGAGCATGCTTGGGAATTCTCCCTTGGTTATCTCTAGCCACCCGATTTTGTTGTTGTTTAGTCGTTTAGTCGTGCCCGCCTCTTTGTGACCCCATGGACCAGAGCACACCAGACACTCCTGTCTTCCACTGCCTCCCCCAGTTTGGTCAAACTCATGCTGGTAGCTTTGAGAACACTATCCAACCATCTCCTCCCCTGTCATCCCCTTCTCCTTGTGCCCTCCATCTTTCCCAACATCAGGGTCTTTTCCAGGGAGTCTTCTCTTCTCATGAGGCGGCCAAAGTATTGGAGTCGCAGCTTCAGGATCTGTCCTTCCAGTGAGCATTCAAGGCTGATTTCCTTAATAATGGATAGGTTTGATCTTCTTGTAGTCCATTGGACTCTCAAGAGTGTCCTCCAGCACCATATTTCAAAAGCATCAATTCTTCGGTGATCAGCCTTCTTTATGGTCCAGCTCTCACTTCCATACATCACTACTGGGAAAACCATAGCTTTAACTATAAACCACAGTTCCTGGAGGCAGGGCGTCTTAAACCAGTTTGTGTCTGTAGTATGTATAAATCTGCCCTTGCAGTGATTTGAGCTCCAAGGCAAAACCAGCACAACCCCCCCCCCCCGAACAATAGACCGATATGAGTAGCTTATTTTCAAGGACAGAATACTCAGAGCTCACTCAGCGATCCCGTGGCAGCATATGAGGCTTACTTTATCAAAGTACTGGACTGATCTTCTTCACCTTTAAAGCTTTATTGTGAAAAAATGTATACAAAAGGCCAAAAGGGAATCTACAGCTGTCATCTGTATGCTATTATCCATATTCTAACAATTTTAGGAATTGGGAGATCAACTGATGACTTAGGGGATATTGTTGTAAACTCATGTTTATATATACATGTTTATTTCACATGCAGTTTTGGTTGTCTGCTCATAAATCATTTTTATACAGTTTTCATTGGATCTGAGTTCCTTTGACATTGTCTGTCTTCTTTTGCATAATTGGAGACCCTCTCATTTGTTTTGGTTGGATAGGAATCAAACATTCCTTTTTAATCGGGTCTGTGGCTTTTAACTACGGTTTTTTTGCGTGGGTGGAGTGTTTTAATGTTGGGGTTTTTTAAATCTATGTATGTGGTTGCTTTTTGCTTAAAATATTGTAAGTTGCTTTGAGGTGCCATAGCTAAAACAACAACTAATAAAGATAACAATAACAATAATAGCAATAATCTACATTGAAAATTTTGCCATGGCCTAGAGTGATCTGGGCAATTTATTGTGTTGATTTGTGGTTTGAGAAGAGGCTATTTGAACCAAATGAACAACTATTATTTTCTTGTTTTTGTAGATTATTATGATGGGGAATTTCAAGAACTTGGAAAACGTTGATTTTTTGGTCACGTTTACTACGGATGAAGGCATGCCTGCTTTTCCTGTTTCACATGGACCTGATTTTCAAGCCATCTTTCTTCAGGATACCCTACACAGCAAGAACTTTCTTGGGACTCTAGGCTTTGAATTTTTGGATTGTCTAATGAGACAGGGGAACTGGGCCAGAAAAGCCCATCTCTGGACATGGAAATTGGACAGTGTTGGGTCTCCATCGTTCTAGGGTCTGCCATGGTTTGCTGATTTGGATCACACATGGAAACCAAGAGCAGCTCTGTATAGCTAAGATACTGAAGGAGGAGGAGGAAAACAGCCATGGCAAAGAGGCAAATGTCTGAACTGTGAACTTTCTTATCTGTAGTCATTGATGTCATTAAGAGGGATGTGATATCATTGATATGGCTTGTGACTCAATGGAGATAGACAGCTGGGGGACCTGAGCTGATTGTTGGGGGCTGATTTCACCTAGGATCACTTAACCTTTTTGGCACAGGCATCAGAAAATGACCAGGCCAGTAGCTTTTCAAAATTATACCTATTAGAGACATGTATTTCCCACTTTGACTTGTCTACACCATATTGAGTAAGTTCTTGGGTGAAAACTCAGGTGACACATGACACTATTCACGCCTGTTAAACATCAGTGTAGCTTCTGAAGTGCGTTCTTTCACCAAGGAGTTCCCCCATGGCTCCAGATTTCAAGGGAAGATCATTGATTGGGGAAGCTTGCCTGCTGTTCCTGATCTTAACTCAGAAACCTAGGATTCCCTAGGACCTGGGACTGGGTCTTACACCTGCCTGCAAGAGTACTGCAGTACTCAGCATGAATTGAAGCTTCTAGGTCAAGCACAAGGGAAGCCCCACGTAGAGAGCATTGCAAGTAATCCAGTTTTGATGTTTTGGTTGGGCTCCACAACCTGACAACACATGGCAGCAACATTGCAGGTCTGCTCTGAAGTAGAGTCTGGATCTGGTCTGTGCCTAAATGGGTGACTTCCTGGGAACAATATAGATTCTGTGATGGAAGGAAAGCAGGCTATAAATGTAAGAAATCTAATAGAATTTTATCACAAATTATGCGTGTACAAATTCATTTTGTCTCACATGTGTACATTTCTAATCCTATTTTAGCCTAAAGTATCTGTTTCTAATGCATGGTTGAGGGGGAGGCAAGCCAAGAACAGTCTCTCAGAATTTGGAGAATCCAAAATTTGAAAGATAATTATCTTTAAGTTCCAATTCTCCACATTAAGTCTGGGAAGCGCAGATCAGTTCTTTTAGCTTCAGAACTGACAAAACAAATTCCTCAGGCATCTCTAGTGCAGAACAGTAGTTCACTGCAGTTTAATTTTAATACAAAGGACAATGACAGTGTGGTGTAGCTGTTGGAGTGTTGGATTAGGAATGGGAAGACCAGGGTTCAAATCACTGTGTGATTTGGGGCCTTTTCATCTGAACCTACCTCACAGGGTTGTTGTGAGGACAATAGGAGGGGAAGTATGTATACCATTCAGTGGGTCTTGATTTTTAGTAGATAGTATAGGGTTGTGTGATAAATCCCACATAATTTAATGCCACTTTCTCTGTGTGCTCCATTTGACATCTGCTGGCTAGGATTGCAGTGGTTTGCTTTGAAAATAACACGTTCCCCCGTATTATATATTGCATTTTATCAATGTTAACTGCCACATGCATAACTGATTAGCTGGGTGGTCATGTGAAAAAGAGAGTGGTGCTCCTGTACCTTTATTAGTTGATTCCAGCAGGTGTTGGTTCTTGTCATGCTCCTATTAAAGGTGCAAGAGTCCATTCCTCCCGCACTGCTCTTGGCTGCTCTAGGTATAAACACGCTGATCTTGTATGACATAGCAGGTAACAACACAATTTTCTTTTTAAAATGGGGCTTACTTCATGGTAGGTGGATACAGGATGCACTGGAAACAATGGGAGTGTGCTTCTGAGTACACCTGTGTAGGATTGCATTGTGAACTATGAACCAGAAGGGTCCCCAAGCTTCTGCTATGAACCTTACAGAAGTCACTCAGCCTCACCCTTTTGCAATGTGGGGATAGCATTGGACTTACCTTAGGGCATCCGTTTCCAACCTTGTGCCCTCCCAGCTTTGTTGGACTGCAACTCCCATTGGCCCCAACCAGGGCAGCTGTTGTCTGGTTGGGAGTGATGAGAGTTGCAGACCAAAACAGCTGGTTGAAGAAGTCTCACATACAGGATGGTTGTAAAGATTATAGCAGGCATCCCCAAACTTGGCCCTCCAGCTGTTTTTGGACTACAATTCCCATCATTCCTGACCACTGGTCCTGTTAGCTAGGGATGATGGGAGTTGTAGTCCCAAAACAGCTGGAGGGCCGAGTTTGGGGATGCCTGGATTATAGCAAATGTGAAGCATTTCCAACACTCTATAAATGCTGAAGTATAAAATGCTAGAGTTGCAATCCTGTATCCACTTAGCTGGAGGCAATGTGAGTAGATATGTATAGGACTGTGTCATCATTGGCCAGATCTGTGCTGGGTTGATTTCAAATCTTGTCATTTGGATATGTTTCTCTTTTCCAACATGCTTTTGATGTTTCTGCCATTTAGAGTCTTATTTTGCCTTGGTTCCCTATTGGCTATCAATTCTGTGGTTTTATTGCTGCCTTGCCCCTTGTTGCAATGTGTTTTTATATTTCATTGTTGGGGGGTTGTTGTTGTTGCTTTTTACATTGTTTATCACTGCCATTAGCACAAAAACAAAACCCAATACCTGTCAGTAATCCAATTCCTTATTATTATTATTATTGTTTATTAAAGTTCAATCATTGTGACAATAAATCATTTTGATGGTTTCACAAACAATCTCTCTGCGTGTTTTTGCTGTGGCTGAACAACAGGGCAGATGGAATGCAGATGTTCACATTTTTTGATGCCCTTGGTAGCCAGCCATTATATTTGGTTGCCACCCAGTTAGGGTGGTATTTTAGAGAGGAGTCCACTTCCCCTTCAGAATAACCAGGCCTCCTGTCCCCCAACAACAAGGCTGGCAAATGCAGTTCTTTGTAAACATGCATGTAGGATCAAAATAACAATGATCTTAATTTTCACATATATGTTTATGCATGGGCATAGCCAGGGAGGGGTGGCAGCTGCCCCCTATATCAAATAAATACATAAAGACACTTAACTGAAAGTAAAAATTGCAGAAATATTTTGACAGATTTTTCTTGGGGGTCAAAAGAAAGCAATTTAAAACAGTTATTGTTGACTGGCAGAATCCGAGACCAGGGAGAAGAGTCGGTGGAAGAAGATTGGAAAAAGTTTAAAGTCTACTTACAGAAATACTGTAAAATTAATGAATGTTAGAATGATGTTGGATAAGAAGTTAAGTGGTTTTTAGCTATAATGCTATAAGGAATATGAAAAAATGGATTATTAACAGGTAAAAATTTAATGTTACCATATTTTAAGATTAAAGACTAGGATAAACAAAGAGGGAAAGGATTTGCTGAACTAACAAACTGAATTGGAATACAAAAAAGGGAGGTGTGAGGAGGTCCGGGAAACAAGCAAATGAAAGATAAGTAATGGAAAGATGGAATTGTTTTTAACTATTTTTATTTTGTATTTTTCTTTTTTCTTTTTTCATTTTGTAATACTTTGAAAATCTTAATAAATATCTTTTTTTTTTAAAAAAAAACCCCAACAGTTATTGTTGAGACATTTCATTCGGAATCTGCTAGACAGAGCCAGACAGAGAATGATGACAGGTGGGCGTCCTCTTTCCCCACCATAAATCCTGCCTCTGCCCATGATCTGAAGAGTCCCCTGTAAAATCACTAAGTTCACTGTCTGGAACATAAGAG
This sequence comes from Podarcis muralis, assembly GCF_964188315.1. Lineage (NCBI taxonomy): Eukaryota > Metazoa > Chordata > Lepidosauria > Squamata > Lacertidae > Podarcis > Podarcis muralis. The sequence continues at coordinate 19,961,788 of NC_135668.1, read as the reverse complement.
GAGTCTGCTGGGCCAGGCCAATGGCCCATCTAGTCCAGCATTCTGTTCTCACAGTGGCCAACCAGATCCCTGTGGGAAACCCACAAACAGGATTCAAGCACAAGAACTATTTCCTGTCCTGTGGCTTCCAGCAACTGGCATTCAGAAGCCTTGCCATCTCCCAATGGTGGAAGCAGAGCATAACCATCACGGCCAGCAGCCATGATCCGAAATTAAGATAAAGGTAAAGGGACCCCTGACCATTAGGTCCAGTCGTGGCTGACTCTGGGGTTGAAGCGCTCATCTTGCTTTATTGGCCGAGGGAGCCAGCATACAGCTTCCGGGTCATGTGGCCAGCATGACTAAGCCGCTTCTGGTGAACCAGAGCAGTGCACGGAAATGCCGTTTACCTTCCCGCCAGAGCGGTACCTATTTATCTACTTGCACTTTGACGTGCTTTCGAACTGCTAGGTTGGCAGGAGCAGGGACCGAGCAATGGGAGCTCACTCCGTCATGGGGATTTGAACCGCCGACCTTCTGATTGGCAGGTCCTAGGCTCTGTGGTTTAACCCACAGTGCCACCAGCGTCCCTTGATCTGAAATTACCTGCCAGCAAACCTGCCTCTCATCTGAGTCTTTGGGCAGCAGCAGAAGAAGACTCTAGAAAGGGGAGAGGCAGTTTCTCAGTCGTGCTAAGATTTGGATGTACAGTGGTACCTCGGGTTACATACGCTTCAGATTACAGACTCCGCTAACCCAGAAATAGTACCTTGGGTTAGGAACTTTGCTTCAGGATGAGAACAGAAATCGTGCTCCGGCGGCGCAGCGGCAGCGGGAGGCCCCATTAGCTAAAGTGGTGCTTCAGGTTAAGAACAGTTTCAGGTTAAGCACAGACCTCCAGAACATATTAAGTTCTTAACCCAAGGTACCACTGTATTCAGAATTGGGGTGAGAGATTCTTGGTGTTCCAAGATGACTCGAAAGCCCAGTGCAACATGACACTACTCCCTCCTACTGACTTCTGCACTTGTGCCAAGGAACTTGGCAGCAAAATAAAAAAACCCTTGCCACTCTAGGATGGTCACCCGGGCCTGGCAAGCAGGCAGTTGACTGAGAAGAGATTTATGCTCACTGCTGACAGCCTGGCAACTGCATTTGTGGACCCCTGATGTCTGTGTTGTCTCCCTGCGTGTCTGTCTGCATTTTATATGTCAGGGTTAATGTGAGTTGAATGGCGAATGTGCATAAATACTGGCCATTGTCCACGTTCACCACAAGGGATGGAGAATCTGCACATATTAACAGCCTGAATAGGGAGCTGGGTATACACTGTCTGGCCGATATGCAAGTGAGGTTGAGGGATGTGGGGGTCTTAGACCTTGCCTGGGAAAGCTGAATCATGCCCAAGAGGACAATATCAACCACGACCATGTAATCTAGGAAATAACCAGCTCACACTCTCAAGGTGGGCTTAATCCACAGCAAACTTTGGGGTATCTGCACAGCAGCCATGCAACAGGGGAAATATCTGGCTTTTTCTGTCCCCTTGTGCACATTTTTCCGTGATAGAATAGAGTGGGAATAGAGCCAGAATTTATGTGTGTTCTCCGATTAACTACAACTCTGTAGGTTTATGTCGTTCAATGGAAAGCTAGAAGCTTTCGCCATACAAAACCCACAAAGGCAAGGAAAAATCACACACAGGCAACCAAGGAATGTCTGGTTGATTGTGACCTGGGTTTAGCGCCACGGAAATTCATGCGATGAATGTATAATCTGATGGTGATCCGGACACCTATGGAACTCAGAACGCTCATCCTCTGGGGTTCTTCTCTTCCTAATCCATCACAAAACCAGGATGGTGCTGGTGATTCTTTCCCACCCAGAACTCCCCAAATGAACAAAGGAGGTGGAATAAAGAATGACCATATTGTTCTCTGGGAAGCACATGCAGGCAGATCCCCTGCAAGGCCAAGTTCAAGGCTAGTATTGAGAGGGTGGAGTGTGTGTGCAAGAGAGAGAGAGAGAGAGAAGGTGGGAATGGCATGCTAATTTCCACTGCAAAGATGCAAGGCTAGGAAATCTGCATGAGGTGATTATTCACTGCTGCCACCAGGCCCTCCTACAGGCTGGTATGGTTCCCCTCCCCCCAAATAGCACATTAAAGAGAAACAATGGGGGCTGATTGCCTTCTGCTTAAAGGGGGATGGGTGGAAAGAGGGGGAAGGTTCTCCCTCTGCACACCTCAGAGAGAGAGAGAGGGAGAGAGAAATGACAGCTCAGATGGATGGATTGATAGATAAGACAGATGTATTATTATATAGCAGATCTCTATCAGACAGCATCAAAGAGTGTTGATGGTATATCATATCAGTCTAATATCGGTCATTGTTGCTGTCAGTTACACAGTACTTGTCAGATCTCCAGAATCCCATCACTGGATCTCTAATCTCTGTTTAATTATTATTATTATTTCATAACTCTACGGCATTTTTTGAAGTGCACTTTGCAATTTGTCTCAAACAGTCGCGCTTGCAAGATAAGTTTGGCCCGACTGGTAAGTAAGTTGAGTCCTGTTTGGGGAACGTCATAAAAGCCAGTTGTGGTTTGATCCTAGAGTGGTCATTTCTTTTCCCCCCCGTTTATGAAATTTCATTGTTGCTATCCCATAGGAATTGGGCATAGAGTGATCTTTGCACAAAACAGATCACGGCCCTGTGTGAATCTTATGAACAGTGCTATCATAAAAGAACATTTAAGCCCGCTGAAATAAATTGGTTCTTAGGCCCGATCTGCACTACACCTTTAAGGCAATATCATACCACTTTGAAAAGTCATGTGTTACCCCAAAGAATTCTGGGAAACTTTCTTAAATTTGTACACCTTAATCACTTGTTTGCCCTTTATCTAAAAAGCCCCAAATCTTGTAACTTTTCCTCATAGGGAAGTTGTAACAAACCCTTGATCTATTCTTCTTTCACACTCTAGTCTCATCCGACCTATCATTCACAGGAATTGCAGTCTCTTGGTTGTTGTTTTTTAAAAATATTTATTTATTGCATGTATTGCATCTCCAAGGAGCTCAAGGTGGCATACACTGTCCCCTTCCTTTAATCCCTACAGTAATTCTCTGAGGTAGGGAAGGCTAAGAGACAATGACTGGTCCAAGGTCACCCAGTGAGCTTCATGGCTGGGTGGACATTTGAACCCTGGTCTCCTAGGACCTAGTCTGCCACTGTAACCACTACACAACACTGCCCCACACACTCCTTGCTCATTTATATGTTATTTAGTAATGTGGCATTTTGTGGATATTTAATGAATCTGCTAGCTTCACAGGACTCAATGCAGCGTCTGTCAAATGAAGTCTGAAGGCAGGTGTGCAGTTAATTAATTTATTTAAAATTTCATTTCACATTCAAAAAAGAAATATAATGATGCAAGACAATGAAACAAGGTTTGAAAAGCATATATGCTTTTGCCCACATTTATATAACTAAATACCAAATAGTACACTCAGGCTGCAATCGTAGATGCACTTACCTTGGTAGTACGTCTCATAGAGCTCAGTTGGACTTACTTCTGAGTAGGCATGCATAGGATGGCACTGTAATATGAATATGTAACATCCATAGAGGTATGTACCTTGTTTTGCCAAAGCTCAATAAAAGGTTTTCATCCCGACAACAACGACAAATCTGTCATTTTGTATGAGTTCCTTTTCTTGTTCTGATATAATTACTTACCTTAAACATAACTGTGTAATTATACCTTTTATTTCTCCATTCCTCAAAAGTAGGAATTGATGTTGTTTTCCATTTAATAGCAGAGTAAATTCTTGGTGTTGCTAACGTATACATAATCATTTCATGATATGTATATTCTTTTAATAACAATGCAAATAATAAGAGATCCTTCTTAAGTTTTACATGTGTTATCAGGTCTATCCTCTTTCTTTCTTTCTTTCTTTCTTTCTTTCTTTCTTTCTTTCTTTCTTTCTTTTTTGAAAAATATGCCCTTACTTGTTCACAATCCCACCACACAAGCATTTATTTACATATTATTTCAGAGATTTCGGGAGAGGTAGAAATCTGTCACAGAAAAACAACAACATAGAGTCTTGTGGCATCTTAACAACTAACTGATTTATCATGGCATAAGCTTTTGGATTCTAGACCACGAAGGCTTATGGCGCGATTAATTTGTTAGTGTTTAAAGCGCCACAAGGGTATCACAATTGAGAGAGAGGGAGCATGCAATGCTTTCAGCACTTGAGTGGAGGACAGCTCCATTGAAAACAGAAACTTTAAACCTGATATTAAGCCAAGGTTAATTAGCAGTGATAAATAGGCTCGCACTTGCAGCTCTAGTCTCTGTTTTACAGAATTTTATTTATTTAAGGGATTTGCTTATCCCACTCTTCAGTCAAAAAAAGGCTCCCAGAGCAGCTTATAAACCATTAAAAAGAAAAAGGGGAAAGAGAAGGGGGAAAATAATAGACACAATCTAAGAAAAGGCATGACATGAAAGGAAAATGGGTTGGGAGGGAGGAGGAAATAAGCAAACATGTCTAGTTCTCACAGACAACCAAGTCCCCTTCCCAGGTTATTCCTCTGAAGGGGACGCCATACTGTTACTGAGAAATGGTTTTGCTTATGGGTTTCAAAACCAGCTTCAGGTCAGGCATATTCCACCCATGTATTAGTGCAGGGGTCAGAAAACCTTTACAGCAGGGAGCCGGTCCAATGTCCCTCAGACCTTGTGGGGGGCCAGACTATATTTTGAAGGGGGGAAATGAATGAATTCCTATGCCCCACAAATAGCCCAGAGATGCATTTTAAATGAAAGGACACATTCTACTCATGTAAAAACACGCTGATTCCCAGACCATCCGTGGGCCGGATTTAGAAGGTGATTGGGCCGGATCCTGCCCCTGGGTCTTAGTTTGCCTACCCGCGTGTTAGTGTGATTGCTTTCAACAAAGGAGCCAATGCAGCTGGGGAAACGGGTACCTTGATCTGGAAGTCAGTGTGTGAGTTGCTGTAAAGGCTTTCCCCCTACAGATTATTATTTTTTAAGCTGTGAGCAGCTTAGAAGCCATTTTGGCATATAAGAAATACATAAATTAATAAATAATATCAAAGGATTTCTTAAATGATATCAAAGTACGGGGCAATTCACAGAGCAAGATAAATGGGGAGAAATAGGTGGCAGAGGTAAAGTCCCTTTCCCCTCAAGAACTGTAAGGGAGGAGGAGGGATGTGGAGAAGAGGAAGTGAGAAAGCCAAATACAGTGGTACCTCGGGTTACATACGCTTCAGGTTACAGACTCCGCTAACCCAGAAATATTACCTCGGGTTAAGAACTTTGCTTCAGAATGAGAACAGAAATTGTGCTCCGGTGGCGCAGCAGCAGGAGGAGGCCCCATTAGCTAAAGTGGTGCTTCATGTTAAGAACAGTTTCAGGTTAAGAACGGACCTCCGGAACGAATTAAGTACTCAACCCGAGGTACCACTATATAACAAGGGATGGATCCAACCTTGGAATTAGTGACCTTTGGCTTCTGTTTAGCCCAGGGCAGGGATGAAAGCATTGAGCCAAGGGCTTTGCGTAAGACGTGGGCTTTGAGGGGGCATTTGAAGCAATCACACTATACAAGTGTTCTAGAATGGAGTCCCAGATGCTAGGAGGAGGACAGGGCAAGAATGGAGCTAGTTAAGGCCTTGTTCTTCAAACAGTCAGTCATGCCCTGACCAGTGGAGGTTGGTGCATTAAGACAAATGGGGGAACTGCTCTACCAAACTTAGGTTGCCCTTAAGCCGTTCCCACCTACCTTCTTCCTTACATCCAGTCTAGGTGAAGGCAGCACTGTCTGTCAGCTTCCAACTCCTGCCCCCCTTTTTTTTGCCCCCTATAGAACTCAGCAGGGAAGAAGGTGGGGTCAAAACTAAACTTAGTTGGCTCCAGCTCCACCTGTCATTGGCTTTGGTTTTGACTAGCCTTCCACCCTGCCAGTCCCAACGGCCCTGACATTAAATGAGTTTTGCCAGTAACCAGAAGTTCACATAGCAATTTTTAGACTCTGGGTTAATGGTGCTAAACACACACACACACCTCTGTCAAGCCCTGACAACACTCTCAGATGACCATGCATGCTGCTTCACTTCCTACAAAAAGTGACAAGTCAGCCCTACTGTGTTTGGGCTCCCTACTGCTCATTCTCCTCAGTGGAGTTCTGGATGGCGACCCCAAAGTCCTACTCTGATAACACCACTTTGTTTTTCTTTATCCTGCGTGAGCCTGCATGTTCCTTAAGATCACCAAGGTTTACTTCTGAGCAGACCTGAAGAGAATTGTGCTCTTAGTCTAGAAAATTCCTTTCAGAACCATAAATCCCCCCCCCACCCCTTGTTCCTTAACAGAAGCCTCCCCGCAAAAAAAGGTAGCTGCATATGTCTAACACTATATATTCAACCAATTTACTATCTCTCTTTTAATATTATCTACCCAATATCTAACTTATCCCATCTAAATTTATATTTTAATATCTGAGGCCGGTGATAAAATCTAATCTAATATCTAACTTTTAATCAGGTCGACCTTCCTAATATCTTTCTCTCATATCTAATCTAGTCTCCATCTAGCACATTGATTTTCTTTTCCTTGTTACCATCTAAGAGCGCAAGTAAGTAGAGCTCTGCTGGGTCAGGCAAGAGGCCTATCGAGTGCATCATCCTGTTGTCACAGTAGCCAGCCAGTTGCCTCTTTTGGGAAACCCTCAAACTGGACTTGAGTGCCCCTTCCCCATTATTTTCACACTTGTGATTTATTTAGTTACAGTGGTACCTCGGGTTAAGTACTTAATTCATTTCAGAGGTCCATTCTTAACCTGAAACTGTTCTTAACCTGAAGCACCACTTCAGCTAATGGGGCCTCCTGCTGCCGCCACACCGCCGAAGCACAATTTCTGTTCTCACCCTGAAGCAAAGTTCTTAACCTGAAGCACTATTTCTGGGTTAGTGGAGTCTGTAACCTGAAGCGTGTGTAACCTGAAGTGTATGTAACCTGAGGTGCCACTGTATTGTTTATATATCACTCTTCATCATAAGATTGTAGGGCAATTCACAGAATGAAATACAGGATAAAAAGGTAAAGATACCCCTGCCCGTACGGGCCAGTCGTGTCCGACTCTAGGGTTGTGCGCCCATCTCACTTAAGAGGCCGGGGGCCAGCGCTGTCCGGAGACACTTCCGGGTCACGTGGCCAGCGTGACGAAGCTGCTCTGGCGAGCCAGCACCAGCGCAGCACACGGAAACGTCGTTTACCTTCCCGCTATAAAGCGGTACCTATTTATCTACTTGCACTTAGGGGTGCTTTCCAACTGCTAGGTGGGCAGGAGCTGGGACCGAAAGACGGGAGCTCACCCCGCCGCGGGGATTCGAACCGCAGACCATGCGATCGGCAAGCCCTAGGCACTGAGGTTTTACCCACAGCGCCACCCATGTCCCTGAAATGCAGGATAAAAACAAGTAAATAAGTAAAACAAAACAGCAAAACAATAACCTCCCCCCTTTTCCTCAGACACATTTAAAAGTCTGTAGAATATTAATTAGCCAAAGGCCTGGCTGAAGAGGAATGTTTTTGCCTGGCACCTGAAAATATATAATGAAGGCACCAGGTGAACCTACCTAGGGAGAGCATTCCACAAACAGGGAGCCACTACAGAAAAGGCCAGTTCTTGTGTTGCCACCCTCTGGACAGTATGTAGAGGAGGCACATGAAGAAAGGCCTCAAAGGATGAACACAGAATCTGGGATGGTTTATATGGGGAAAGGCAGTCCATCAGATATTGGCAGTCCTGAGCCGTTTAAGGCTTTATAGGTCAAAACCAGCACTTTGAATTGGGCCTGGAAACTCAATGGCAGCCAGTGGCAATCAGGCCAGGATCGGTGTAATATGCTAAAAAAAAATATGCTTGTGATTCAGAGCAACAGGCATTCAGAAGCATACTGCCTCTGTATAATTTTATACACTTCCATCAAGTCACCTTTTACTTGCTGTTTCTCTAAACCAGTGGTTCTCAATGGTATGGCGTGTCACACTGGTGTGGCAAGTGTGGCGGAAAGATTCAAGGGCAATCAAAGAAACATTTAAATATTTCAGTGTAGTATAGTATGGTATCAAAATAGTTTCTTTTGCATATACAACCAGAAACAGCATCCACGCCTCTCTTCAAGACCATTGGCCATTCTTCTAGAGCAGGGGTCAGCAAACTTTTTCAGCAGGGGGCCAGTCCACTGTCCCTGAGACCTTGTCGGGGGCCGGACTACATTTTGAAGAAAAAATGAACCAATTCCTATGCCCCACAAATAACCCAGGGATGCATTTTAAATAAAAGGACACATTCTACTCATGTAAAACCATGCTGATTCCCGGACTGTCCATGGGCTGGTTTTAGAAGGCTATTGGGCCAGATCCAGCTCCCGGGCCTTAGTTTGCCTACCCATGTTCTAGAGTTCTCCACAACATATTTCAACTCTGACAAATATGAAAGATCAGAAAAGGCAAAGGCTTCTTTGTGTTGATGTTTGCTTGTCTCAAATTAGACCTAATATAAATGAGATCACCCAGCAAAAGCAAACTCATACCTCCCATTGAGTTTGTATACGTACTTAAGGTACATATGTAAGAGGCTTGTTTATCATTAAATTTTGGGAGTGATTCATGTTCTTCTGTAGTTTATACTTTCTGGATGTCCCATGACTGTATTATAAAGCAGTTGTGTTCTATGTTATAAAACAAGCATTGCTTTTTGCTTTCCAATGTACGCTTCAGGTTACACACTCCGCTAACCTAGAAATAGTGCTTCAGGTTAAGAACTTTGCTTCAGGATAAGAACAGAAATCGGGCTCCGGTGGCGTGGTGGCAGCAGGAGGCCCCATTAGCTAAAGTGGTGCTTCAGTTTAAGAACAGTTTCAGGTTAAGAACGGACCTCCGGAATGAATTAAGTACTCAACCCGAGGTACCACTGTCTTTATTATCAATAAGAAATTCAGTGTGGTGCTCACAAGTTTTTATTCTGAAAGTGTAGCCCAGAGAAAAAAGTTTGAGAACCACTGCTCTAAACTATAAAGCCCCTTTCCACATCTAAGAGTTTTTCCAATCCCTTGATGATATTGGTTGCTCCTTTCTGAATCTTTTCCAGCTCTACAATATCCATCTTGAGGTGACGGTGACCAGAGCTGTGCACAATATTCCAAATGGAGTTGCACCGTAGGTTTGTATAGTGGCGTTATTACATCAGCCACTTTTTATTTTCCATTCCTTTCCTAATGATCTGCAAAGTAGCATGGAATTCAGCTTTTTCCACAGCCACCCCACACTGGTTTGACATCTTCATTGAGCTGCTATCCACAATGACTCCAAGCTCTCACTCCTGGTCAATCACTGACAGTTCAGATCCCATGAGTGTATCGCTGTAGCCAGGATTTATGTTAAGGGGGAGCAGGACACCCACCTGTCATCATCCTCTGTCTGGCTCTGTCTAGCAGATTCGGAATGAAATGTCTCGACAATAACTGTTTTAAATTTCTTTCGACCCCAAGTGCTCAGAAAAACCTGTCAAAATCTTTCCGCCTTTAGTTAAGTATTTTTATGTATTTACTTGATATAGGGGGCAGCTGCCCCACTCCCTGGCTACGCCCATGCATAAACATATGTGTGAAAATAAGATTGTTATCATTTTGCTCCTACATGCATGTTGACAAAGAATTGCATTTGCCATTTTACCACACACCCCATCCATTCACTCAGTTTAGAGAGATTCTTTGGGAGCCCCTCACATCCCCATTTTGTCTTAAGAACTCCAAAAAGTTTGGCGTCATCAGCATACCTGGCCACCTCACTGCTCACTCTTAACTCTAGATAATTTACGAAAAAGTTAAAAAGCAAATGTCCCAATACTGGTCCTTAATAATAAAAAATTATTATTTATTCCCTTATTAAAGGTCCGTATAGTAAAAGCTATGGTTTTCCCAGTAGTGATGTATGGAAGTGAGAGCTGGACCATAGAAGTGAGAGCTAGACCATAAAGAAGGCTGATCGCCAAAGAACTGATGCTTTTGAATTATGGTGCTGGAGGAGACTCTTGAGAGTCCCATGAACTGCAAGAAGATCAAACCTATCCATTCTTAGGGAAATCAATCCTGAGTGCTCACTGGAAGGACAGATCCTGAAGCTGAGGCTCCAATACTTTGGCCACCTCATGAGAAGAGAAGACTCCCTGGAAAAGACCCTGATGTTGGGAAAGATGGAGGGCACAGGGAGAAGGGGACGACAGAGGACGAGATGGTTGGACAGTGTTCTCGAAGCTACAACAACAACAACATTTATCCCCTGCCCATCTGGCTGGGTTTCCCCAGCCACTCTGGACAGCTCCCAACAGAACATTAAAAACACAATCAAACATTTTAAAAAAACAACCCTAAACAGGGCTGCTTTCAGATGTCTTCTAAAAGTCAGATGTCTTCTAAAAGTCAGATAGTTGTTTATTTCCTTGACATCTGATGGGAGGCCATTCCACAGGGCTGGCACCACTACTGAGAAGGCCCTCTGCCTGGTTCCCTGTAACCTCACTTCTTGCAGGGAGGGAACCACCAGAAGGCCCTCAGAGCTGGACCTCAGTGTCTGGGCTGAAGGATGGGGGTAGAGATGCTCCTTGGGAGAATATACTTTCTAAATCCCTCCATCAGAAGAACTATCCCCTTATTCCTGCTCTCTGGTTCCTGTTACTTAACCTCACTTTGCCACAGTATAGCTGCTTATACCACCTAGTGTGGCCAGGTGTCAAAAGAAAAGACACTCAGCACCTTGAATAGTTGTGCAGAAAGGGGAGGTTCCGTAGGTATTACCTGTAAAACTGAAGAAAGTTTGTGATCCCATGACTGCAAATAAAAAGAGAAAAATGACAGATTATAAAATACGAAAGTTCATTAAAAAACAGCAGGCTGTGAAGAATAATAAAAAAGCAACCCTAAATTGTCTTAAGTGAAATTGCTGTAATTTTGCAACTTGCTCTGTGATTATTATTATTTCTAATAGAAAATGGAGCTCTCCAATAAAATGATCAACAGAAGCTCTGATGATTGACCTGGGAAGGCCTCTGTGGGGGTTTATGTCATAGTTTCCTTAGCCCCCCGGTAAAAACTGTGATTAAGTAGTGCGCGTAAAACTGACTCCACCTGTTCATTATTACAAGGACAGTATCTATTATTTAAAGGAGCTTTATTACATCTGTGCTCTAAAAGCTTTGAGGGCACACCAAGAAAGAAAGCTCTCCTGTTCTTAGGAGCAGGTAGCCTGTTTAAATGGAATTAAGACTTGGAAAACCCAGATTTGCGATGTTGGGAGAGGGCATAACAGCACTCCTCTGCTGTGCAGCTCAGTGGTACAGCATCAGCTTTGCATGCAGAAGCTCCCTGGCACCTTCAGGTAGGTCTGGGAATGTCTCCTGTCCCCGAAGAGACTGCTACCAGTCAGAGCAGACAACACTGAGCTATGAAGGAAATGTGTCTGACTTGGTTTGCTTCCTGCATCCCAATATAGCTTTTGTAGGTTGGCCTCTGTTAGTCTCTGTTCAGCAATATGCTTGGCTTGCTCACATTTCATAAGTTCATAGATTCATAGAATTTATAGATTCATAGAGCTGGAATGCAATGCAGGATTATGCCGCTGTCCCATACAGGGATCGAACCTGCAACCTTGGTGTTATCACCACCACACTCTAACCAGCTGAGCTATCCAGGATGACTTCTAATGGGCAGTGAATAGGCACCATGGCTGTGTTCTCCCTCCACTCTCAGAGGCATTAGGTGTCTGAATGCTAATTGCTGGGAATCGTAGGTGGGCTGTTGAGCTTATGCCCAACTTGTGGACTTTGCATGGGCATCTGGTTGGCCACTATGGAAACAGGATACGGGACTAGATAAGCCATTGGCTTGATCCAGTGCCGGGTTCCTATTAGGTTCTTACATTCTTAGTCTTCTGTCTGATTTTCATGCTTCAGCACTGGTGGTAGTTTGTTTTTGTCTTGAATGAAGTTTATTAAGTGATCCAGCGAGACTCCCTGGCCATTTTCAAGTGGTGCTGGGACTTTGAAACCCTCTGAGTTCAGGTTCAGAAACTCTCTCCCTTTTCCTTTTTTAATTTATATATATATTTTAATTTATACTTTTCAGATATATACATTTCACTGATTTTACAATCATTTTGGCATTTTAAAACTTGACTTCCTTCCCACTCTTACTGAGGTTCCCCAGTTTGTTATCTTGATTTCTTATTCTTCTGGCAAGTTTCGCCAGTTCTGCATATTCCATAAGCTTTTGTATCCATGCTTCCTTTGCTGGGACTTTCCTCTCTCTCTTTTCCAGTGCCAGATTAAACCCTGTGTAGGGCCCCTAGGTTAAACCACAGAGCCTAGGACTCGCCGATCAGAAGGTCGCTGGTTCGAATCCCGTGACGGGGTGAGTTCCCATTGCTCAGTCCCTGCTCCTGCCAACTGAGCAGTTCGAAATAAGTAGGTACCGCTCCGGCAGAAAGGTCCGTGTGCTGCTCTGGTTCGCCAGAAGCAGCTTAATCATGCTGGCCACATGACCCGGAAGCTGTACGCCGGCTCCCTCGGCCAATAAAGTGAGATGAGCGCCGCAAGCCCAGAGTCGGCCACGACTGGACCTAATGGTCAGGGGTCCCTTTACCTTTACTTGGGCCCCTAGGCAGTCATTTCTCAGGGGGGCCTCTCTCCTAACACGGTTTTTATTTTACCAACCAACAATTTTAACAAACCAATTCTATTACATAAAACAAAACAAATCAATATTATTTTGATTTGTTGTCAAGGGGCCCCCAAAAGGTGTGGGGCCCGTAGGCCAATGTCTGCTCTGCCTATTTGGTAACCTGGCCTTGCTCTCTTCGCATCTGGGCTCCCTGCTCCAAACAAATCCCATTCCTGGAGCCTCAGGGAGTCCTGGCCACCTTTTCCATCACCCCCCTAGAGGTCCATCACACCAACTATTTAGGTCTTTCCCACTATTTATAGCAACCCCCCCCCCTCCCCACCTCTTCCTTCAATACAGCTTCAGACTTGCCCCAGACTGGCCTTCCTCTCTCTCTCCCTCCCCCCCCCCAACCCCAATAATTTCTTCTTCTTTTTCGGGGGGGGGGGGAGAACAGCAACCTGCCAAGCTCAGGCGTTTGGCTGTGTCTTCTCTGCCTCCTCCCCCCTTTCCTCCTTGGTGCAGCTTTCTGGTGAGAGAGAGAGAGAGAGACCCATGGAACTTTATTTAAAAGGAAGAAGAAGAAGCAAGCCCATAGAGGGCCGACACAATGGGGGTTTTATTCAAATTTGTTTAGAGTTGAACGGATTTGCATGGAAAATGTGTGAGAAAAGACGGCGCCAATGACCTCATCCCCAGCTGCTATTAACGTTCAATTATACGCTGAATAGAAGGCACTGGGAGAACAGACTTGGACGTGCAGAGAATCCAGGTTGGGACGGGAAAGTGTGAGAAACTGCTCCTGCTAACCCCCCCTGCCCACCCCTTTCTCATCCCTCCCCTTCTGCAGCGCCCCTCTCCCTCCTCTGGAGGAATGCAGGGAGGGGCGCGGAGCCCAGAGCAGTCCAGACCTGGCTGCTCCCCCCACTCAACCCCCCCCCCCGTTATGTTGTGCTCAGGGGGTGGGGAGCGGAGGAAGATGCTGTTCTAAGTGCCCTTCTTCTTTCCCCCCTCCCAGATCTTAAAACAAATCTGAAAAAGTTGGCCAGAAGAGGGTTTTCTGCATCACTGGACTGTCTACTCCCCGCAAGACTTTTAAATAAAGACCCCTTCCCAACACACACACACACACACACACACACACACACACACACACATATCGATGCCTTGAAAATATGTTGATGCCCAAAAAACGCACCTACTAGGGAGTAAACCTCGCTGACCACAATGAGATCAGCTTCCGAGGAAATGGTTCAGGAGCGCCAACTTGAATAAAATATTTTTTAGGGGGGCAGTAAGTTCTGCCCTGCATAATCAATCACATGATATGGCGGGCACACACTATTTGAATGACAATGTCTATCAACTTTTTGGGGGGCCCTCAAGTATTTTATGTGGGGGGCAAAGGGACTTCGGCCCCTAGGAGTCGGCTCCTAGGAAACGGTTAGTCGTCCGTTGTGTAAACACCGTCGTCAGGAGGAAGTCCCAGTGAAATCAGCAGAGTTTACTTCCGTGTAAATGATGCATAATAAGCTTCAGGTTGCACAGGTGCCAAGGCACGCTTACCTGGAAGGAAGACACTCCCCCCCCACTCTTCCACTTGAATGGGCGGGGTCTTCTTTCTTAGTAAGGATGTTTAGGATCCGGCTGCAAAACTGGGCTGCTAAGCGCGTCTACTTGGGAGTAAGCTTCACTAGATTGCCTGGCGGGTAAAACGTGCATGGGCCGTAGATTTTGATTCTCTCTCTCGGTCTCTCCCCCCCCCCCCCAACTTTGTAACAGGCAGACTTTTAAAAATCTTGCAATCCGGGAAGAAGAAATGTAAGGTGAAGTCAGCTTTCCAAAATAGAATTGTGAAGTAGAGCTGTTGTGGGTGTTAACAGGATGCGACAAGCGCTTGATCCGGACTCTCTGCACCTCTAGTCGATTGCGCCACATTTTGTTCGGAGCGGAGTGACGGTTTCTAATGAATCTCCCCACCTTACTCCAAAAATAACATACACGCAGGCACGCCTTGATTAAAAAGAAAAAGCCCATTCCTTTTGCAACAGGACATAAATTTAAAATTTCAAAATTTGGGGGACAATCTCTAAGATGAGCATGCAAGTGCGGGGTGGGGGTGGGGGTCCCCAAGAAAAGTGTGACAAATACGTTGCACTAAGATTTATTCCCCAGGTGCCTTTCCCAACCCACATTTTGTGAGGGGTGGGAAATGTTCTCCTGAGGAGGGCAAGAATAAATTATTAGAGCAACGGCTGGGTGAGAAAAGGCTGGCTTGATTGTATCTGTGAAGTGGGGGGCGAATAAAAGAAGGAGGGGTTTAATTGCATCAAGTCTGGGGTCGCACAATAATTATGCACCCCCTCAATTAACTGTGCTTTAAAGGGGAAGACACGCTCCCTCTCTTTCACACACACAAACCCAAAATGGGTGCAAAGTTTGCGCGCCCCTTCCCTCAATTAACGTTGCTTTGGGAAAACAGACATTGCGCCCCCCCCCCCCAACAGCAAATCTGATTTTGCATTCCACGCAGGAACTTCGGGAGCTAGCGGGGAAAAAACAGCAGCCCCCCTCAAACCCCTCTTCCCAGACCCAGACAGGCCGCCCCGAGGTGCCCCTCTCCAAGGTTCTCAGGCTGTCTCAGCCTCAGACAAAGTCCCCGACTCCGAAGTTCAAGTTCAGTCGACGGGACGGGCGCTTGGCCGCGGAGCTCTCCATTCCTTTCCAGGCCCGGGTCTTTTGTTCCTCTTCTGACAATCGCTCTTTATCCAGCCCTAACAACACCCTCCCCCGTTCCCCTCCCCTCCCGTCCCGTCCCCGCTTTCTTTAACTTGGCACCGTTTAGCTGCCTGGTCTGCAAAAAACTTCACAGCTCCGGTTTGTTGGTTCCCTAAGCACTCCAATTACCCCCTTTTCTCTTTCCTCACATATATGTATATCTGTATGTATGCCCCGCGAGCGTCTCTCTCTACACTCGAAGGCTGTTCAGGGTAGAGATAGCCGGGCTTTCTTCTTGCGCAAAATCCTAAGAAGGAAGGTGGGCCATGTGTGTCTGTTTTGGCGGGGGCGGGGGCGGAGTTCCAAAGAGAGTTTCCTTTCCAAGTTTTTTAAAAATATTATTTTTTAAAAGGGCTTTCCGAAGCACGAGTTCAAGTTTCTGTCCTTTTAAAAAGCCCGAGAGAGAGAGAGAGAGAGAGAGAGAGAGAGAGACCAGTTTGGGGGTTCATCAGACAGAACTCTGGAGAAATTGCATTCAGGTAAGCAGGGGGAAATCCCATTATTCTTCTTATTAATAATAATATTTCACTGTCCATTACCCTTTGAAGGCTTTGCTCTGTTAACAGGCCCTCATCTCCCCAATATGACAGCAGACTGAAGCTGAAATACCGAAGTCACTCTGTTTTGCTGGGTTGAGGCAGTTGTTTTGTTCAAGAGGGTCGTGTTTTTTGACCCTGGGCAGCATCTCAGGAGAGGCAGGTTGATGCTCTGGTCTGTGAAGGGTGTTTGGGACACAATGAGGACTGCTGCCATTAAAACAACAAACCTACCCCCCCATCAGGCTCTCCTGCTTGACGGAGGCCCCCGGTTTCACTGTCCCAGCCCTGGGTGGTGTGGGGAGTGGGTGGGCTCCTGTTGCTTTAAGGGTGAAAGGAAGGTCAAGAGAAGGTCAGGCTGTAATAACTGAAGGCATGTACTTGTGGCATACATTAGGGCACAAGAGGTGTGTGTGTGGAGGGCTCGACTAAATGTACCTGGGTGTACCTGTCTGTATAGGAATGTCTTGTTTCTTTATTTCTTAAAATCTTCTCCTGTTGATAAATACCATTGGGGAAACTTTCAAAACTTTCCCCTCTTTTGGGGATAACTTCACACACACAGCCCTCTTCTCTCACTTAAAAGCAGCAGCCAGCCGTAAGGTACGATTATCTATTTTCTATCTTGGAGACAGTAGGCTCCAGAAATTTAACGGAACCAGAAAGAGGGGGGGGGGGGACCAACTAGCTATGCCTCCCAAGCATGAAATCAGGAGATATGAATGGCAAGAGGAAGAAGGTTAGAAGTCACCTGGTGGATTTCTCTTACCATCTTCTGTAGTGATGAGGAAGCTGTGGCTCTCCAGACATTGCTAGACTAGAAATCCCATTATCCTTTATTTTTGGCAAAGCTGGTTGACAGTGACTGGAGTTATAGTCCCAACAAGATCTGCAGGGACACGGCCCAGTTCCCCACCACCACCCCAGATTTTATTTTTATAATGTGATATAATTGGTTGTGCTGACCAGCTATGGCCAGTGAAATGCAGCTTTCAGGAACTGTAGGAATAAATGCGAGTTATAAGAGGGAGTCTTTCAATAACTATGTTTTCTCCATTCCAAGCAATAAATGTTCTGCATGGGAACAGAACTATATCCAAGCAATATTATGCTCCCCCTGCAGTGTTCACTGCTTGCTCAATTTATTGGTTCAATTTATGACACAGATATTGTCAGCTGTGTGCATTTAGCTGCAGTTGCACTGCATCTTAGGTTCCATGACCTTAAAACTCTTCATTTTTTAGTCAGAATTAGGCAAAGGTAAATTCAGGGGAATTTATTTAGCAAAGGTCCTTTTGGCGCACAGAAAGGTAATATTGTAGAATTGGATGATTTGGGGTTGATTTGAAAAACTAAAACACTCCCGGGGCCCTATATATTTTAAAAAACAAGCAAAATTTAAAAATGCAATCCTATATTGCACATTTATCTGGGACAAAGTCCAATTGATTGCAAGAGGACTTTCTTCTGAGTAGACACAAACAGAAGTTACTCTCTGGTAAGTGTCTATAAGATTGCAGTCTAAATGGACTTTGACATCACTCCAAAGATGGTGGATTCAGTGATTCCATATGTCTTTTTGTTTTACTTCAAAAATGAAACATAATCCAATGATGTTTTCCTCTATAGCTGAACTGCCCATTCATCCACCAACCTCTCAGAAGCTGTGGTTGTTACTTGTGTATACCTGGACTCACATGTGCGCATCCAGCACACATGTATGTCCAGATGCACACTGCTGAGAGTTTTGGGATCTTTTGCTGGAGTTATAACATGTGCTTGCCTTGTCTATGAGTATGTGTTTTACCTCAACTCTCAGCTCACATGAAAGGAAGCTTTCACACATAGAAATAAAGAAAGCTTGGTTTATTACATGAAATAAAAGTAAATTGGCAGCAACTCCTACAAAACACACACACACACACACACACACACACACACACACACCCCTAGATCTGAAGAGTGAAAGATTCCCCAGCTATTTAAAAGATCCCTACAGCAGAACTTTCCAAACTGTATGTAGTGTCAGTGTATCAGCTGCAGGGTGTAGCTGTGTGGGGCGAACGCTCCCCACACTCCTCCCAGGGCAAGAGAGGGGTTAGTTTAACCTCCAGTTTGCTAGTAAAACTGAATTGCTGTGTTGGGAAATGATGCATGTCTCAAAAGCGGGTCACCAACATGAGAAGTTTGGAAAGCTCTGCCCTACAGAAATGTAGGCATGACAATGTTGCCATAAACCCACACTAGAAGTGGAGAGGTTGGGGGGGGGGAGAGGGGAGATAAAGGAAAGTATACCTGTTCTTCAAGTGAGGCAGAAAGCTGAGTCCTGGGGAGTGCTGGCTAAGTGTCCTGTTGGAGCTAGACAAGGTAGCTAGGTAGCTAACTACTGGAATGTTTGGGGTTTTAATAATATTCTTAGCAAATGCCTCCTAGTAGGGAAGGAAGGAGCTTTGAAATTAACAATTCCCATCCCCCCCCAGTTTCTGCCCATTTCTCACCTGGCCATCCTGCTTGCTTCTCACTGTGTGTGTGTTTTGCTTAACAAAAGAGTATAAGACTTGTAATAGTGAACCTAGACATCTCTTTGCCTGCTATCTGCCTTCAAATCACCTTACCATTGTGTGGATGGCTGCCATTGAGGAGCTGATTTACCTAGCAATAAAATTTGCATGCGCTAACCTTTAGGGATGCGGGTGGCACTGTGGGTTAAACCACAGAGCCTAGGACTTGCCGATCAGAAGGTCACCGGTTCGAATCCCCACGACGGGGTGAGCTCCCGACGGGGTGAGCTCCTGTCGCTCGGTCCCTGCTCCTGCCAACCTAGCAGTTTGAAAGCACTTCAAAGTGCAAGTAGATAAATAGGTACCACTCCAGCGGGAAGGTAAACAGCGTTTCCATGCACTGCTCTGGTTCGCCAGAAGCAGCTTAGTCATGCTGGCCACATGACCCGGAAGCTGTACGCCGGCTCCCTCGGCCAATAAAGCGAGATGAGCGCCGCAACCCCAGAGTCGGTCACGACTGGACCTAATGGTCAGGGGTCCCTTTACCTTTACCCTTTAGGTGAGGTGTGGGTGAACTCCGGATATGCCTTTCAGGAGGCGAGGTTGGAATCAGCGTTCTACCAGGGTCACCAAAGTTCACCATGGAGGGTCTCCTGTCATATTAGAGCAGGGTGGTCCTCGAGGGTTATTTTGGTGGCCCCCACAGGGCTTTGGAAAGGAGGTCTGAGGGCTCTGACAGGGTCCTAGAATACTACTGCCTCTTTCTCAAAGCCTAGTTAGCACTTTCTCAACTTTGAGAAGGAAGTAGGAGGACATTGGGATCTTGCCAGAGCCTTGTGTCTCCTTCCCCAAAGCTCAAGGCCTCGGTTTGGGAAGTCAGTGCAAGGGCTGGGGAGCATCAAATTTTGGGCTCAACCCCCCCCCCCGCATGCATGTGACCAGGCATTGCGTGGCCCATGAGTTCCATGCTGAAGTACTCATGCAGCCCACTTGGTATGAAAAGTTGGACCACCCAAGTTATGCCAACCTTATTTTTAATGGTGTGATCTACAGAGATAAAACATGGAGATGAGTTCAGATTCACACACTCCCATTCACAGGGGCTCTAATTTACCTTAAAAATATATGTGCCAAAATAAATCTCTTTCTTTTCTTTTTTTAATAATTTCTTTATTAAAACTTTAAACAAAACATATTATCTGAAAACATATCATCCTTAATCCCCCCCATTTCCCCCCTCCCTCCCATAAAACAACCCCCACCCCCCCTGACTTCCCTCAGTTCCAATCTCTGGTTTCTATATGAATGCTATTCTCTGCATGTTACAAATTTGTATAGATCCTCAATTTGTCTAGCTGTTTGTTATCAATAAAAAGTTTGTGATTGTTTATTCAAAACCTGCCAAGGAGTCCAGTTCACTTTGTTGTGTCTTTAAGTACTTTGTAAAAGGTTCCCATTCATCTTTAAAGTCGCAGTTATCCTTGTCCCATAGTTCATGTGTCAATTTTGCCAATTCTGCATAGTCCATCAGTTTTTCTTGCCATTCTTCTTTCGTCGGAGTTTCCTCAGTCTTCCATCCTTGTGCTATTAAGACTCCCGCCGCCGTTGTCGCATACATGAAGATGTTTTCCACAAAATAAATCTCTTTCAACCCCCAGCACTACCTGACAGCTCTTAGTCAATAGCCAGGGATAATGGTAGTTGCCGTCCAACAGCATCTGGAGACCAAATACTGCTACTAGGCAAAATGGGTGGTTGGGTGCATGTATTGCCAACTTGCCCATCATCTCAGGCAGCAAAATGTTTTAGTCCACTGCTTTTTGAAGGTGTTGCATGTAGGGGTGTGTATAGATGATAGGAGATGATATATTTAATAGATATTTTACTTCCTTCCTCCCATTTGTCAGTTCAGCAGAGTGCATCCCTTTGCAGCTTAAAAGGAAGCTTAGGTAGGCTAGTTTTAGCCTTTTTTTAAAAAAAAGGAATCCAGGATGCTTGAAGGCAGGTTGGATTCTGATGGTATTTCCCCCTTTTCTGTCCCTTAAAACAATAATCACACGAACACTCTTGTAAAGGTTACAGATAGGTAGCCGTGTTGGTCTGCCATAGTCAAAAAAAAAAAATTCCTTCCAGTAGCACCTTAAAGACCAACTAAGTTAGTTCTTGGTATGAGCATTCGTGTGCATGTATCTGAAGAAGTGTGCATGCACACGAAAGCTCATACCAAGAACTAACTTAGTTGGTCTTTAAGGTGCTACTGGAAGGAATTTTTTTTGTTTTGACTCTTGTAAAGGGTAAAAGCAAAATTTATTCACTCAGAGTTTCTGTTGCAGAATAACAGATACAGCAGCTTTGTTCAAAATGAGTTAAGAAGGTAATTTAGACATGCTTAAGTCTAGCTCAAGATGGAGCGATGGAGCTCAGGCATGCAGGTTGTTCTCACATTTCTGGCTTGGTGATGAAGAGTAAGAGTGAAGAGAGGCAAAAGAGCATAGGGGAAGTGCCTAGCCAGGTGTGGAGATTAAATAAGGCTACACCCTCTCCTTGTCAGGGCAGAGTCTCTCTCAGAGTTGTCTCTAACAAATTTACAGGAAAACTGTAAGCTTCTGCTCCTATCACGTGCCTATCTATCAAACATGCACCTTTGATGTGACTGCATTGTAAATATCCCACATTGCAGACTAAGGTGCCATAGCTTGCTTGTTTTCATGAAAACCTGGTTTCTGAATTGTGCAATGTTGGGTAACAATGTGTTTGTTCTGATATCCATTGCAAGTTGACCTACAAACATACAGCAATTGGAATGTATATGGCAGCCATTTGGAATTTCAAGGGCAAAATGGTGCCATTTAATGGGCACCGGATGACTCATTTACTCATGAAGGATGTCATCGTGTGAGGCTGCCCTAGTCAAATGATGTACAGGGTGAGCCTTTCTTTGTGTACCCACCTGAGATGGTAGTGATGGAGGAGGAGGAGGAAATAATCTAGGGGAAATATTAATACCTACAGAAAAATACATCAATTCATTCTCTCTCTCTCTCTCTCTCTCTCTCTCTCTCTCTCTCTCTCTCTCCCCAGTGGCGTAGCGTGGGGGGTGCAGGGGGGCGGCCGCACCGGGCGCAACATCTGGGGTTAGGGCAAATCCACAGGTTAGGGGGCGCAAATCCACGGGTTAGGGGGCGCAAATCCACGGGTTAGGGGGCGCAAATTACTTGCCTTGCCCCGGGTGCTGACAACCCACGCTACGCCACTCTCTCTCTCTCTCTCTCTCTCTCTCTCTCTCTCTCTCTCTCACACACACACACACGCAATGCAAATTATTTTATATTGTCACAGCCCCTGTGTATATGTGTGTAGAAACAAAATGAGGCTGCAATCCTAAATCTTTCAAGCAGACACTGTACTCTGTGTACCATCTATCTCCTTACCCACTGCCCCAATTAGCTGAGCAAAGGCTTTTGAAGCATCGGGTTGCCAGGAGGCAGAGTTGAAGCTCAGTCAAGCCATGCACCCTGGAAGAATCGAGTTTCCTGATCTACAAACAATAAACTTCTGATCAATGCAAATCCCTTCTCCACTTTCCCAAATCATCTAAATCACTATAATCTATTAAGTCACTAGTTTCAGAGGGTCAGCCCGCCCTCTTAAGCAACTTTCTTCCCCCTGCCCCAGTCTTCAAAACTGCTGTGTTAGAATGCAACTCAGCTTGCACTGCAGGCCAATGTGTCTGCATGGGAAAGGAGTAGATAGAGTTAGGAATCTTCCAGGCTTCCTAGACTGTCCTTTACCTGTGCTGACCTTCCTTCAGGCTAAACCAGGGGTCAGCAACCTTTTTCAGCCCTGGGCTGGTCCACCGTCCCTCAGACCATGTGGTGGGCCGGACTATATTGGGGGGGGGGGGGGATGAACAAATTCCTATGCCCCACAAATAACCCAGGGGTGCATTTTAAATAAAAGGACACATTCTACTCATGTAAAAACATGTTGATTCCCACACCATACGTGGGCCGGATTAGGAAGGCGATTGGGCTGCATCTGGGCCCCAGGCCTTAGGATGCCTACCCCTGGGCTAAACTAATATTATCAAACTACACAGGCCCCATCAATGTTTGTTGCAGTGGCACAAATAACCGGTTTTCCTGAAATAAAGCTTTTTCTTTTCTTTTTAAAAGTGACCTGAAACCAGCAAGAGGAGGTCATCAACCTTGGGTCACCAAATGTTGTTGGACTACATCTCCCATAATCCCTTACCATTGTCTAAACTGGCTAGGCATGATGGAAATTGCAGTCCAACACCATCTGCAGACTCAGTGTGAGGGAAGCTCTGAGGCTCTTGGAATTCCAGTGATACAAGGAGATGGTAGCTGCTGAAACATCTTCAGGATAATGTAGCAATGCCCACATCCAAATCTTTCTGCTGGTTATGGAATAGACATTAGTGTAACTATGATGGAGTGATCAAGGCAGTGGCCCTGGTCATAGCCCAAACAGCCTGAACTTCTGAAATGATGGAAATGGAGAGAGGATTAAATCTGTAAATTAAAATTTAAATCTATCCTATGCGTGTGGAAGAAACATGAAAGTAAACAGGCTTTGAAGGCCTTTTAGCAAAGTAAAAACAGTTAGGCACTTTTGCGGGAATTAGGCAATTCCACCTTTTATCCCTGTTTCTTTGTGGCCTGCTGACCTCCCCCCCCCCTTTGTCCCCATTGCTAAGAATGAACCATGTGTTTTAGTAAAAACAAAAAGGTTTACTGACATTTCGATGCAGGTAGCAAATATGTCAAAGTATTCTGCAAGTAAAAATACTTCTTAGCTACAAAATACAAAGTTAGTTTCCAAGACGGAGTATGGGCTCTGAGTAGAGCCCAGGCTTACACTGCTGGCTTGAAAGGAAGAGAGAGACTGAAACAAGGAGGAAGAAGAGAAGATCAAGATTCTTTGTCCTACTTCCCGCCCCAGGAAGTTGGGAATGTGACATCACACAAAGCTGTGTTCTCTAGGAATACAGGAACTCTGTGAGCCTTCATATGCTTATTTAGCAAACATAATTGTCATTTTGACTGCAAATTTTGGCAAGTTCGTCCCCTCCATCTATTTCAATGTTCATACTCTGAGTAGTGGCTACAGCCACAGTCTTCTGCTGCATGGTCTGCTTTTCAAGCTCCTTCTGCTTTCTTTTAACTGCTATTGGGAGTTGCTTGATCATTTGCCTGTAAGTTGCATCTTGCTTTGTTTGTTTAGGTAGCACTTTTATCTTCCTTTGTCCTGTTTCATTTTTGTGTAGTCTGCCTTCTGTGTTTTTGCTGAAAGGTAGTGTATATTTCAGAAAGGAAAAGGTAAGGGTAATATGCTACTTTACTAGATGTGAGGTGTTTATTATTATACAGTGGTACCTCAAACTTAATCCATTCCTAGAGTCCGTTCAACTCCTGAAAACATTCAAAAGCCAAGGCGTGGCTTCCGATTAGCTGCAGGAGCTTCCTGCACTCAATCAAAAGCCGCGTTGGACATTTGGCTTCCGAAAAACGTTCGCAAACTGGTACACTTACTTCTGGGTTTGCGGCGTTCAGGAGCCGATTTGCTCAGGAGCCAAGCCATTTGAGTACCAAGGTACCACTGTATATGGGAAGGGCCCTTAACCATCTCATTCTGCTTAAGGCTGATATACATCAGCTTTTAAGGTCTGCTGACATCTATTTGCAACCCAGTAAAAATGCAGGTGGCACTGTGGTCTAAACCACAGAGCCTAGGGCTTGCCAACCAGAAGGTCAGTGGTTCGAATCCCCACAACGAGGTGAGCTCCCATTGCTCGGTCCCTGCTGCTGCCACCCTAGCAGTTCGAAAGCACGTCAAAGTGCAAGTAGATAAATAGGTACCGCTCTGGCGGGAAGGTAAATGGCATTTCCGTGCGCTGCTCTGGTTCGCCAGAAGCAGCTTAGTCATGCCGGCCACATGACCCGGAAGCTGTCTGCGGACAAAAACCGGCTCCCTTAGCCAGTAAAGTGAGATGAGCGCCACAATCCCAGAGTCATCCATGACTGGACTTAACAGTCAGGGGTCCCTTTACCTTTTAAAAACCATTTGGGGCTAGAATGTAGTTATGGCTACTTATAGTGCAGTGGCTAGAGTGTTGGACTGGGACCTGGGAGTCCAGGGTTCAAATCCCACACACAGCCATGAAGCTCACTGGGTGTCCTTGAGCCAATCACTGCCTGTCAGTTTAACCTACCCTGCAGGACTGTGGAGAGGATAAAATGGGGTGGGGGAGAACCATTTATGCCACCTTGAGCTCCTTGGAGGAAAGGAGAGATACAAATGTAACAAATAAAATTAAGAAATACCCATGTCTTTTCAAAGATCACCATTCCTAGAACTTAAGGAAAAGCAAAGTATTAAATGTTAAATTCCTGCCAACCTAGTAGTTCGAAAGCACGTCAAAGTGCAAGTAGATAAATAGGTACCACTGCGGCAGGAAGGTAAACGGTGTTTCCATGCGCTGCTCTGGTTCGCCAGAAGCAGCTTAGTCATGCTGGCCACATGACCAGGAAGCTGTACACCGGCTCCCTCGGCCAATAAAGCGATATGAGCGCCGCAACCCCAGAGTCGGCCACAACTGGACCTAATGGTCAGGGGTCCCTTTACCTTTACCTTTAAATGTTAAATATTCCCTACATACCTCTACTTTCAAAAGTAAAGCAACTCTTTGTGCTGGTACTACTTCCTATAAGGACGGAATGTGTGCTTATCTACAACCAGTCCCAAAGATTTGAGCATACGTAACCGTGATTAGCTATGCATACACATATTTAGAGACGTTCTATTATAAACTCATACCGCATGTACACGAATAAAGGCGCACCCCCGTTTGCAGTGCAGATGGGATAGAATGGTCACACCGAATTGACCCAGTAGGGCTGAAATGATAAGAGAGTATTTCCACCTTCAAGGGTGGGTTCTAATAAACAGCACAGTCATCCTGGACCTGAGAGGTTTGCAAGTAAGGCGGTCTCATGGCATGCAGAAAATGCATATTTTGCAATACTTCCGGGTGTTCGGGAAGGGGCGAGAGAGGCCTTTCTTGTGTAGATTGACTTCATTCTAAGACGACCAGTCCCAGTGAGGGGGGAAACCAGGATCGTTGCAGCTTCTAGCATGGACGCTGCCCCCCCTAAATCAATAAAAATACATAGCAAACTGAGGTTCTTCGCCCCACTTACAAAAGGCTGGTCCCCGTAACAAAAATCCTGGCTATTCTCATAGCTTCTAGTCGCTTATGATCCTCGCTTCTCTCTCTTATCTTCCTTCGCCTCCTTCTCGTTCCCCTCGCGGCTGTCTCGTGTAACCCAGGCAGAGGTCAGCTCCATGGGCGTAGCCATGGGTGAGGACAGCCTCCACCCCAACAAAAATTCTGGCTACGACCATGGTCAGCTCCATTTATTTAAATGGGACCCATGTTAACCCGATCCTTCGCTTTCCCATTGAAATCAATGGGACTGCTGCTGCGCTAGCTGACGCGTGTTACTTACTCGGACGTAGGTAGCACGGAATGCAGCGAAAGCACGAGTGTTTAGGGTGCACCAAACCCTTTGACGCTTAAACGTGCAGAACTTTGGCTACAGATTGTAAACTCCTAGAGGGCAGGGACCTGCGCAGGTTTGTTTTGCTAATTTAGTGCAATTGAAGTCAAATGGACCTTGTAACTGTATATCGGTGTAAGTTTACGATTATAATTTAATCATCATCATCTACACCGATATATTTGGAAGACCATGATGAAATGCTAAACGGTGGGATATCCTACTCACAATTTCCCTAGAAAAATGAAACTATTATTTCTCTGTGCGTTGCAATCTGGATTTTCTGCGAGCAAACGGCTAGACTAGAGTGATCATTTAAAGAAGTCCAAATCTCAAAGGGAGATTATATCGTGTAAATTGGTAGCCCAAATCTGCTATCCAGTTAAAACGAAATTCCACGATATGTTTTTAAAAAATTAATCCGATCCCCATTGACTTTATATGAACCCCTAGAACTCAAATCCCAAATTAATTCCATTTGGGCGCACATTTAATTGACTCCCTCCAGAGACTGGAAATACTGAGGCACAGGGAGATCCCCAATTCCTTTCAGAAGGAATTAGAAATGACTCCCAGTAAATTCTTGGTGCTAGATGACCACTTTGCAGGTGGTGGAAGAAAGAGAAAGAGTTGTGTGTTGGAAGATCTTCTTGGCGGACTAAAATGTTTTTTGCTTTTTTAAATTTATAACAGAAAAGCGGGAGGGGATACGGAATAGGTCTGTAACCGAGGAGGGGTTGTCAAGCTAATGAAACTGACTTTCAGGAGAACGAAGGCAGAGAAAGGGATTGACTTATTCACACAAGAAATCCTCGAATGACGGGGGCCAGAAAGGAAGAGTTCGGCTCCCTTACCTTTTGTTGCCCGCCCCCCTCTCCAAAGTTACTGTATTTACGATTGCTAAAGGGTAAAAAGTTGGTTTATGGTCAGGAAAGGCTTTTGCATTTCCTCAAGGGGCCCAGCCCCACTATTCCCCGCCCTAATAATTAGGTCACTGCACTCAATGTGCCGACTGCCAACTCACGTATTCCAGGCAGGCCTTTGTGGGAGGCGAATTGGCTTGGCAGGATTTTGATAATTGTTCGTCTTGTTACTGATTTGGCTGTTTTCATTTATTTATTTAAATCGCTTTTATTGCTCTTTGGTTTTAACTTAAATCATTGAAGCCCGCCGTAGTATGTGTGTGTGTATGTATGTATGTATGTATGTATGAATGAATGAATGAATGAATGTACTGTATAAGTAAGTAAGCAAGCAAGCAAACAAGCAAGTAAAATGATAGGCAGTGGAACTGCCTGCCACAAGAAGTGGGGATGGTCCCTGACTTGAAGTCCGGCTGCTTATGTCGCCGGTAAGGGATTTCGCGCATGGGCAGAAGGTCGAACTAGAAGACGATCTTTGAGGGAACCCTTCCAGCTCTGATTCTGAAAGGTCTTCTTGTTTTTGCACGAGAGCTAAATGGAGCTTCCATTGTCGGAGGCACTGTATCAGATGCTAGAGACCAACGCGGGGAGCACTATTGCCTTCATGGCAACGGACTGCTGTTGCGAGCAGGAGGCTAGACTTAGGTGGACTTTGGATCTGATTATTGCGCGGGGCTCTTCTGGCGCGTTTCTGTCCTTAAGAATTTCCATGTCACAGTGATTTTATACTCCTCTTGTAAAGGCAGACTGGGACTCCTGTGGGCGCGCCATGCTCAAACAACCTAACCACCACAGTTTGTTTTCTTTTGAAAACAAGTTCTGAAGATGGTAGTGCCTTAAGTCAGAGGATAGTAAAGATGAGTAGACATTGATGCGCAGGTGTGCCAACTTTAATAAAATATTGGGGGGGCGTGGCAGGTAAGCCCCGCCCCGCCCAATCGATCACATGACGTGGTGCACGTACACTATTTGAATGACGCCCTGCCCATCGACTTTTTTTGGGGGGGGACTCAAATATTTTATTGGGGGGCCGGAGCCCCTAGGCGTTGTCTCCTATGCTGATGCGTCTAAAGCCTTTCACTTGATTGATTACGAAGGTTGGGAAGAAAGGATTTCTTTAAAAATATATTTTAAAAATCCGAACCCGCAATACTTTTCCAATGTTCCACTCTAGCGTCTGTGCTGTATGGACAGTATACCCACGACCGGATCGTGTTTATCCGCTAGACTCGAGGAGTGAAACTAAAGCACGCACACGTGCGACTCCTAGATCTCCCGCGGTGAAGTTAGATTTAGAACAAGCGGCGTTGGGTTAGATCAAGACGCGCTTTGCATTCCAAACAGCAGCGCGGACGGACGGAGAATCCTAACGGCGCGTTTCAAGCAAAAGGAACGATGGTTTGTTAAAAGCCAAACTCCGCAGAGCCGCCAATCCGCAGGCTGTCTGTCTGCCACCAGCTGTTCCCCCTAAGTTCACGTTTGCCGTGGGAAAGTTTTGAACTAGGCCTTAGAAGAGACTCCCTTATAGAAGCAAGTGTGTGGCATAATTGCGATTGAATATAAATGTGAAAGTGTGTACGTGCGCCTATGTCTGCGTTGCAGCAGCTGCAGATCTCCAAGGCTGATATCCAGCAAAGTCTTCGTAGACCCATTGGAATTAATGGACTTGAGCGAGAAGGTGTCAGATCTGAGTATGACTAGCACTGAATATCATCCCTCGTCCCTTTCTGTGTCACGGGCCTGGTGTGGTGACACTTTTAGGCTGCAATCCTATACATGTCTAGGAGTAAGCGTCACTGAAAACAACGACACTTGGGTCTGAGTAGACCTGCAAAGGGTTGTTATGAAGAGGGAAATGTGTCTGTGTCAGAGGAAGAGGGATTATCGGACTGGATTTTCAACAAAGGTACATGGAAGATGGAAAGCCACATTGTAACTTCGTTTTTTCCATCGTGTTTTCCACCATCCTAATGATTGGATCCCGTGCAGTGAGGTTTTAGAAAAGGTGTAAAAGGTACTGAATATGCCACGCTGGTACTGGCAGTTAATACTTTCACTTAGTTTAATGGCCCACCAAAACCGAATCAAAAAGGGGGGGAAATCGGACACTTCGTACGCACAGAGTTTCTGAAATGTTTTAGAATTTTGCAGCGTTGGCTGCTATGATATGACATCCCCTCCCAACATAACAATTTGAAAAACAGTTCAGATTCCTTCTTTACACAAAAGTCCACCTCTGGAAATAAAGTTGTGGTGCTTGTCTCAGTGGAGCACAGGGTATTCTTTCATAGATCACTGATCTAGAGTGACCGTGGACTTGGATAAAAAAAAATACATATGCAGAAGTACTTCTTCATTCAAACCGTGGGTTATGGAAGGGAAAGAGAATGGCTTACCTTGGAAGTTTCTGTTTGATTTTAAGGGATTGGACACATTCATGAAACACAGAGCTATCAATGGCTATGGGCCATGACCGATTGAATATAGAGCCTTGGTATCCAAATGAGATAGAGTATCTGTTTTCATGCTTTCTAAAAGCATTTGACGGGCCAAAATGCTGTTCTCCAGATGGATCTTTAGCCTCTACACCAGGGATCTTTAGTAAACAGAGGAGATTGATCTTTTTGTCTCCCTCTTCCAACCGCTTCAGAGTGAGCATGACCGAAAGAGCCCACTCCACAGCTGGTATGGGCAGGAATGTAACAGGCAACACCACGTATGCACATGACGTGCACATCATGGAACACACAGGTGCATACATACAGAAAGACTGACATGGAGACGCTGAACACTCTGGAGGCAGATTCCCTCTGAAGTGTTTGTGGATGTATCTAGTTCAGCAGAGGACAATAGTGATTTGCAATAGGTTGGCCAGGATGTCTAGAGTCTCAAATAACAGTGAATAGAGCCAGTGTGGGGTAGAGTCTTGAGCTAAGGACCTGGGTTCAAATTCCCATGGAGCCCTGAAGCAGCCTTGGGCCAGTCACTTTCGTTCAGCCTAACCAACCTCACAGGGTTGTTATAAAGATGAAGTGTGAGGAGAACTATGTATGCCACCTAGAGTTCTTGTAGGAAAGGCAGAATACTACTACTACTACTACTACTAATAATAATAATAATGGTTGATCTTCAGCTGATCACTACCTTAGCCTGACATTCTTCATCTGCAAAACAGGAGTATTAATTGGTTCCCTTTCATCTTTGTTCAGGTTTGTGTTGGAATATCTGATGCCTTATAACTCAGATGCCAATTTAGAGACACAGTGTATGGCTCTTGGCACAGTATATTATTGAGTATTATGGCTCCCCGCTGCCGCTTTTTGCATCTGGTGGACCTGGGAGTTCCTAGAGGAAAGCAAAAAACAAAGTAGATCCCACAAGACTCAGTCTGCCCAGCCCTGATCTAGTCTGTGACCAGCTGTGTGTATGTGTCTGCCTATAAAGCAATAGGTTTGGTACTCTATGAGTTAGGGTAGCCACAGTGAATCCCTTTGCACATGTGCGCGGGTGCGCTATTGATGCGATAGAAGGTGTGAGAGGGAGAAGAGGAATTTCTTCTGTACACATTGCTCCTCTTACCTTCAGATGGATATGATCCGCCTCATCTAACTTTAAAGGCAGGTAACTGAGCAAGACCTACTTTCGCCCCCTGCTGTGCCCAGTAGGGAGATATACCAAGGATCTTTCTTCAGGCAGAAGAGATGCTCTGCCGTGGTTTCACCGCCGTGTAGTAAAACAGAAAATTGGTATTGTCGGGTTTCCAGCAGACTTCTCCTCTCCAGATCTCCCCTCCATTGGTCTGTAACGTATTGTACTGTATTGTAGTGGAGATCAATCTGGGTAGAGGCCCTGGTCCTTTGGAGTTTCAGGTTGCGACCTTATCTCTGCTTAAAGGTAAAGGTAAAGGGACCCCTGACCATTAGGTCCAGTCGTGACCGACTCTGGGGTTGCTGCGCTCATCTCGCTTTATTGGCCGAAGGAGCCGGCATACAGCTTCCGGGTCATGTGGCCAGCATGACAAACCTGCTTCTGGCGAACCAGAGCAGTGCATGGGAACACCGTTTACCTTCCTGCCAGAGCGGTACCTATTTATCTACTTGCACTTTGACGTGCTTTCGAACTGCTAGGTTGGCAGGAGCTGGGACCGAGCAACGGAGCTCACCCCGTCGCGGGGATTCGAACCGCCAACCTTCTGATCGGCAAGTCCTAGGCTCTGTGGTTTAACCCACAGCGCCACCGCGTCCCTATCTCTGCTTACCTGACAATAAACCCCACTGAACTAGAGATGGCTTTCCTTTTGAGGAGGGAAGGCGTCTAGGAACGCGCTGCTGGGTGGGTAAGCGCTGCTTCTGTTTGTTTTGAATCTTTGGGCAACGTTAATCTGAGAAGACCCACTGAAAAGGCCTATGTGATGTGGCTGTTAGGGTGTCGGACTAGGACCTGGGAGATCAGGGTTCAAATCCCCACTCCTCCATGAAGCTCACGGAGCTAGTCATTGCTCCTTTGCCTGTTTGCCCTACCTCACAGGGCTGTTGTGGGCATTAAATGAGGAAGGGGAGAACCATGTAGGGCCGCCTTGAGCTCCTTGCAGAAAAAGGTGGGATATAAAAGCAGTGAATAAACGATCAACAAAGAAGCTGTATTATACCGGTCAGACCATCTCACTCAGTATTGCCCACACTGATTGGCAGCTGCTCTCCATGATTTCAGGCAAGGGTTTCTCCCATCTGGAGACGCCAAGGATTAACCTGGGACCCTTCCGCACACAAAGCAGAGCGAGGCCTTTCCCCTTGCCAGCGCAGGTCCATTCATGCCAGTGGGTCTACTCGGAGTAAACAGGGACGGCATCTGCGCGCGCGTGTGCGCGTCAGGCCAGCTCCCGCACAGTCACCCTAATATTTTCAAAATACGTGGGTAGGATCTCCCCTCCTTCGCGTCCAGCTTGCATCTTCAGAGATCAGCTCCTGCGATCTACTCTCTGGGGAAGCCACGGGGAGCCCTTCTATTCTCTCAGGCTTGGGGGAGCGAGGAAGCACCTTCGCTAATGGGATCGTACCCATTCCCATCTTCGTCTTGATCACCTGCCAACCAGCAAAGGGGGAGGCTGAGAATAGGGGGGGGGGCGGGGAGAAGAAAGCAAGAGCCAGACCAACCCCCCCCCACCCAACGCTCGCGGGCAGCCATTTTGTGGCAGGTGCCTCTTCCAGCAATGCCAGGCGGAGGCTGTGCTGCAGGCCAATTAGACGGCGCGTACGGCAAAGATCTGCCTGCCTTCTCTCCCTGCGCCCCCCCCCCCATTTCCAAGAAGGAGTTAATTCTTTCCCAGCCGCTTCTAAAGGGGGAGGGGAGGGAGGCAGGCAGGGAAAGTGGGGGGAGGGGAGCCACCTTCTCCTGACTGGGAGCCCACGTTAGGAAATATATTACCTTCGCCAGCTCCACGCCGTTCTCCGGGCCGGAGAGAAACATGCAAATGAGGCAATTTGCATGCTATTAGCATGAGGCCGATAGGGGAGGGGGGTGGTCGCCGGCGCAGCAGCGGGTGGAAAGGGGAAGGGAGGGAGGAAAGAAAGAAAGGAGGAAGAGGAAGCGAAGACACACAAACACCGGCCATTAGAAACGGAGATGCAAACAGGGAATACAAAGCCGGTGTGAATGTGCGGGTCACGCGTCCTCTACAGATTCTGAATGCTATTATTATTATTATTATTATTATTATTATTATTATTATTATTATTTATTAGCAAGGTGGTAGGGGCTTATGCCCAGCAATCAAGGCAGAAATCGGTGAAAGAAACCGGATAAGAGCCCCCAGTCCCCCCTCCTCTCAAGTAATCCATCTCCAGGAAAAAATAAAACAGGACCAAACCAATGCTGGCTCTGCAGGTGAAGAAAAAGCCTTGCGAGTCAGCTAAGAGAGAGGAGCCTTGCTGAGAGAGTTGCTTGCAGAGCCAGCTTTCTTTTTCTTACCTCCTTCGCCACATTTGTAACCCGGGGAGGCGCCCCATGGAATCTTGGAATTGTAGAATTGGAAGGGTCCCCGAGGGTCGTGCAGTCCAAGCCCCTGCAATTCAAGGATCTCAACCCGTTGCTCCAGTCCTCCGAGGTAGATCGGGAGGAAGTGGTTTGGCACAAAGGGGGGGGGTTGAGCCCTGGTGGCTAGGGTTGGTTTCTGGCAGAAGCTTTCTGCTGCTTTCTTCCTGGTAGGAACACGGGAAACGGCCTTACACGGAATCGGAACCATGGACCCATCAAGTTCAGTATTGGTTACACTAACTGGCAGCCGCTTCAGGCAGGGGAGCCTCACCCCCAGCCCTAACTGGAGATATCGGGGTTCGAACCTGGGGTCTTCTGCGTGGGAGGCAGATGCTCTACGTCTGACCTACAGCCCTTCCCACATCTCGTTGTTCAGAACCATCGTTGAAGGAGACCAGCTCTCATGCTTATTTAATAATTATGGAGGAGGGGGAGTTTTTTACATGTTGTTGTTTAGTCGTTTAGTCGTGTCCGACTCTTCGTGACCTCATGGACCAGAGCACGCCAGGCACTCCTGCACTCCACCGCCTCCCGCAGTTTGGTCAAACTCATGCTGGTAGCTTCGAGAACCCTGTCCAACCATCTTGTCCTCTGTCGTCCTCTTCTCCTTGTGCCCTCCATCTTTCCCAACATCAGGGTCTTTTTCAGGGAGTCTTCTCTTCTCATGAGGTGGCCAAAGTATTGGAGTCTCAGCTTCAGGATCTGTCCTTCCAGTGAGCACTCAGGGCTGATTTCCTTAAGAATGGATAGGTTTGATCTTGCAGTCCATGGGACTCTCAAGAGTCTCCTCCAGCACCATAATTCAAAAGCATCAATTCTTCCGCGATCAGCCTTCTTTATGGTCCAGCTCTCACTACTGGGAAAACCATAGCTTTAACTATACGGACCGTTGTTGGCAAGGTGATGTCTCTGCTTTTTAAGATGCTGTCTAGGTTTTTGACATAGGCCCATTTTATTCCGCACCAGGGGTGCCAACGCGAATATAATATCGGAGGGACCCAAGTAAGTAATACCCACCCCTATAATTAATCACACGACACAGTGCACGCACACTATTTGAATGGCAATGCCCATCAATTTTGGGGGAGCGATGACTCCCCTCAAATATTTTATTGTGGGGAGCGAAGACCCCTCGGCCCCTAGGAGTTGGCTCCCATGTTCCGCACCCATCTCCAGCACCTACTAAACACTCCATCTTCAATGCAGCTATTAAAGAGGCAGGGCCCCTCGTGCAGAGGTATCTCGAACCCAGCCCCCAATTCAATTTTGAACCTTTGATGCGGGGTAGAGGCAGAGGTATCCTTGAAATGCCTCTGCACGTACGTATACACAGGCACAAAACGGGGTGGGGTGTCGTTCATTTGCGTTCCGGCATCTCCTTTCAAAGTTGCATAGAAAGAGATTTGTGGGTTTTGCGCGCAGTAAAGTCAGTTTGTCACGAAGGGAAGAGAAAACACTACCTGATATGGGCAGCAAATGTATTGTGGTGGTTAAAGCATCGGCCTAGGAATGGGGTGCCCCGAGTTCAAATTTCTGCTCAGGAGTGAAACTCACTGGGTGAACTTGGGATAATCATTACCTCTGAAACTAACCCTACTTTCAAGGTTGCTGTAAGGAGGACGCTGTCTTGAGCCCTTTGGAAGTAAATATAATACTAGGAGGCATTTTCTGACGTTTTCTTTGCTTGTGTGTATGTTTTACTAACCTTGATTGTCCTTTTAGATTTGTTGTTTTGATAGGTTCCCCCCCCCCCGTTGTTGCTTTATTGGGTTTGTAAACCTTTTTGTTGACCATTATGATAAAAAAGCGAAATAAGTCGTGTAAACAGTCCTACTACTTACTGCTAAATAAGACTCTCTCTGTTTCCCAGAATTTTAAAGATGGAAGGGTCTCTTTCACAATTCCGTCTCTGAGGCTGCAATCCGAACCTTCCATACCCGAGAGTAAGGCCCACTGAATTCAACAAGACTTACTTCTTAGTAGGCATGGTTAGGCTCGCGCTGTTCGCCATTGCTTTTCTCGACATTCCTTGGTGGCACATAGCGTGCAAGCTTCCGAATTAACGCAGAGTTCTTGGCCTGGAATGTTTTACCGAACTAGCGCTAAAGTAAAAGAAACTCATTTGGAGTTTTGTTAATGGTCAAGGTGCGGGCAGAGATATTTGGGAGCGCCAAAGGGGTCTCCTAATCTATCCAAGCATTCCCTCTAAGGAGTTTCGTACTTGCAGGTGGATTAGAAACGGGTGCCAGCCTCCTCGGGGTCTACTCCTTCAGAGGAGAAAGACACAGACATCAATTCTACATTCGTTTCAATATGTACAGTTTAGAACTGATAAAAGCGACCCCCCTTTCACCCAACACACACCACATCATCACCACGATGCCCCATAATCTCCATAAAACATCATGTACATCTGAATAAGTTTCTAGATCTCATGTTTACGGGACATTAGGTTCCCTTACAGCTAAATAGTGTAGTTTTGAAATATGGAGCATACGATAACAAACAACCTTCCGCTCAACCATCAGGTAAAGAGCATCTCTGAGCACAAACAGAATGCAGGTCATTTTCGGCTAAGTAACCACAGCCAATCGCTACACACCTGTTTCCAGGTCGGCAAGATGGAAGTTTTCCGCAAGCTATACTTTAAGCAGCTAAAGCTTCGGTAAAAAGCTGTTCAAGAGCGTGCTTTTGAGCGTTGGCGATGTTCAGGCAATACTGTATACCTATCTGTCTAATCTAGCCTACCGAACCCCCAACCTAAAACCTAAGTTTGCAGGTCTAAAGTTGCTCACGACCATCTCTAATATCGCCTTCGTCTCTCCCATCCCTTTGTGGCAATCCCAATCGAAAATCCAGGGCAGGCTTGTGGCACCTTAAAGATTTAAAAACGCATCGGTGCGCAAACCTTGCCAAGGAATCCAGGATGGTTGCTTTTGATGCTTCACGACTACGTCTCTTAAAACTGAGTCCTCGTTGATTTCAAGGGGACGTGAAAAGTGCTTGACTTTGTCTGGAATCCTGCCCTTAGAATTCAAGCTCCCGGGAGGCAGGGATCTGATTGAGTTTGCTTTTATCCTTAAAATGCAATGGTGAGCTAATAACGGTGATGATGATAACAACAACCCCTTTCCTCCGAGGCGCTCAAGCTTCTTCCGCTCCACATTTTATCCTTAAAAAAAAAAAGTGAAATAAGTTGGGCTGAGAGGCAGGGACTGGCCCAAGGCGAACCTCGTGACCGAGTGGGGATTTGAACCTTGCTTCTAAAGACACACAGGCAGCGTTTCCCAAACTTGTGTCTCCAGCTTTTTTTTTAAAAGACTACAATTCCCATCATCCCTGACCACAAGTCCTGCTAGCAAGGGATGATGGGAGTTGTAGTCCGAAGTTTGGGAAACTGCTGTAGACCTAGATAATACCTGCGTCGCCAGCTCTGCGCTTCCTTCTTACTGCTCTGTCTAACATAGCTGAGGTATCTTCTCCTGTCTGACTGTCCATCCATCCTGCCCTGGTCTTTCTATCTGATCGCATCTGTTATCTTATCTGTCATCATCCTGATTACTAATAGGAAGGTCCGCTGCACAGTATACCTGAAAGAGCGTCTCCACTCCATCACTCAGCCCAGACACTGAGGTCCAGCTCCGAGGGCCTTCTGGCGGTTCCCTCCCTGCGAGAAGTGAGGTTACAAGGAAACAGGCAGAGGGCCTTCTCGGTAGTGGCACCTGCCCTGTGGAATGACCTCCCATCATATGTCAAGGAAATAAACAACTATCAAGACATCTGAAGGCAGCCCTGTTTAGGGAAGTTTTTAATGTTTGTTGTTTTATTGTGTTTTTAATATTCTGTTGGGAGCTGCCCAGAGTGGTTGGGGAAACCTAGCCAGATGAGTGGGGTATAAATTATTATTATTATTATTATTATTATTATTATTATTATTAGTGGCGGAGCGTTTCAGGCAGAAGGTCTCAGGTTCATCCCTGGGTTCTCCACGCAGGATGAAACCATTGCCATGAAAACCTGGAGAGGTGTTGCCCGTGAGTGTGGAGTGTAGATGAGCGAGGTGGGCCACCGGTCTGATTCAGTATAAGGCAGCTTCCTTTGTTTCTTTCTGTCTATCCGTGATGTAAGGTCCGTATAGTTAAAGCCATGGTTTTCCCAGTAGTGATGTATGGAAGTGAGAGCTGGACCATAAAGAAGGCTGATCACCGAAGAATTGATGCTTTTGAATTATGGTGCTGGAGAAGACTCTTGAGAGTCCCATGGACTGCAAAAAGATCAAACGCATCCATTCTGAAGGAAATCAGCCCTGAGTGCTCACTGGAAGGACAGATCGTGAAGCTGAGGCTCCAGTACTTTGGCCACCTCATGAGAAGAGAAGACTCCCTGGAGAAGACACTGATGCTGGGAAAGATGGAGGGCACAAGGAGAAGGGGGCGACAGAGGATGAGATGGTTGGATAGTGTTTTCGAGGTTACCAGCATGAGTTTGACCAAACTGCGGGAGGTAGTGGAGGACAGAGGTGCCTGGCGTGCTCTGGTCCATGGGGTCACGAAGAGTCGGACACGACTAAACGACTAAACAACAACAACAATCCGTGATGTGGACCCGGGGAGGGCAAATGCGGACCTCCAGGCTTCTCTCTCCGGCCCTTCTGACTCTATCCAGGCCATGCGCTTTCCCTCCCTATTTACCAGTCCTGAGCGCATCCTCCTTGTTTGTGTGTTTTGACTGGCTGTGCCCTTGAACTCCGATCACTCTTCTTGTTCGCCCGGATCGAGGCGATGTAAGCGTGTGTAGACAGTAACCTATTGCCCAAAGGTCCAATTCACATGCATTGCTCCACTTGCTTTTGGTCCTGGTTCCGCTCACCCCTGCCACGTGGTCCCCAGAAGGCTTCGTAGGAGGGGAATACGGCGGGGGTGGTGGTGGGAAATGTTCCCTAAATCTGATGTAGCTCAATTAAATGCATCGCTTTATAAATTTCCTTGGAAATCTAGCCAGATAGAAGTGCCTCTTTGGCCCACCGGCTCACTTTGTGGTGTTAAAAACCCCCAAAACCAACATTTACTCCTTCTTGAAAA
The DNA here is from genome assembly GCF_964188315.1 of Podarcis muralis. NCBI lineage: Eukaryota > Metazoa > Chordata > Lepidosauria > Squamata > Lacertidae > Podarcis > Podarcis muralis. The sequence goes on along the minus strand of NC_135668.1, from coordinate 19,923,604 downwards.
AAGAGTTCCAGGTAAACAATGCGGGGGTGGGGTGAGGTTGGATAGAGCCGGATTAAGGCATTTAGAGACCCTAAGCATTGAAAATATTGTGGTACCTCCACATATGTAATTCAAAATAAAAATAACACTAAAATAAAATTTTAATTTTCGAAATGAGAACAGAAAAATGGGGGGGGGTGTAGTCTAATCCCCCCCATGCTGACTACTTCGATGCTTTTTAAAAAAACACCAAAAGTCAAAATCTTTATTTTATTTTATTTTTTAAATTTTCTTTTTTAATGCTTTTGCTTTGCTGTTGTCCTGGCTCGTGTTTAGTCTCTCTACTGGGTATTCCAGTATTGGGGGTGAAAGGGTGTCCGTGCGTGTATTCATTTCCCCTCCAGAGCCAGAGAGCTTTTCTACTAAGAGTCTCCTGTGCTTGTGAAGAGGTCCAAATTTAGGACTCGGTCTACCCTCTCCCCCATATTCTTCCAAACGAAGAATGATGCTTTCTTCTTCTCCCCCTTCCCCTGGTCTGAAGAACTTCAGCAAAGGGCCCTTGTCTCTGCCCCCAGAGAACAAAACTCAGAGGTCCCCCTCGCGTTCTTTGCGCTCACCTCTCCAGGCTGAGATTCGCCGTTAAGCGCAATTTGCGCCGGCTTCCTCCGAGGGGTGGGGGGCTCTTCGCTGCACCTGCTCGGCCTTAAAGTGCATTTGGCGAGCAAAATACACACAGACACACACACACAGACACGTGGTTTGAATGGCGATTGCCCAAGTACCTGCTTTATGAATCAACACCAGCGCTCCCCCCCCCCAAGGTACTTAAAAGCTCTTTGTGCGGTGGAAATTGGCCCTTTGGCTTCAAACCTCTCTCCTGGTTCCATCTTCTCCCCAAGAGGAACGTTTCTAATTGGTCTCCAGAATCAGTCCTCTCCAGGTTCTTGGCGCGGTGTGTGTGTGTGTGCATATTTATTTTTATTTTTAAAGGAGCGGCTCTCGTGTAAACACTCGCTGGAACCTCTTGTTCGTAAAATAAACGAAGCCTTTCTCCCTGGGCTTGACTTCGCTTTTCTGATTGCCAGAAGGTGGTGGCCGGGCCTGTTTGTGGTTCAGTTTTTGGAGAGCACTTCTTTGACCAGCGAGTGAAGAGCACTTCACAGCTTAACCCTAAAGGCTTACTCGGAAGTAAGCCCTGCTCTACTCGATGGGGTTTACTCACACTGAAGTGTGTGCATAAGGCTCCCGCCAATTTATCTATTCGGCTTCTTCAGTCAAAGCATTTGGGGGAAATTCTAATGAAATAGCTTTCTTCTTCCATTATTATTATTATTATTATTATTATTATTATTATTATTATTATTATTGCTTTTGGCTTTATTTTTTAAATTGCAATTATTATATTATTAAATTTATTATCATTGCAAGTTCACGGATCGAGCCAACGTTAAGCACATCTGAATGGCGGAAGTTAAGCACACCTCTCTCGTAAAGCGATGGGACAAACTTTGGCCTGGTAATCCCAAGACCACAAATAAAAATAAAAATAATAAAGCGCTCGAATCCATGCTGCACAGTAATGAAAATGCGATAGAACCTGCCTGGAGGTTTAGAAACTGTAAGGGCAAGATCTGGGTGCGGGAGGCACATGGGTTTAAAACAAATTCATGTTATTTTAATAATCGCGATTTCACTTTTATAGCTGAGTAAAAATACGCATCACAGGTGCTTGTATTTTTAAAATTCTTTGGAGATCTAATTTCGCTCCTGATGGGTCCATATGCTTGTTCCTGAATCGTGCCTTCTTCTTCCTCCACCCATATTAATCTTTGCCTCGTTTCTGGGGCTAGGGGGGGGGCAAGGATTTCTCCAGGATCCTGATCCTTGACCATTTGCGTCACTCACTTTGGAAGCATCGCTGGGGCTGAAAATCTCAGAGACGTGAAGCTAACCAAACGGACCTCGTCCTTGAGTGGAAAGTAAACCACAGGGCAGTGCTTTTCCGCAGATGACTGGGAAAGGTCTAAAAAGGAGGTTTTTGTTAACTGGGGCGGCAAATTTGGTTCGTCCCCTGTAGAAAAGGATGAATGAAACAAATTCAAACTGAAGATTTGGAGGAGGAGGAGGAGGTCGGAAAGGGCTGTTACTTTCATATACTGTATTGCATTGGCGGTTTCCCATAGGCTATTTGGCTGCCTACCATATTCGTTCTTCTAGAACCTTTTGCCGGTTTTCTAGGTATAACTTAAGCATGAATACGCAAAGTTAGGACTATTATATTCTCTCTGTGGTAAGGAATGGGGAATCTGTCCCCTTCTGATGACTTAAGCACTGATCAGACGATTTGTCCATCTGGGATAGAATTATGATCCATATTAGGAATTATGGAGATACCAATGTTATTTTTCTTCATAAGACTGGACTCTGTGGTTTTGCACATACCGCAATCCTTACTGCGTTTTGGGTGCATTCCGCAGTCCTTTAGAGCTCGGCCAGACAATTTTCCTCGACGTGAGAGGCTTTGGATCGCGCGCATTGTTTTACACCAGCCGTCCAAAAACGAGTTGAGAATCCATACTCCCACAACCGCCCCCTCCACATATTCCAGATAAAGATATTTGCAGCGCAAGCCTGAGTGTGTCTACTCAGAAGTAAGTCGCACTGCGTTCAATTCGACTCATTTCTGGGTTCAGGAGCGAGTAAAGGACTGCAGCCTCTCAGTGCGATCCTAGCCCTTTGATCTCAATAGCTTATATTTTCCAAATCTCTATGTATAGGCTTTCACTTTTTGTATCCTTGTATTTGCAATATACGAGGCATTGGGTTGTCGTCATTGCTACTCCTACTTAGCGCAGACCCATTGAAGTGACAGAACATGACTAACATAGATCCATTAATTTCACTTGGTCTACTCTGAGCAGGATTGGGTTGACAACAACTTCAGAGCCAGACATATGTTGCAATCCTCTACATATTTACTCAGAAGTAAGCTCCACTTACTTCAGTGGGACTTACTCCTAGATAAGCGTGTCTACGATTGCAGCCTTAAACATTTTTCGATCTCCTTAATTCCAACTGTATAGATTATTTTTTTAGGTTTTCTCATTGATGAAGTGCTTAACGTTATAGATTATGTTGCTAACAAACTTTTTTTAAAATGGAAACTGGAGCACCTTTCCTAATAGGAAACTAAATTATTATTTTTTTGAAGTTTAGAAAAAGACGAATTTACATAATAAAGAAGAATGTGAGACGATCTTTCCCACTCCCTTCTTCACATAACACTGTGACTTAAGATCACCCGGTGAAACTGGCGGTGTACTCGGGACAGACAAAGCTAGTAGTTTTTCCCCCCACACAACACATTCATTTAGCTTATGGAATTCCCTGCCACCAGATTTGAAGTTGGTCAGTGGCTTCGATGTTTTGAAAGTTCACATGGAATAGCTCTATTGGTGGCTGCTGGCGATGTGAGAACTAAATGGAAGATCCAGAAAAACTTTTGAGTAACAGACGCAGGAGACAAACAATGGGGGAGGGCAGTGATTTATTTGTTTATTTGCCATACTTATACTCCACCTTTCCTCCGAAGAGCTCAAGGCTTTCACCCTTTCGCACAAGACATCCATCGCTCAACCTAATCAGCCTCTCCTCAAAATCAATCGCAAGGTTGTTGTGAGAATAAAATGGGAACGGTGTTTTTCTGTGTACTTACTGTGACAGCCATGGACGCTGTCTCTAACTCCTTGGAGGAAATACAGGCTAAAAAACAGAATTAACCCATATTTTTAAGTGGGTTTCTCTGCTGCTTTCCGTGCCTTTGTGTGCGTGCTTGCTGATTTCTTTGTAAATTATGATCTTTTAAAAATGGTTTTTAATTGTATATGCTGTGTCCATGCCGTGTATTCATCCAGAGACACTGTTGTGCTGGTTTTGTTTCCTGTTTAAAGGGCGAAATATGAGGATTGATTTAGTTCCTGGGCGGCTATCCTGTGACTCTCCATATGTCGATGTACTCCAGCTCCCATCATCCCTGCTCGCTGGCCCCTGCAAGCTGCGGCTGATGGGAATTGGAGTCCCAGAGCAGTTAGAGGACCACAGGCTCTCCCCTGATTTCATTACAAAAGCTGATAAAAACTTAGGGAGAGCGGGATTCGCTTCTGTCTCCTGTCTTGACAGGACATTTAGGAATCTAGGAAGCTGCCATATTATACAGAGTCAGACTCTTGAGGGGTCTCTAACTAGCACAACCAGGAGATGCTGAGGATTGAACCTTCTGCATGCCAAGCAGGTGCTCTGCCACAGAGACACGACCATTCCCCAGTTAGGACCTCTGAAACTTAGCAGCAAAACAAGCTGCCTTATACTGTAGCTCCATAATGTCTACACTGACTGGCAGCATCTCCCCCAGGGTTCCAGGGCAGAAGTCTCTCCCGGTCCCAGCCCTACCTGGAAACTCCGGGGATTGGACTTGGGACCTTCATTTCACTTTTAGTTTGTACACCGCCTTTCTATGTTACTATACATAAGGCGGTTTGCAACAACAAAATATATAACCGAGGTCACACACCTTCTGCCTGCCCAGCAGATCTTCTGCCACTGAGCTACGGCCCTTCCCAGGCTGAAAAGGACCTGCCTCCTGCATGGGCGTAGCCAAGGAGAGGCAGGGAGGGGCAGCCTTGTCCTTGTTTAGTCGTTTAGTCGTGTCCGACTCTTGGTGACCCCATGGACCAGAGCACGCCAGGCACTCCTGTCTTCCACTGCCTCCCGCAGTTTGGTCAAACTCATGCTGGTAGCTTCGAGAACACTGTCCAGCCATCTCGTCCTCTGTCGTCCCCTCCTCCTTGTGCCCTCCATCTTTCCCAACATCAGGGTCTTTTCCAGGGAGTCTTCTCTTCTCATGAGGTGGCCAAAGTATTGGAGCCTCAGCTTCACGATCTGTCCTTCCAGTGAGCACTCAGGGGGGGGCAGCTGCCCCCCACAAATCGATAAATACATAGCAAACTGAGGTTCTGCATCCATCCCAGCAAAAGGCCTGCCCTCCAAAAAAATCCTGGCTACGCCCATGGCCTCCTGTCGCTGTCGCTAGGTTTCTCAAAAAGAGGGACAGTTCTGGTTTGAAGGAGGGACTGTGACCTGACTCCTTGGAAGACAAATAGCACCCGTGGGCAAACAGGTTGATTTGCAACGTGTGCGCCAAAACCTCTTTTCCGGGCAAACGCAACTCAACAAGTTGTTCAGACCCAGGGCTGTAATCTAGCTCTCGTTGCCTTTAAAGGCGTCGGACCTAGATCCAGGCTGTAAAACTAAACCCACTTACCTGGGAGTAAGCCCCGTTGAATTCAACAGGGCTTAAGTCGGAGTAGACGTGGTTGGAATTGCCTCGTCGGTGGCGCTTGGAGTAGAGCCATGGGAATCAAGTGTCTCCCCAATAACGTGTCCCATCGATTTCCGTGGGTCTGTTTCTAAAAGTACGATCTAGACTGGGGCTCCGATCTTTTAAAAGCCGGCACCTCTCTTGAAAAGGGGGGACGGGACAGGAAACACCATCTGACGCCCCCCCTTTAATTCAAGAATATAGCCCTCCTTTCTATCCTGTAGGGATTTAGGAATGAAAATATCAATGAAGCACAACATCGATCCGAACGGAAGAGCAACGCTGCACAAAAGCAAATACAAATATGAATACGAGGAAAGCACACATCTATAATCCGGACCCAGATTATTCAACCTAAACCTTGTAGGAGCTGGGCCCTCTTGCATCAGAACCATCACATCAAAGTATCCGAAACTCCCGTCAGATTTGGCTCTCTTTCAGTCTTTGTTAGGTTTCTGATCACTAATTGATTGACCCCAGGTCTATAAGCGGTGACACGGCAGGGAAACTGGCCAGGGGACCAGGGTTGAGGAGCCTCACCTTTTCAGACCGCACTTTTTTTTTTAATAGAAAAAGAGACATTTGAAAATACTAGGTGGGGTCCGAGTGGGCTCTCTCATTATATACTGTACTATAATATGTTAATAACACACACACATGCACACATTATTATAAAAGCTAGTTTCACTCAGAAGCCTTTAAACAAAATTTACTTCTAAAAAGAGACAGCGATCTATCGATATGATTCTTCGCTCTTTAAAATCTTATTTGCCTCGCAGACAATTTTTTTTTTTTTTTTAGTGGAGACTTTTAAAAGAAACCGGACACAGTTCAACCACATTTTGAACCACTATATATCACGTGCGTGTGCATCTATATCTGAGACAGAGGGAGCTAAACACGCGGTTAATTTCCTCAGTGCCAGTGGGATTTAGAGAGGACTTACTTTTGGCTAGCTCGTTCTCTAAAGTAATGCGTATACTGTACATATTCTAATACAGAAGCGAAACCGAAACGGGCAGAGCGGAGGAATCAAGAGAGGAAAAGAAACCTTTCGCTTTTACAAAGAAAAGGGAATGATTTGTGTGTGAGCAATACAACCCAATCCCATCCTAATTTACCACTGCCAAACAACCCCTATAGATATGGTTTAGGTAGCCTCGGTTCCTGATTAAAATATGCCCGTAAATTTATTTATTTTTTCAGGGTATGATAGGAATAAAGTAAAACTGAAAGGGAGAAAAAAAATCTCACGAAAAGTGAGTATGGTGTCTGTACGTTTTGCCCCACATCTGAGGTTCTATGTTTTTGTTTTTTTAAAGAAATGAAGGCTGGGAAGCTGGGAATTGTGGCTCATTGGAAGCCCCTTTCATTCTCAGTCATTTTCGTCCTGGTTTTACGGAGCAAAGAGTTCATCCGTTTTCTCTGCCCATTCATAAGAAACAAACAAAAAATGTCTTAAAGAACTAGCTGGGAGGGCGGGAGGGAGTCAGGATCCCATCCTGCAGAATTCTGGTGTCCACCCGACGAAACTTCCAGAGGAGTAGAAAGAGAGAGAACAGAGAGTGAGAAAACGTTTTCTGCCTCGGGCAGGCCGAGCAGAGCTGAAGGAAACGCACCTCACTTCTTTTCCTCCCGGCGTCTAAATTATCTCCATCTCAGAGGATCCTTTCCGAGGCATCTACGTTCCAAGGGAGAGGAAGCGGACGTTTCATCCCAGCTTGGAGTTCGCGCGACATGCGCCTCGTGAATTTCTTACCTGCAACAGGTAACCTGCCTTTCCAGGTGTCATTGTTTCTAGGACGCTTTCAGCGTGGAGAGCAGAGGGCTGGTTTTGATTTTCTTTTTGACTTGCGCTTCGCTGTTCCCTTACTTGACAAGAGGAGAGAAGTGCGAAAGCTCTATACATTGCCCTCGCTAAGTGGTGTTGCCAACTGCTTCTAGGTTTAAGAATATAGATATTGCCTTGTTGGATCAAAATCCTCTGAGAGCTCACACGAAGGACCAGAAGAATAGACTGGCATTCCTATGTTGTTTGTCCTCAGCACCTGGTATTCACTGGTATACTGCCTCCGAACCTGGATGCTCCATTAGTCATCACGACTCGTTCTGACTTGTGCTTAGAGGGAGGGAGAGAGGAGGAAGGAAGACACTAAATGGAATTGTTAACCAGCTATTTGGCTTCCCGGAAGCAGGTAGCAGGTTTTCTGAATCATCTCAGGGCCAGCGCGCCCTGTTATGTAGCAGAAGACCTGAGTTCAAATTCTAATTCAGTTCTGCCTGGACTGGGTTGAAGTGATGGTCTAGTGTGATTTATATACTTAATTCAGTTTTTAGAAACCTTGACACCCACTTTCCTGAAGCTCAAGGCGGTTTGTAAACACAACAACATCGCAATAAAGCAACTCCTCCTTGGTCTCAGCTTTCGTATCTGTAAAATGGCTATAAGACACTTCCAGTTTAGAGACTGAAATGGGAGATGCCGGTGTTCAAGCTTGCTCTGCTACAGCGTATAACTTTCCTCCAGGAAAGGGGTGTGAGGCAATCCACCTCTCCCACTAAAATTTTTTGACAGAACATTCTAATAAAACCTCCATGAAGAAAAACTGCTGTCTCCCGTCTTGTGAGACGCGACGGTCTTGATCCCGCAGGCAATTTTAACCTGGAGATTGATGCAGAGTTAAGCCAATATAAATGTGCGAGAACTTCAGAGCGGGCGCCAGACAGGATTTCCAAAAAGTGAGGGAAAATGAAGCCACTAATCAAAATAGGTGGTTGTAATTTTAAACTACACATTTTCAACGGGTGTGGTTGTAAGATGTACCTAGGAGCTTCCTCTTAGACTGGATTCACTCTCTGTATACTTCCTGGAGGGGTAGTGTGGTATAGTGGCTAGAGTGTTAGACTAGCGCCAAAAAGACATGGCTTCGCATGCGCAGCTGACCACGAACACCGTGGCCCAGTCACACTCTCTCAGCCTCAGCTACCTCACAGGGTTGTTGTGAGGATATAATGGGGGGGGGGGAGGGATAGGGACGGGACGTGTGCGCCGCCTTGAGCTCCTTAGAGGATAGGCGGGGTGTAGTGATATAAAAATGAAATATTATTTGCACTACTGAGTGTCGTGGGCGGGGGAGGAGTTTAGGCGAACGATCAGCCTTCTAGTATTCTTTGACTGCCTTGATGGTGTGAACGGAAGGGTAGTTAAAGTGATAATTAATGTGCTGATCATTTGAATGTCCCATTATTAATAAGATAATTGGTTCTGTAAAGGGCTGTTGGGGAACGCACCGGGCTACACCTCGCCTTGCAAAACGCGTCGTCGCCTGGCTCTAGAATCTTTCTGCGAACTGCCCACAAAGCCAAAAGCGAATTAAGACCCCTCGGTGCGGACACAAGGTATTGTTTCCGGAAGCAGGGGTGACGGGAATGGAGGATTCCGGTTCCCCTATCACGCCACCCCTGCTTCTACATCTTGAATAGCAAGCCAAGGGCGGAAGTTGAAGCCGCAGGTTGAATGAGTTTTAGGGCTTGTTACCTGTCCAAGGTGCTGAATCGGGATTCCGGTTGATGGACGTGAACAAATGGTGCATGCTGACAACTTTGAGCATAGGGAAGCAGTCGCGGGACAACACTTTGTGCAGCTCTGTCCAAGTGGATTCCCTAGGCAAGGAAAGTGTGTACAGTATCACAATCTTTTAACACGTCACATGACTCCTTGTTATTTGATCCAGTATTTTTGTTGTTGTGGGTAAAGATTTTTATTCCTTCAGCTTTACAGTGTGTTAACCCAAGCTGTAACATGGTGAAGCTGGTTAGCATGTAGCCACTAATGTTTAATAAATGTCTTCAGCAGAAATGGGAGGATTAAATGGGAACTTCCTTCAACATGTTAAAAAGGCAGTTTGGTAATATCCAAAATTGTGGGTGAATTTAGTCAATGATCAGTTAAAAGCCAGGTGATTAGCCAATCAAAGCAACAGTCCTGTACCAAATTACCTGGGAGTAAGCCCCACTAAAATCACACAAAAACTCCATCTATTTCCTCCTCCTCTCACACGTACTCCATATATCATACACAGAGACAGACAAATAGAAATGGAACATCTTATTTCATATAAACCTGCCTGAAATCTAGGATCTTCTTCAAAGCTTTACTTTCAGAGATTAGATAGCTAGAGGTTTGAGGAGAAAGTGTCTTCAGTGGCGAGGCCTTATTTAGTTAGGTTCAACGGTAGTACCTTTCTGGTTAAGTTTTTAATTTGGTTAACTTTTTAATTCTCACAGACTTTTAGTGTTTGGTGGTGAAGCTTGCTTTCATTGGTTGATGCTGACAAATTTATCCTGGTTTTAGATGGTTTCCCTGTTGGTTCTGTTGTTTTAAATTACATCTTCCTGGTTTTTTTTTTTAAAATGCTTTTATGATTTTTTAAAAAGCAAACTGTTTTGGATATTTTGAACACTGAATTCTGAAACATAATCCCCACACCAACACACACAACTATAGTTCTTTTATAAGAATATTCTTCCTTCCTCTCAATACCTGCTTTGTTGCCTAGGTTTTGTTCTGGATACTTGATTTGCCAGAGTCTTAACATTTTTATTAATGTTAACAACAGGGCATGAGAAGGCAATATAGGATTCTGGGCTCATCTCAGCAAGCAAATATTCCCCAGATTATTTTAAAATAAATGCATGTTTTTAATTGGCTGCTGTTTTACCATTTCATTAATTGCTTTAACTACTGTGGATTTATAATGATTATTATGGCAGTGTATTTGTATTGACTTTACTCTTAGTAGCTACCTAAGGCGTGCTCTCATGAAAAGCACAGTTATAACTTGGGACAGCTAGATTCAAACTCAAGTTCCATTTTGAATCTGCCTGCAGTTTTAGATTATTTTTGGTGCCCTGGAAAGAGTATTTGGGGTCCTATTCTCTGGCTGTTAGTAAGGATCAAAATGGCAGGTACTCGGAAATCACCTTTTCAGAGGTTTTCCTCTGATCTTAAATGGTGTTTGAAGAAACTTCTTTCCTAACTTATCCTGGCTCTTGTCTACATTATTATGCTGGTATGATTTTCATTGTCTTGAGGGTTTTTATTATGTAGGGCATCTTCTGAAGAACTTTATTTCTAAAAGCGGGGTCCATAAAACTAGCAATAACAATATTTTTTTTTTAATATGCTACTGTTTGAAAAGACGGTGTACAAAATTAAAAGCACCAGAGTGAACAATACAATGACAGCCATCTAAACAACAACAACAACCCACAGATGGCAGCAAAAGGATCTAATAACATTTCAAAAATTCAAAGCAGAATCGTATCTCAGTGTTTTGTTTTTTTAGACACTTCCCACAGACTGCCTCAGAGGAGTCTGGGGCATTGTTTCAGGCAGCAAAGCAGTGGCCAGATGGGTTTTTCCGTGCTGTTATCCTTCATCCACTGAGAGGAGGACTGGGGTTCTCACGTTCTCCACCCTCAGGGCTCACTTTAAGAGGCATAAAAATTACTGAGGTGCCCCAGTCACAAAATAGCAGTGCAAAGGCAGAGTCAGACTCAGCAACAATATGAAGATGCAGATTGGCACAATCAGCTGGGAATTACTGATACCGTTTTCTGTTATTATATAATCTCCTTCGGAAATTTTGTGATTTCCTTATGACAGTGAGTTCCATAGTTCTTCTTTTCTCAAGCTAAGTACATGCATGTTGGTTCTGGAGGTATTATGATTCAGACTTCTAATTTCAGACAGAATTTGCTTATTCAGGGGCTGTAAGTGGAGGTTTTATTTTTCTCTTCTCCTCCCATGCCTCTCAAATCATTTTTACTCATCTCTTGCCATTTCTTCTTCCCCTCCCCTTTCACGCTTAACCTGCACCATTATCCCCACCCACAAACAACCAGTTTCTTTCATCCCTCCTCCCTGCCATCTCTTTCCCCTCTTAAACAGCACCCCTCTCTTACCCTCTTCCTCTCTGTTCCAAGTCAATTATTACTGCTTTCGGAACTGCTAGCATCTGTCTAACCTAAAGGTTACTGCATGGCTAGGTGGTGGGGCTACAGTGCTGAGGTGCATCTGAAGGTGAGCTGGAGCTCACTACTCTCCACAATGTGGGAAATGCTGGCCTACAAGTTACACAACACTCCCTTGTGACTCGATATTGCAAGGGAATACAGCAGTGGAGAGCAAGCTGTCTTGCAGGGAAGCCTGTCTGCCATTTTTGACCCTTTTCTTGAGGAACTCTTGATAAAATTCCAGAGAAGTCCAGGGCTCCCAATTTTAATTTTGTAACACTGGTTGTTGTTGTTTTTTTTACTACAGAAACTATATTTATTACAAGTACTTATGCAAAAACCAGACATGATCTTAAAAGAGGCATTCCCTCCTGTGTCTGACACAGATTATGCCTCTTATAAGATTCCTCTTCTAAGAGATTATGTTTCTTATAAGATGATGCCTGTTGTACAACATAGCTGCATCATCAACAAAACAAGTCCCTTTAGAATTTTTTCCTCACCTGCAAACTCATATTTAATTAATTGATGACTTGATTAACGTTTGCACTTTAGTTGACCAAATTCATTAATTGTGTGACAGCCCTGTTATCTATGTCCTATAGTATATCATGGACTGATTCTCTTAGTGTTGATTCTGATGTGGTTAAAACACACCAGCTGCAGAGGAGGCAGCTATCGGATGGCTTGAGGGAACTCTCAAGATTTTCAGAACTACGTTTTAACAAAACCCCTGAAGGAGTACCCCCTCAAGCAGCTCGATAAGGACTGAGCATGCTCAGTGGGCATGGAATGTTGGCTGACTGGTGGAGGTGGCAGGGGAACTGGACAGGACAACTGGTGGAATGGAATGGAGTATTCTGGTAGGGGACATGACTGGCTAGCTGGACAGGAGCACTGCTCCACATGTTGATCCACTTGTGTCTTTCTAGTGGGGAGAAACCACAGCTCAATGACAAAGTGTGTTTTTCACAGGCAGGAAACTCCAAGTTCAATCCTTGGAATGTCCAGTGGGGGGAAAAATATGGGAGGCAGGAGGTGAGTGGGGGGGAAGTTTGCTTGAGAACCTGGAGAGCTGTTGCCAGTCAGAGTAGAGAAGACTAGGTTCCATGGACAAATAGCCTGACCCAGTATATGGCAGCTTCCCATGTTCCTGTGAGTTGAACTGAATCATGGGTCTCCTTGTTTCTCCAGTATTTTGTCCTACTCCTTACTTTGAGAGAAGGGTACCCATGTTGACTTGTCTGCAAGGAACCCTTAACTTCATGAAGTGGTCGGATGCAGAGGAATGGTGGGAGGAACTAGTCAAGAGAAAGAGGCTCAGATCCTGGGAAGTGGTAGTGGGACACCAATGACTGGTCAGAGGGAGAAGAGGGAGATGCCTGGGAAGAGGAGGTGTCAGAAGCTGAAGAGGTAACAGGGTTTAGTGAGAAGGGAGAATCTGTGGCAGAGAGAAGTCCAGAATCGGATGCAGAAGTTGAAGTTGAAGCAGGGGAGGGAGGCCAAGAGGCAGAGTCAGGCTGGTGAAGAGTCATGCATGCCTCCTTCCCCCTGCTGTGACAAGCTCCCCTCCCACTGGTCTCCTAGAATCAGAAGGGGCCTGAAAAGGGTGGAAGAAAGGTTGGTTTCATGCAGGCACAGTCTCCAATTGCTTTGGGGAAAACTCTGGAGAGGAGGGGATTTAGATGGCTGTGGGGAAGAGGGGATTTTCAGTCTTGGCAACTGATCCATGGGGCAAGACCTACCAGGGAAGAGCTGCTGTGTTCATTAGGCCTGACGCTACACCAAGACAGTGCAGATTGTGTTCTTGTCAATAAACAGCTAACTTCAACTTGTATGGTGTGATTTACTGCCAGCTCACTCCTGACACTTGACCACCGCAGAGTGATTGATGCTATGAGGGTAGGATTTTGAGGCTGAGGTCCAGGGCCCCACTGAGCAGAAGGGCACCTAAGCACAGCAGGTTTGGCTAGCTCTATTTTGAAGGAAGTGAGGTATATGCATTAGCATCTAATGTAGTTCAAGGTCTCCCTCAACAAGACGGGGGAGAAAGGCAATTTGTATTTAAAGATGAATCTATCAAATTCATACTTTCTGAAACTATATGAGAACTGAAACAAAGCCATCATTTGTAATTTGCATTTATCCAAATTTTGCAGTGCAGTTCTCCCAGCAAGCAATGCATTACATTAGGGAAGAGCGCTTGCAAAAATGTGTACATTAGTCAAAAATGCACACAAAAGTGTGTTCACTGGGAGAAATTGGCACTAAAATTGGCACTGGGAGAAATTGATGAATTTCCATGAGGGTAAAATAAACAAGGGACGCGGGTGGCGCTGTGGGTAAAACCTCAGTGCCTAGGACTTGCCGATCGCATGGTTGGCAGTTCGAATCCCCGCGGCGGGGTGCGCTCCCGTCGTTCGGTCCTAGCGCCTGCCAACCTAGCAGTTCGAAAGCACCCCCGGGTGCAAGTAGATAAATAGGGACCGCTTACCAGCGGGAAGGTAAACGGCGTTCCGTGTGCTGCGCTGGCTCGCCAGATGCAGCTTGTCACGCTGGCCACGTGACCCAGAAGTGTTTGCGGACAGTGCTGGCTCCCGGCCTATAGAGTGAGATGAGCGCACAACCCTAGAGTCTGGCAAGACTGGCCCGTACGGGCAGGGGTACCTTTACCTTTACCTTTTAAAATAAACAAATCACAGAAATGCAGCTAACTGAATTTAAGATTGGAAGAATGAGAAATTGAGAGGACTGAAATTGATAGACCCTTTAATCCCTACACTGGAATCACTGCTGGGTCTTAATGTAAACCCATGTAAACTGACAGCATCATCTCAATCAGAAAGGGGGAGCTGTGGCCCTCCAGATGTTTTTGAACTACAACTCCCATCAGCTCCAGCCAGGATGGCGACCCTTCTCTGTCGCTGGTCTAAAACATTCCCAACACCCCATCTTTCAAAGGAAGATTGGCAGAGTGAAGAGCAAGCTGTTTTTCAGTGACAGTCGCCCACCATAACTGATCTTTCCATTAAGGAATCACTGTATTGTTTCCAAGGAACCCCATGGGCTTCCTGGGGCACAGTTTGGTGCATCTAGACAGCACCCCAACCTACTGTAAATGGGGGCCTTGTTGTTGCAGCCCGCCACTGATTGCAGGTGTGGGTTCATGTGGGCCCAGTTGATGACTTGTTTTCCTTGGGGCTTTCTTCCCCGATTTTCTGCTTGTCACCGAGCGATGAATAGGGCTCTGCCTTGTCTACAAAGAGCCAGACAATGTCTTGTTCTAACCTTGCCGGCAACCAGCATAAATAAATAATAAAAAGGGGGGGAAGGAGGGGAAGAGGGAGAAGAGTGCCATTATGCATGCTTTGTAGCCTTTCACTGAACATTCCTGAAGGAGAAGCTGCCCACCAGTGGCGAAGGTGGAGGATTGTCTTACAACCGTGCCTCTTCTTAACTCTTTCCGTGTCTGCCTGGTGTGGAGGAACTTAAATACACATACAGAAATGAGGTGGTGTCAATACACAGTTTGGAGGATCTGAGTTTTGGACTATTATTCACAACTCTTTCCACAACTGGAAAGGAGGAGACTTGTGGGGTGTGAAACACAGAGCAGTCAAATACAACATTCCTAGAGTGGACATAAAAAGGGGATGTCTGGACCAGCCAGTGGGAACTTCCTGTTTCCTCCTGGGCTGGGACAAACTTCCTCTACATGTGACCAGAGGTGGGCGTGACCTCACCTGTACAGGTAACAAAATAGGACAGGGGAGGCAGCCATCTCTCTCTCTGACTCCATTCCTTGAAGAAGCAACATCTTCTTCCTGAGAGGCGCTCTTGGCCCTTATGGGATAGATTCCACGTGTATATATTTTGTAACTTAAGTCTGCCTTCTGGGATCCGTCTGTGAGCAGGATGTGTGAGTAAACTATTTTCTACTTTTATACAAGACTGCCGTGTCTATTCTTTTTATGAGGGAGCAAAGGGGAATTACCAGGAAACTTATTTTAGAGGCTTATACAAGCCTGGCAAACATATCCGCTATGAAAGTTTAAAAGGGGAATGTTACTCTGCTAAATTGTAGAGCTTGTTAACACAAGTTGGGAAGGATATAATTAAACAATATATCCTCTCCTGCCTCCCTGAACATTCCCACAAGACTGAGAGGAGATAGGATAGCCATCTCAAGAGCTGTCATGTGGAAGATGGAGCAAAGTTGCTTTTTCCTGCTCTGGAGGGTAGAACTCACACCAATGGCTTCAAGTTACAAGAAAGGAGATTCCAATGAAACACCAGCAAAAATTTTCTGACAGTAAGAGCTGTTCCAATAGTGGAACGGTCTCCCTGTCTCCCTCGGGAGGTTGGGAACTTGCCTTCCTTTGAGGTCTTTAAGCAGAGGTTGGAGGGCCATTTTTCATGAATGCTTTAGCTCAGATTCCTGCACTGCAGAGGGTTGGACTAGATGACACAACAACAACAACAACAACAATAACCACAACAACTTATTAGTTATACCCTGCCTATCTGGCTGGGTTTCCCCAGCCACTCTGGGCAACTCCCAATGGAATACTAAAAACATGATAAAAGATCAAACATTAAAAACCTACCTAACCAGTCTGCCTTCAGATGTCTTCTAAAAGTCAGATAGTTGTTTATTTCCTTGACATCTGATGGGAAGGCATTCCACAGGGCGGGCGCCACTACAGTGAAGGCCCTCTGCCTGGTTCCCTGTAACCTCACTTCTCACAGTGAGGGAACCGCCAGAAGGCCCTCAGAGCTGAACCTCTGTCCAGGCTGAATGATGGGGGTGGAGACGCTCCTTCAGGTATACTGGGCCAATGACCCTTGAGATCCCTTCCAAGTCTACAATTCTATGATTCAGAGGAGTTTGTCTTAATGGGAAGTGCAGAATGCAGCTGTGGTTAGGGTTAAAAACGGGACCTACAACAGAGTATTGCAGCATGGAGTGTTCCTCCAGAATGCCAGACTGGCAGCCATGCCCTTTTTCAGGATATTCCATTCCCTGCAGTTTCCCAATTTCTTCCTTGTAGTAGATATTCCATATTTGACTGTTGAACTTGGTCAGTCCTCATTAGACTGGCCTGGATAATGTTTTTTCTCCCACCACTACCACCAAAAAAACCCCTCTTCTACCTCAAATTTGGGAGTTCTCTCAATCTCTTTTTTTCTCAGTAGCCTCACATTGGCTACAAAGTATCATCACTTCAGACGCTGAATTTGATTATTCTTATATTTATTTATTTGAATCCTATTTCTTTAAAGATGGAAAAGCTCCCAGAGAAGCTTATATGAAATCAATTACGTACAAGACAGCTCCTCCTAGAGGCTTAAAAGGTAAAATACACCACATAAAAGGAAAAAGGGATTGGGAGGGAAGAGGTGGGAAAGCAAACTCAGGCACCAGTTCTTAAATAGCCCATTAATTCATACTACTAAAGAGCTTGAGGAAATTACCATAAAGTCAAGATACATGTCCCTGCCCCAAGGAGCTTACTATCTACAGTTTCAACAAGAAGAGGTGGGAGAAGAAGAGAGGGAAAGGAAAGAGTTATGAGTGACCAGAATTGAACACCAGCAGATGCAGAAACATATACTCTAGATTTCCCCCCCCCCAGTTGGTGACTGGGATAAAGCAATTTTCCAGTGGCTTCAGGGAAGAGGTGAGTTTGGAGGTGGGTTTTCCAGGCATCAAGATTAGCAAGAAAAAGTGGGTGCAAAGCTGGATCTGCAACACTAAAAGCCCAGTCACATCCCATGTAAGTAAGCAGTAGCAACATCAATACTTGTCAGGGACTGGGCAGAGGAGGAATGGTGGAGACCAGCCTGACCCTTCCAGAGAAGAGGAAGACAGTTCAGAATTACAACAGGGGTTTGAGGGAGGTCGCAGCTCAGAGGAAGATGAGGAGGATAGTTGGGAAATAATGGGAGAGGAGGAGGCAGAGCTAGAGCAGTTGGCTGACACGTTATCACTAGAAAGCGTTCCAGACCCACCATCTCCCAGGAGCCGGCGAGCCTTAAAAGTAGGAGAGCAAAGGGCTTAGAAGCAAAGGGCCCTCAGTGCCACCCATAGAAGGGATGACGAGTGAGGAAGTGGGAGAGAAGGGGAGTGGAGATTGACTCGGGCAACGCCATTATTCAAAGAAGCTGCATTCTCAAGCCTCTCTCTGTAAATATTGAATAAAAAGTAGATGGTAAGGACTTTTCCTTGCCTTATCCGTTCCTGGCAACCTGCCGTGGGGGTTGGTTCCTCTGCAGCCTGACAATACTGGAAGGGAGGCGCTCCATGCTGTACGCCTCCACATGCCCCTCTTTCAGGTTGATGGGCCACATAGCTCAGTGGCAGAGCAACTGCGATGGAAGCAGAAGGCTCCAGCTTCAATCCCTGGCATCTCCAGACAGGGCTGGGAGTGTTCCCTGCCTGAAACCCTGGAGAGTGGCTGCCAGTCAGTGTTAACAATGTGGACCTAGGTGGACCTATGGTCTGACTTGGTATAAGGCAGCTTCTTGCATCCCTGTGTTTTGCTGCATATGGGTAAAAACATTATTTCTGAAGCTAATATATATATACACAGTACTTCTTTTGCTTTTTAGATGATAAACGCATGTGTCATAGGAAGTGTTGTCATAGAAGAGGCATTCCCTCTTGGAAGAATGCCTCTTTTAAGAAAGTGATTGCCAGCTGCAGTAACTATAAGCATTTAGAATTATAAGCATTTTTTAAAAAAACATTCGTGTGTTTTTTAAAAAAACCACACCCTGTTGCCTGATTAATTTATGCTTATTCTGATATTAAATGTACTTTAAAAACAAAACCATTTTGATAATTTATCTGAGTTTGAGTATGCAGTGGTACCTCGGGTGACAGACACTTCAGGTTACAGACACTTCAGGTTACAGACTCCGCTAACCCAGAAATAGTGCCTTGGGTTAAGAACTTTGCTTCAGGATGAGAACAGAAATTGTGCAATGGTGGCGCGGCAGCAGCGGGAGGCCCCATTAGCTAAAGTGGTGCTTCAGGTTAAGAACAGTTTCAGGTTAAGAACGGACCTCGGGAACAAATTAAGTACTTAACTCGAGGTACCACTGTAATATATATATATATGTATTTGTCAGATAGGATGTCAATAAGGGAAACAAACATTTTAAAGAAAAATGAAAAATGTGTTCAAATGTTCACAGGTCATCCAAAAAATATATTTTTAATGTTAAAGGGCCAGTTTGTATATAGATTTTCGAAGCAAGCAAGCCTGCAATGATACAACCCTTACTCATTGAACTCTCATTGGGGCTCACTCCTGAGTGGACATGTAAAAGATTGCACTGGACATGAAGCGGGGGGAGGAATAAAAAAACCAAGGAAGGTATGAGAGAATCGAGCCAGGAATGAGCTAGCCCATGTATATAGGTAGGGTATAAATCCCTCCCCCTAAAAGAATTGAAAAATGCACCATTCTTAATAGTAGATGTGCTTGCCTCTGATTCCAGACCAGAGAGTCCTGTCCAGTTTGCCTACCCCTGGGAAAGTCCTGGAACTTGGCTGTCCTGAAAGCTGCCTCTGCCAAACCCCTTTCTCTCCAAGTCTCTACCTTTGGGGTCTGATCTCCCAAAGGCTTATTAGAACTGCCCTCCTTGAGGCACTGGGAAGAGGCGGCTTGGCAATTAGCTAGAGTGCTTCTCTCGCCTTGCAAACAGAGAGCCCAAAATGATTGCCAAGGGTTTTTCTCTTCTCTTTCCCTGGGCAAGGACTTGTTCCACTCCCTCTCTTAACATAAGAATGGAGGCAGCTCCTGTGAACTCCTGCGACCTCCTGACCCCCGCTCCCCAGCAATGAATGGCGTCCCCTGGCGTGTCCCCCCCCCCTTTGCCTCTCCAGCAGCCTCGAGCCTTGCCTAAATTCCTAATCAGGGTAATTTAATATATCTTAAGCTCCTGGCTGCTTTATTTGCTCTCCTTTTGGAGTTTGTTTTAGGCCTTCCCTGCCTCTCACCCCCATCATTAGAGCACCTTCTTTGAGGGCTGCGAGGCGCTGCTATGAGACCACAAGCCCCTTTTCATCTTCTAAATAAGCTGTGCTTCCCTGTCATTAGAATGGTATTCCCAGCCATTGAGGCCTTTCAAGGCCGCCTCTCCCCACCACCACCACACAGAAAAGAAAGAAAGAAAGAAAAAAGAAAGAAAGAAAGCAGGGGAGGAAGCCCGCTCAGGAGGTGAATAATCCACAATGATAAACTCCATGGCCAAAGCAAATAGCTCCTTCTTCTTCCCGAAGAACGGCTGGACTTGGCACGGCCCAGGCAGGAAGCGGTACTGGCACAGCGCCTGGGCCAAAGAAGGGAGCATTTACCTCTGCCACTCTGTCCCCCCCCCACTCCATTCTTGTGGGTTTTTTTCATAGTGCAAAACCCGACTCCATTCAGTTTCTCATTCCTGTGTACAGAGTTGTTGTTGGTTTTTTGGCCAGGGTTAGCCAGGGCTGACCATGAGTCAGAAGGATGTGAGTAGCTCAGGCTGTAGATTTGGGTTACCATTTAGAAAGGTAGCAAGTTATTATGATTAAATACAGGGCTTTTATTCACCCAGAACTCGCCGGAACTCAGTTCCGGCGCCTCTCAGGTGGACACCGTTCTAAGAGAACAAGGGATGTTTTCATGGTGAGTTCCAGCATCTCTTTTTCTAGAAAAATAGCACTGGTGAAATATTATATCTGCTGTTTGGATTTCCAGCAGGTCTGCAATGTTTAACTGGCTGAAATAATTTTAAATCGATTCAGCACTTTACAAGGTGTCCGCTATTAAGCAGGCAACAGACGTGTGTGTGTGTGTGTGTGTGTGTGTGTGTAGAAAAACTTATAAAAACTGCACTTGGTGAATATTAACTTAAAGGAGGCATTCTCTTCTGTGTGAGAGAGGAGGCAGAATGCCTCTTCTGGAAAGGAAGCTACTGTGATGGGCATCAGAGAAAGTGATGCTTTTCATTGCAGATCTTTGAAGTTGCACAGTCCTAAGCAAACTCACTTAGGGCGTGAAATCCATTCTGGTCCATGGGTCTTCTTTCTGATGCTTAAGGGACAAGCTAACTTAAGCCTTAGGTGCCAAAATATTGTGGGCTAACTCAGTTTTCTGCAAGATACATATTCTGTCTAACCCACATTCGCACCTCCACATTCCCACCTCGCGCTGCAACTGAGTACATTAAAATGCCCATAACATTTCCGCCCCATTCAACTACATCACAAAAAGTTCCCCTGCCCCTTCTGCACACAGTCACACTGTTTAAATCCACAGGATCCATGCTTAATTTTAAAACTGATTTTAATATTGTATTTTTACAATGTAACCCAACCTGGGACCTAATGGTAAAGGGCAGGTAAGGAATCTAAAAAAAGCAACATTATCTGTGGGTTAAAAGCTGCCTGGGTTTTGTGCGGTGTGGCAGATACAAACACACACAGACACACACCCACACACCTGGTGCTTATTGAAAAACAGCTAGTTGCAAACAGTTCTAGAGCTGAATCAGGCCCAACAAGCAAAATGCAGTTGAAACACACAGGATCTGCCACATTCCTATACATTCCCACTTCTTTGCACACTGAGATGATGTGAGATCTCTCTCAGAGACAACTATATAATTCATGAATCAGCACAGACAGGAAACAAATTTCCACACATTCCAAATCTGGCAACATTTCAGAGTTCAAAATCTGAATTTTTAAATTAAAAAATAAATCAATAGGTCAGATTTGGTTTTTGAACACCAGTTGTGAAATATATTTTTTTCTTTCATTCATTCAATAAGTTTATTGTGCTAGCCAAAGGCTATGACATGTCATTCCATTGAAATGTACCTAAATACAAACAAAGTAACAATATAACAAACATCAGTAATATAAAATAAGAAAAATCAGAAGTACCATAAACTAGCTTAACTTCAGATTAAACCTCAGTCTCCAAAACAATTTACAGCAATTGTTATCTAACGCGCGCTCTCTCTCTCTCTCTCTCTCTCTCTCTCTCTCTCTCTCTCTCTCGCCAGATAATTTTATAAGATACAATTTGTCAATAAGACATACAATTTCAAGGCAGCAATGTTAAAAGTCACAGCTTGGTAACATTCAGTATATTTGCTGTAAGGGTGCACCTGTATCCATCAGTGGTCCCTTGTTTTGTAAACAACCCCCCGCAATCCAACAGCAACAACAAGAGGCATGAAAATGCAAAAATGCTGGAGGATGATAAAATTCGGGTATTATTCCCGTGTATGGAAACCATCGTGTAATTGCTTTACAGGGGAAACATACACACAGAATATTCAGACAATTCTTTTTAAAAAAATGATTTTCATTGATTTTTTCATAGTCAACAAACAGCATAAATCAACAAAAGAAATGCAAGAGAACTCAGGAGGGACTCAAAGTGGACGAAGAATACAAACAGAAACTATTCGTCAGATTGGAGTCTGCTAATATAATATGATGGAGACTACAGAATGCAATGTAAAGTGACTCAATGGAGGTTGCAGCAAATGCTCATCTTTGAGACTTGAGAAAATTGTGTACCTTGAGGGACATCTAAGAAAGAGAAGTTTGATGTAATAGGATAGCTCTTTCACACCTTGCAAAGTATGCAGGGCAGACTCTGGAATTTACCTGCATGCAACACACAGTCCCTCCATGCACACCACAGCTTACTAATGTGCAGGACTCAGCTTTACTTGAAAATCCACCTTTAATCCACTCAACTAGTGATGTTTCCACGTGATGAGATTAAAAATTAAAACAATATCCTCAAGAAATTATTAATATCTCCTCCCACCCGTGCTCCACTGTTTGCAAAACACTGGAGGGAATGAATGGGCTCTGTTCCTTTCTTTTATCATTTTAGTTGCCATACCAAGCCATGATCTGGAGTCAATGATGCAGGAGTGTTGCTGAAGCAGCAGAGGCTGATCCATTGGGGCAAATGGGCCACTGCCCCACCAACCTTACTCTTGATTCCTCCAATTTCACCTGCTTGTCTTCCAACACATAGCTGCCCATCAGCTGCCTCCTCCGTAAGTCTCAGTTTTGCCCTTGTAGATCTCGGAGGGGAGAAGAATGGGGACACAAGTAGAATTTATTGGCTCCACCTGCCATTGGCTCAGGCTTCACCTACTGCTGACCTCCCTGCCTTCTAACCTAATAAGCACCAGCCGCCATTGCCCAGGAACCCAGGAGAGCCCGTGTGGTGTAATGGTTAAGAGCAGTAGACTCGTAATCCAGTGAACTGGGTTTGCTTCCCCGCTCCTCCACATGCAGCTGCTGGGTGACCTTGGGCTAGTCACAGTTCTCTGACGTCTCTCAGCCCCACTCACCTCACAGAGTGTTTGTTATGGGGGAGGAAGGGAAAGGAGAATGTTAGCCGTTTTGAGACTCCTTCGGGAAGTGATAAAGTGAGATATCAAATTCTTCTCCTTCTCCTTCTCCTCCTCCTCCTCCTCCTCCTCCTCCTCCTCCTCCTTCTTCATCTTCATCTATGGAGAAGCTCACTGGCAATGCCACGTTCCACAGACCTCTGTTTCTATCCCTGGCACCTCTGGTTAGAGCTGGGAGAATGCCCTCTCTGAAATCCCTGTGTTCTGTGGCCATCCAATTGCTAAGCATGTCATTGCATGGCCACCCCATCAGATGGAAAGGCCAAGTTCAGTGTTTTGCATGCAGAAGGTCGCAGGTTCAATCCCCCAGCATCTTCCAGGTAGGGTTGGGAAAGGTTCTTCTCTGAAATTCTGGAGAGTCGCTGCCATCCAGTGTAGGCAATACTGAGCCAAGCTAAATGGGCCTTTGATCTGACTGTGTATAAGGTAGGTTCTGACATTCCTATGTTACCTTCATTGTTTCAGCATGGAGGAAAGGTGGAATATGAATAAAATAATCGTGAAGTCAACAGTAGAATTCCCATTGATTTTAAGGGGTCAGAATTGCAGCCTTTGTCCTTTCCAAAAAAGACTTGTTTTTGACCCGTTGAAATTAACGGGCATGGGGTTAAACCACAGAACCTAGGACTTGCTAGTCAGAAGGTCGGCAGTTCAAATCCCCGTGACGGGGTGAGCTCCCTTTGCTCGGTCCTGCTCCTGCCAATCTAGCAGTTCGAATGCACGTCAAAGTGCAAATAGGTAAATAGGTATCACTCCAGCGGGAAGGTAAACGGCGTTTCCATGCGCAACTCTGGTTCGCCAGAAGCGACTTAGTCATGCTGGCCACATGACCCGGAAGCTGTACGCCAGCTCCCTCAGCCAATAAAGCAAGATGAGCGCCGCAACCCCAGAGTCGGTCACGACTGGACCTAATGGTCAGGGGTCCCTTTACCTTTAATGTGCCTACTGTAGGTGGAATTTAGTTGGAGACGACTGTCCAGTTCTAACCCACTTTACAGTGAACATTTTTTTGATAAAGAAAAACCAACAACGGTGCAGATTCCCCTCTAGCCCACCTCCCAGTCCATGTTTCGAAATGATCTCCCCACACATATCTGTTAATGAGCATTTGTGATGTTAGTCAGGAAGGTGAACTTCTGAGAAGGAGCCAGCAGGGGGAGCAAAACACACTTTCCTACATTTTCCTTGCAAGATGTCTTCAAAATCGAATCATGTCACTTTGAATTCAAATGTTCAGAGCACTTGAGGTCTTTCATTGATGAGGTTGCAATATTTTTAAGGAAGATGAACTTCAAGAAAAACAACTTGAGGGTGTTAATTTATATCTTAACTATTCTGCCCCCACCCCAGCACCTTATTATTAATGGGAAAGGGTTGTTATTATTTGCAAAGGGTTGTTGTTGGCTAGGAATAAAAGAAGTAGCTCAGGACCTAGTGATAGATTACCGGATCCTTAGTAGTAGTAGATCTGCAAAAGTTTCAAGCTCCCTGCTGTAATTAAGTTGTTAGAATCTCTGATCTATCCTAATTCAGGGCCAAACTAGATGCAATGTTAACATTGCAATCCTATACATATCCATTTAGAAGTAAGCTCCATTGACTTAAAAGGAACTTATGCATAAACAAGCATATATAGGATTGCAGCCTAAATGTGTATTTGCACTTAGCATACATGTTTAAAAATAATGAAATAGCTCCCATGCGGTCAGGGGGCTGATAATTATTGCATCAGGCATGGAGAGAGAATTTAATCATTGCAGTCTTGAGGAAAATCTTTCCTCTGAAGCTGGTATTTGCATTGGGAGGAAACCCCCTCATTGGTGATCCAGATAATTATCAGCCTCTGCCCATAACAAACCTATCTGTATTTTAAAAATCATAGATGTTAAATGCAAAGACATCCGATGTCCCCTTTTAGTCTGGCCCTCAAAGGCAAATTTATACTTGTATACCAGGTAAGCCAATCATAGGGCTTGTGGGTGTAATAGGTAATTGCAATAATCACCTGAGTCCCTTCTCTGTGTCCCCTCTCTCTGAGAGGTTCAGAAGGTGACAACACGAGAACGGGCCTTTTTGTGGTGGCTCCCCATCTGTGGAATGCTTTCCCCAGAAAGGCTCACCTAGGGCCATCATTACAGGTCTTTACCTATGCCTTTGGCCCGTAAAACTTCTATGGCCTTTTTCTGGGAATGTTGAGGAAGGTAGGAGAGGATATATTGATTAAATATTATCCCTCCTCACTCACGCTAGTGAACAAGCAGCAGAGCACATTCCCTTGCAGATTGCTGGAAGAAAGTTGATGGATTCATTAGAATCATTCAAGTTGAGCAAGCCAGTCTGGCTTGTCCAGTCTGGCTTGTTTCTGGTAGGTTTCCTCTTTTCTTTCCCTCTTAAAAATAATAACACGACAATCTTCTTTAAAAGTAAGAGTACAGTTTACTTACATTCAGTTTACTTACATTCAGTTCACAGTTAGTATTCTGAAGGCAGGCTTTTTTCTTGTGGTTACAGTTACATTTGTAGAGAAAAGAAGTCTGAGCTAGGCCTCAGACTTTCTACCTTGTGGCTTCCAGCCTCTATAAGGGTGAGCTGTGTGCTGCTGGCTAAGAGCCAGAAGATGGCAAAAGAGCAAAAAGAGTCCAAAAAAGGAAGATGGCTGCTTGGCTAGCCCTTTTGTAGGGTCTGCTAGGGTCACACCCATCTACCTGGTCACACACGGGGGGGGGGGATGTTCCAGGGCAGGTATGACAGGAAGTCCTCCCTGTCTGGAGCTACATTTCCCTGTGTGTCCACTCTAGGCAACAGGAAATGTTGTGTTTGACTACTTCAGTGATGATACATCCACATTTTTAAATGTGTTTGGGCAATTATTAGGATTTTTTTTCCTGTGGTTGTTTTATTATGCTATGTAAATTAAGTTTTCAACGTTGTACACCACCCTGGGATCTTTGGATAAAGGCCAGTATATAAACTGAAATAATAATAATAATAATAATAATAATAATAATAATAATAATATTACCCCACCACCTGAACCACCATTTCAATGGCTTTCACTCAAGCTGTCTCTGAACAGCAGTTACTGCAGAACATCAGTTGGTGCCCTTTGGGAGGAATGTAGGGATATAAGTTGAATATTTAAGATAGAGAAACAGTGGTAAAGGGGTTTTGCCCTCGCTTCATGCTTGTTTGTGCTCCAGGGCTGTTCAAGGCTTTTTGGCACCCGAGGCAACCCGCATCATGGTGTCTTCCTCTCCATCAGGGAAGAACGGCTGAATGAAGATCTACATCAAGATCAGGGGCCGTGGGAAATAAAGATCTATATGGGGAATCTGCTGCCCCTGTGGATTTGGCTGCCTGAGGCAGTCGTCTCACTTTGTCTCAAGGGTGGGCCAGTCCTGAGGGCTGGGTGTAACACATTGTGCTGCCAAAGACAGGATGCCACCTTCTGAAATCTCCTTGCCCTCCCTTCTCCTTTTGTTGCCTTCTCACTCCTCCCTAACTTGTTGGGGCCATCCCTGCCAGTGAAAAATATTTTATTTCCATTGGACTTGCTCCTAGAAAAGCAACATAGGGTCGGAGTCTTTCCAAAGTACAGTGGTACCTCGGGTTAAGTACTTAATTCTTTCTGAAGGTCCGTTCTTAACCTGAAACTGGTCTTAACGTGAAGCACCACTTTAGCTAATGGGGCCTCCTGCTGCCGCCGCGCTGCCGGAGCATGATTTCTGTTCTCATCCTGAAGCAAAGTTCTTAACCTGAAGCACTATTTCTGGGTTAGCAGAGTCTGTAACCTGAAGCGTATGTAACCCGAGGTACCACTGTATGTGGCAGAGATACTTTCACTTTTAGAAAAACGAACTGGATTCTATGTATACCAAGTCAAGCACTGTGAAGACATTTATTGGTGTTTGTGTGCCATTTGCAAATTCTATTCCCATGGACAATTTTACCCAATATCCATTATACTGCTAACCTATCATTATTATTTTTTTTTTTTAAAAAACTGCACTGACCATGTAAAACATATTTAGCTAACTGCTGAGCTAAGTGTTTTGCTTAATTCAAGAGGTCTGATTTGTCTAGTGAGTTCAAGCACTCTGGCAGATAGTGCCGCTCTTATTCCTACCTCTTTCTACTTGCTTATGCTACTGGAACATAAAGAAGCTGCCTTGTACTGACTCACCCCCTTGGTCCATCTGGATCAGTACTGCCTACTCTGACTGGCAGCGACTCTCCAGGATTTCAGGCAGTGTTCTCTCTTGGCCCTACCTAGGGAGGCAGGGGTTCGAACCCAGAGCCCGAGGTGGTTTTAGGGTGGCACAACTGGTGCAATGGCACTGGGTGCTGCGCTGCAGGAGTACCCCATCAATGCTGTAGAATGGAGTGTGAGAGGTGGGAAGCACCAAATTTTAGCATCACACAGGTGCTGCTGAAATTTGCGAAGCCAAAATCTACCATTGCTGGAGCTTTCTGCATACATGGTGCTCTACCTCTAAGCTATTTGTGGGAATGTTGTGGATAGTAAAGGTAAAGGTAAAGGGACCCCTGACCATTAGGTCCAGTCGTGGCTGACTCTGGGGTTGCGGTGCTCATCTTGCTTTATTGGCCGAGGGAACCGGCATACAGCTTCCGGGTCATGTGGCCAGCATGACTAAGCCACTTCTGGCGAACCAGAGCAGCGCACGGAAATGCTGTTTACCTTCCTGCTGGAGCGGTACCTATTTATCTACTTGCACTCTGACATGCTTTCAAACTGCTAGGTTGGCAGGAGCAGGACTGAGCAATGGGAGCTCACCCCATCGCGAGGATTCGAACCGCCGACCTTCTGATCAGCAAGTCCTAGGCTCTGTGGTTTAACCCACAGTGCCACCCGCGTCCCATTGTGGATAGTGAGCCAGTTGCAGAGTACATTCCCCAGAATATTGCAGGAAGCCAGTTGGGAGATTCGTTTGAATCTCTTGACTTAAGAAATCCAATATGGCTTTGTCCAGATTGGGCTCGTTCCTGGTAAGTTTCCCTTTTTTTATCCCTCTTATAAAGAATAAAGACACAACAGTCTTCTTTAAAAGTAATGATAAGAAGTTTACTCACATTCAGTTCACAGTAGGTTCCCTGAAGGCAGGCTTTAGCTTGTAGTTACAGAAGTGAGTTTGAGTTCATCCCATGTGTTGCTGGCTGAGAGCCAGCAGACAGCAAAATACACCAGTATCAGAAGAGAGCAGCAAAAGAGGAGGATGGCTGAGTGACTGGCCTTTTTACAGGGTCTCCCAGGGTCATGCTCATCTACCTGGTCACACACAGGGGGAGGATGCTCCAGACCAGGTGGGACAGGAAGTCCTCCTGGCTGGAGTACCATCCCCATATGTGTCTACTCTGGGCAAACAGGAAGTGTTGTACTTGACTGCTTATGTTACATCCTACAGTTTTAGGGTGGCACGACTGGTGCAATGCCACTGGGTGCTGTGCTGCAGGGGCGCTCCATGAATACTGTAGAATAGAACGTGAGAGGCGAGGAGCACCAAATTCTGGCATCCCACAGGGTGCCGCTGAAATTTGCGAACCCAAAGTCTGCTATCGCTGTAGCTTTCTGCATACATGGTGCTCTACCACTGTGCTACTTGCCCTTCCCTCTAGTAATTGAACTAGTCAACTAGTCATTTCTGTCTATTCTGTCTACACAAACAGTCCTCTGCCACCCCCAAGTCCCAGGTGCAATCCCCAGCCTCTCCAGGTAGGACTACAAAAGACTACAAAAGCCTGAGACCTTTGAGAGCCACTGCCAGTTAGTTTATACCAGGGGCTGGGAACATCTTCCAGGCTAAGGGTTGCACTCCCTCATGGACAATGTTTTGATGTCCACCCTCCCTGCCCAATCTTGTTGGAATGTGATTTTAGAGGCGAGGAGATAATATACCGTATTTTTCCATGTATAAGACTAGGGGATTTTTTTAACCAAAAAATTAGGTTTAAAATTGAGGCTCGTCTTATACACGGGTATTGCTGAGGGGTGTTCTCTTAATTTGGAGTCCCACAAAATAGGGGGTGTCTTATACATGGGAGCGTATTATACAAGGAAAAATAATTATTAGATATTATCCTTCCTTTCTCACATGTGTCAGTTCAGCAGAGTGCCCTCCCTTTGCACCGTGGGTGGGTGGGTGTGTACGATTTTTTATTAAATTTTCATTTTTACAATTTAAAATACTGATTTAAACATCCTTAAAATATCAATGACTTCCCTTCTTTTCTTTCCATGGTTCATTTTGCATTTCATAAATCCCTGCATATTTTACAAAAACTATAACATTCAGTATTCCATTATTACATCCATCTAAACTTATTTACACTGTTGAATTTATCTTAATGCTGCCAGCATTTTCAAGTGTACACAATTTCCCCCCATGTATTCAATAAACGT
The DNA here is from genome assembly GCF_964188315.1 of Podarcis muralis. Taxonomy (NCBI): domain Eukaryota; kingdom Metazoa; phylum Chordata; class Lepidosauria; order Squamata; family Lacertidae; genus Podarcis; species Podarcis muralis. The sequence continues at coordinate 19,894,379 of NC_135668.1, read as the reverse complement.
TTTCCACTCTTCTCTAAACGTATGTTCTTCTTGTTCTCTTAGTCTATATGCTAAGTCTGCAAACTGCGCACTTTGTAAGGGAAGCTTAGATTAGCTAGTGTTAGGTTTTAGTTTAAGTAATCCAGGATGCTTTAAGGCAGACTAGATTCCCCCCCCCCCGGTATTTCCCCCTTTTCTCCTGCTTAAAACAATAACCACACAAACAGGTTTTAAAAAGATCAAAATAACATACACTCCCTCCGAATACTCATTGAAGAGTAACAGATACAGTAGCTTTGTTGAGGCAGGTTTAAAATGGTAATTGAGTTACTAAAACATAATAAGCCTGGCTTAAAAATGGAGTCTGAGCTTGGAGCATTTTTGTTCTTTTACAGCATTGTTGTGGGGGCCCCTGATGCATGACGCCCAGTGCAGTCGAACTGGTCACACCTACCCTAAAACTGCCTCTGAAGGGAAGATTTGAGTCTGAATTTCTAACATTCATAATGCACACGATTCTTCCAAAGACCCATGCAGATCTGCCTTCCTTGCATGGTAAGTCAAGCAGGGAGGCATCCTTGTGTTAATTATTCACAGATAAAGCTATTGCCACCTAAGAACATAAGAAAAAAGGTAAAGGTAAAGGACCCCTGGACGGTTAAGTCCAGCCAAAGGTGACTATGGGGTTGCAGCGCTCATCTTGCTTTCAGGCCGAGGGAACCAGCATTTGTCCACAGACAGTTTTCCAGGTCATGTGGCCAGCATGACTAAACCACTTCTGGTGCAACAGGACACTGTGACAGAAACCAGAGCACATGGAAATGCCGTTTACCTTCCCGCCCGAGAGGTACCTATTTATCTCTTGCACTGGTGTGCTTTCAAACTGCTAGGTTGGCAGGAGCTGGGACAGAGCAATGGGAGCTCACCCCGTTGCGGGGATTTGAACCGCCGACCTTCTGATTGGGAAGCCCAAGAGGCTCAGTGGTTTAGACCACAGTGCCACCCATTAGAACATAAGAAGAGCCTGTTGGATCAGGCTAATGGCCCATCTAGCCCAGCATCTTGTTCTCACAGTGGCCAATCATCACCATCATCAAACCTTTTATTGGCATCACATGCAAACATCCAAAACAAATCAATACAGAATTACCACTTCCCCAGTGGCACAAAACACTTGCTAAAAGAAAGGAGGCAGAGCAGTCTATCATCACATCTCTTGGTCTCCAGGGAGATCAGACGTCTGCAGTGTATTTCGACGACAAAAAACCAAATAGAGATATTTAGCCACTAACCTGGTGAGCTCCTGATCATTCCCCAGTAATAGAAAATGTATGTCCTCCAACTCTGGTTTCCATTTGGGGATACAGAGTTGATCTAGAAATTGCTGATGGAGATCAGCATATAGTTTGCAATTAAGAACCATATGTGTAAGGGTTTCCACCAGGTGGTCTTCACATGGGCAAGTTCTTTCTCCTTCCACACTGGCTGAGAACCTTCCCCAAAGGAGGTCTGATATGTGAATTACCTCTTGTTATGAAAAAAATGCATTATGGCTTGTATAGACATCTTACTGGCATTCACCGCCATTGCACGGTGCGTGGACCAGAGAAGCCTATGATGGAATGTAATTCCCAGATAGTTGAATTCAAATACCTGCTGGATGGGTTTTCCACCAAATACCCAGCTATACCTCTTGCTCAGTGGCCAATCAGATGCCTGTGGGAAGTCCCAAAGCAAGACCTTGGCACAAGAGCTCTTCCTCCCCTTCTGTGGTTTCCAGCAACTAGTATTTCAAAGCATTACTGGCTCCAGCAGTGGAGGTAGACCATTGATAGCCTTGGAATGGGATGACTTGGAAGGTGTAGGCACTTCAGCCTCAATGGCTGTATCCAGCCCTAGTCCTGGACTCATCGAAATTAATGGACACAGCTCTGTTCACTTCAGTGAGTTGACTCTGAGTGTAACTGAGTTGGACGCTGCCCCATGTGATTTCTTGAGATAACACTTACCAGGCGCACTGCTTGCCACCAGCCTGGATCCAAACCTTTTATTTCTGCTTAACCTCTCCTTACGAGTAAGGAGCGCATAATCAGAAACAAATATCTCTTCCTGCCTTCCTAGGAACCCTGCACAGCACACAGGCCATCACGATTCACTTAGATGAGTTCATTTCCTTTCTTTCGCGTTTGATGAAAGTCAAGTCCCGAGCTCCAGGTAAAGGCGAAATAGTTATACAGCCCCCATAATTGTCTTTGTAGAGACGGCAAGTAAAAGTCTAATTCCCCATTGTTCCCCGCCTATGAATTATGCATAGCCAGCTAGGCCTTTCTGTATTAATCATTTTATTAAGGAAACCTATTCATTTGCTTTGTATGCTTAAAATATTTACCACTAAAAATGGCTGCTTGGGAAAGAATGATTGGTTGTCAGTAATTTGGGGAACTCAATGCTAAGTGGATATATTTCCTACTGTGAGAAATCCTGTAAGGTAGATAAGAAAAAGCAGGTACTCATCTAAAGCTGGTCAGTGTTCAACAGAAGCCTTATGTACCCTTCTAGGGCTATTTTATCCCCACGGAAAAGTCATAGCTCAGTGGGTATAGCACCTAGCTTGCAAGCTGAAGGTTCCAAGTTCAATTCCTGGCATCTTCAGTTAAAAGGATGTCAAAGGCAGCCAGTGTGTTTACTGATATAATAATAATAATAATAATAATAATAATAATAATAATAATAATAATTTATTTGTACCCCACCCATCTGGCTGGGTTTCCCCAGAGACTTTGGGTGGCTTCCAACAAAGACAAAAAATACACTAAAATGTCACACATTAAAAACTTCCCTGAACAGGGCGGCCTTCAGATGTCTTCTGAATGACAGGTTGTTGTTTATCTCTTTGACATCTGATGGGAGGGTGTTCCACAGGGCGGGCGCCACTACCAAGAAGGTCCTCTGCCTGGTTCCCTGTAGCTTTGCTTCTCTCAATGAGGGAACCGCCAGAAGGCCCTCAGAGCTGGACCTCATTAGAGCACATTAGAGTGCTGGAATAGGATCTGGGAGACCAGAGATCAAACCTCCACTTAGCCATGATGCTTACTAGGTGACCTTGGGCCAGCCCTAGTCTCTCAGGCTAACCTACACTATAGAGTTGTTGCGTGGCGATTCCCACCCCCTCCCACAGATGGAATAAATAAAGACACAGGACACCAGAATTATAGAGTTGTTGTGAGAAAGAGGAGGAGGAGGAGGAGGAAGGGGTAGAGGAGGACTATATATGTCACTTTGAGCACCTTGGAGAAAAGGTGGGGTATAACTTCAATAAATAAATAAAAGTAGCATGCAGGGGATGGAGGAGAAATTCAATTCAGATGATGATGATGATTATTTACCTACCCTTTGCCTAAGGTCCCATTAAAGCTGAAGCTATCAAATTTTGCACTTTCTGAAACATTATTTGAACCAAAACACTATCCCTTTGAAGTTCATACTTATCTGAATTATGAAATGTAGTTCTCCAACATATGTTTGCAAAAATGCATGTTAGGGATAGTGTGCATAAGAATAAATATATTCATGAAAACAATGTACAAACATGCATTATATTAGGGGAAATTGTCCGCCAGCTATGTACACTGGTTGAAACTGCATATACGAATGTGTTTAATTAGGAGAAATCAGCAAGAAATTGTGGATGCATTTTCGTGAGGATTTTTTTTTTAAAAAAAAAACTGCAAATGGCTGCGGAAATGTGGAGAATTAAATTTAAGACTGGAAAAACAGGGAAAACAATATTGGCAAGTCCTTCCTTCTCTAGCAACAAGATATCTGCCTGAAACCTTGCAAGAGCTGCTGCCAGTCAGAAAAAGCAATACTAGGCCAGGTGGACCGGTGGTCTGACTCTGGTCACATTCACACCATACATTTAAAGTGCAATGATAGCTCTTTAAACACTCATGATTTCCTCCAAAGAATTATGGGTATTGTAGTTTGTTAAATGTGCTGTGAGTTGTTGGGAGTCCCCTAATCTCTTCCCAGAGCTGCCGTACCTAGAGTTGTTTGTGGGAATGTGGGTAGTAGGAGAGGATATATTGATTAAATATTATCCTTCCCCTCTCATGCTAGTGAGTTATGTATAGCAGAGCTCATTCGCCTTTACACAGCAAGAAGCTAGTTGCAGATTCGTTTATATATCTTTAGTTAAGCAATTCAATCTGGCATGCCCAGATTAGAGTATATTCCTGGTAAGACCCCTTTGATTCCCTCCAAAAAGAATAAAGACACAAGATTCTTCCTTATAAGTAATGCAAAGTTTACTCACATTCAGTTCACAGTATGATCCCTGAAGGCAGGCTTTAGCTTGTAGTTACAGATACAGTGTAGCTTACATTGTTGTAAGGATAGGCCCATGTGCTGCTGGCAGAGAGCCAGCAGACAGCATCAGATGTACCAGGAGCAGTGGCCAAAATGGAAGAGAGGAGCATCAAGAGAGAGATGGCTGCATGACTGGCCCCTTAGTAGGGTCTGAAAGGTCATGCCCACCTGCCTGGTCACATGCAGGGTGAGGATGCTCCAGACCAGGTGTAACAGGAAATTCTACCTTGCCTGGAGTAACACTGTCTGTGTCCACTCTAGGGAAACAAGGAATGTTGTATTTGACTGCTCCAATGGATTACATCCCACATTGTTTAACCATCAATACTTCTTCACAGGAAAGTCTGGGAATGGAAATGGGGAGTCTTCAGTCCAAACGACTCTCAGCACCCTTAACAAACTACAGTCCGATCATAGCATCATGGAATTGTAGAGTTGGAAGGGACCAGGAGCATCTAGTTCAAACCCCTGCAATTCAGGAACCCTTTTGCCCAATGTGGGGCTTAAACCCACAACCCTGAGATCACATGCTCTACTGAGCTTTCCCAGCTGATGATGGACGGGAGGCATTCTTTGTGGGAAGCTGTGTAAGATGCTGCTTTAGCTGTATAGTGCAGATGGAGCCTGAGGGAAACTGAAATGGAGAGATCCACTCATCCCTGTTCTCAACACGCCACCAAACCTGCTTAAAGAGCACCCCTTTCTTAGAGCACTCTCACCAGTAGTTTTCAGTAATCCTACGTGCACAGGGGTTTTTGTGCAAGTGTATAAGTGGTGTTTTGTGTTTATTCATGGCTAGCCTTCTACTCCAACCTGCTGCTGTGCAGAAGCTGCCTGTTCAGGACCGATAGTGAGAAGAGCCAGCAGGATGCTCTGCCCCTGCCAAGTGATTGGCATGTTGCACCATGCGGGTGCCTCTTTTGCTCTCTGGCTCCTTCTAAGAGAGATTGCATTTGATCCTCCTTCCTCCTGGGCTTTGTGGGAGGTCCTGCTTGCCTCCCCCCAGAGATGAAGACAAGCCAATCAAGCAAGGAGATATCTGGGCTCTGCCTGGCATCTTGCCTGTCCTTCTGGGGACCCATCGAAGTAGAGTAATGTTCCCAGAAGAAAACCCAACTTATAGCAGGCCTACCATCCCCATTGACCAAGGAAAGGGCTCAGATTGCTCCTTCCACCCAGGACCAGTCCAAGCATTATTCTGGTAGATGTGCACACATCAAGTCTGTATCAGCCTTAGATTCATCCTGGGATTCCGTGAGCCCAGGGGTGGCAGCCTCAGGTCTGGGGGCCAAATGTGCCCCTCCAAGCCTCTCTGTCTGGTCCAAGGTCTCTCTTTCTGAATCTGCTACACCTCCTTCTCAACCATTCTGTAGCCCATACCCATTGCAGGCCCTACTTTGCAACTTCCTTGAGTGTTTTGGATGGGCTGGGATGTGTCCTTGAATTCTCACAACACTGTTGCCTTGCTTGGATGGAGGACAGATGTGTGTGTGTGTGTGTGTGTGTGTGTGTGTGTGTGAGAGAGAGAGAGAGAGAGAGAGAGAGAGAGAGACTAGAGAGAGCCAGCAGTATGTCACACAAAGTGGAGATAACTCTTTATTAGAAAAAAAGACCAGATTTGGCCCAGGGTGTCAGGTCCAATTAGCACAACAACTCTTCTTCCGTAGGTCTTGCCCCATGAAGCAGTTGTGGAAACTGAAGGTCCCCACCTTTCCACAGCTGCCTTAGTCCCCTCCTCTCCCAGGTTTCCCCCAAGCAATCTGAGACTGCGCCTGTGGGATGCCAATTTCTCCTCCACCCTCTTCATGCCTCTCCTTGGAGTGAGGAGATTGCCGCAGCAGATATAAGAGTAAACAAGCCGTGAAGCCCTTTTAGCAGAGTAGAAACACTTACCTTCTTTTGCAGCTTACTGAAAGCTAAGAATTAGACAGTTACACTTTTTATCCCTGATTATTTGTGGTCTGCTGACCTTCCCCGTTCTGTCTCCATTGCTAAGGATGAACCACCCATTTTAGTAAAAATAAAACTGTTTACTTATATTTCAATCCAGGCAGCAAATACATCAACGTAGTATGCAGGGGGAAATACTTCTTGGTCACAGGAATACAGAATGAGTATCCAAAATGGAGTCTGGGCTCTGAGGAGAGTCCAGGCATATATGTCTCCTCACATCACTGGCTTGAAAGAGAGAGAGAGAGAGAGAGAGAGAGAGAGAGAGAGAGAGCGCTATCAGACAGGAAGGAAATACATGGGATTATCTCTTTTGTTAGAAATTCCCACCAAAACAGTAAAGGTACCTTCAGGGTTGATTCAGAAACTCTATGAGTCTGGCAATCATAGAATCATATAGTAAGAAGGGACCCTTGTGGGGTTTGAACCCATGACCTTGTGTTCAAGAGTCTCCTGCTCTAGTAATTGAGCTATTCCATGCCTTTGTGATTTGGGCTGGAAATCCCACAATTAGATATGGACAGGACAAACTGGCAACACAGACCTTAAGAAAAGAAAGGGAAGAGCAGTTATGGGGACTTAAGGGGAACCACAAAGGTCTTTGTTCTTCCCTTCCTGTGTTTTCCTTCGCAGACTCTAGTCTCAGAAAGCTTAACATTGCTCTAGCTTCCAAACTCATACAAAGTTGCAGGGGAAGGTGCGCCTCATACGGTGCTAGCCTTCACTTGCTCCATCTCAAAACAAGGCAGCAAGTCTTCTGCAGTTTTTAGAGGGGAAGCCACCATGTTAGCTCATCCCCATTAGACTTTAGAAAAATGCAAGCTACAACAGAACCATTCTAGACATATTATCAAATGAACATGACTCAAGCCACTGTCTTCATTGGAAGATGAATTGCACTTAATATTTTATTTATTATTATTATTATTATTTACTAACAGAGTGGGAGATGGATTGCACCCAATGTGTAGTATTTTAGCTATACTTATATCCATCAGTGAATCTGCATTATCAGCAGGGGTGAAGGCACTGACAGTATACTTGAAATATGGATTTCAAATTACTTTTTACTCAGAACAATCCTCACTGACATTACGATACACCCAAAGGAACTTACTGATAGGTGTTGTGGCAAACTGAATGGCTGGGAGATAATCATTCTTTCCCTTTGAACATGATAGAACTTATTTATGAGTAAACCTGAATAGGACTGCATGTTATGGTTGTAGTCTTCCCCACTATAAAGCTGGCCATTGCAAACTTTAAGCTAAAGACTACAAAACAACAAACAGTAACAAGAACAAGAACAACTGGAGAGTAATATGAAGGGGAAGGAGAAGGAGTGATGATTAGAGGTTTCAGGAGAATGAAATCAAGATGTGCACTTGTGGCAAAAATAGCTTTGGGATAATTGGCTGATTTACTGGGATTGGAGAATTGTCTAGTCTGGAAGTGCCTAAAGGAGTAATTACGGAAGCACTCTTCCCAAAACCCCAATTCATGGCAGCAAAAATATCATAACCGTCATCATTTTATTTGTATACCTTTCCTCAAAAAGAATCATTACAAATCTACTCCGCATTTTTCATGGGCTTTTGTGGGTCTCACTTCTAACCAGGCAGAGGGCCTTCTCGGTAGTGGTGCCCACCCTGTGGAACGCCCTCCCATCAGGTGTCAAGGAGATAAACAACTATCTGACTTTTAGAAGACATCTGAAGGCAGTCCTGTTTAGGGAAGTTTTTAATGTTTGATGTTTTACCGTGTTTTTAATATTTTGTTGGGAGCTGCCCAGAGTGGCTGGGGAAACCCAGCCAGATGGATGGGGTATAAAATTATTATTATTATTATTATTAATAGATGATGATGATAGGATCTTCCAGGAGGCCCCTTCCCCATCTCCAAGTGGAAGCAAGAGACAACACCAACAAAGACGTCTGTCTCCTAAACCATCTGTCTGGCTAGCAAGCATCTTTCCAATGAAGTGTTGTGCATTATATTTTCAGACAAAGTGGCAAAGAGGTTTGAAGTAGATGTCCTCTGGTGGTTGCTTCTCGGTCTGTGCTTTAAGATTCTCTAGCAGTCCATGCACAAGGGCAGACTTTGCTCATCTTTCATAATATGACAATACCAAAACTTGGTGCCCCCAAATGGATCTTCTCAATGATGGGTCTCCTCAGCTTTGCACCCCTTGGCTTGGCACCCTGTGGGGGAGAACTACCTAAATCTTGCACTGCCATGCATTGGACAAGTTAAAAGGTGGCACCTGACTTGGATATGGTGGCAATGAAGGACCTTCTACCCATAACAGACAGGATAATGACAGGAGCACTGCCTCTGTTCCCCCTCCGCTTCCACCACCACCATCAAGGTTTTGCTCAAAGCTTTTTTACTCTGCTGTCATTCAGGTCTCCACTGTTTCCAGTGCCAGATTTACGTATAAGCTATAGCTTAGGGCCCCACTCTCTTGGGGGCCCCCAAAAAAATTAAAGGAAAAAAATGGATGTGCATTTCCAAAATATAAGATAAAAAAAAACCTACATACAGCAACAGTGTTTTGTGTTGTGTAGGCTACTGTGATGTAAGTAATGGGTTCCGCTTGCTAGCTGGCTCCCTAAAATATCACTGGTTTGCTCATTTCTATATATAGGGTGCCTACATTCTGCATGTGCAAATGGCTTTAGATACCTATTAGGTCCATAAATTACCACATAGCATATAGGACCTATTCAACACAAAAAACAGCAATAATTCGTTGTTGACAAAGGACAGCTGGACATATAAAGGGCCGCATTACCTTCAGTAGCTTAGGGTCTCATCAAACCTAAATCCGGCCCTGACTATTCCCATTGGCCAGGGACCCCATGGATGTGCTCAATGACATGCTTCCAAATGCCCCTGGAAACAAATGAACAAACCCAGTCTGGAGGAGTTCACAATCTAAACCCCAAGACCGGTGGTAGAACGGGGGACCTCTTCACCCAGGCCAAAATTTGCGTGGTTTTTGTGAATCCACCTCTGTTGCCTAGTAAAAGATCTGTGGTCTGTTTTAAATTGTTTAAATGTTGCATGCTTTAAATACGTAGTGGTAACCTGCCGTGCTACTTTGTGGTGAATTTGTCTCATTTGGAAATAAATACGTAAGTGGATTGTTGCATCCTTCGCATTAAGGGCTTAACTGGGCGTTTTGCAGTCCAGTCCCTATACCTTCTTATTTGGAAGCCTTGCATTGGATTACAGGCCAGTGCTAGCGTTTTTCTGAATACGGAATACAGGCGTGGCAGCTGCTCCGGATTAGCTAAAACAGCACAGAAAAATGCAGCTCCATCGTGCGCAATTGGCAATGGGTATATTTGACTTCCTTCTCCCCGCTCCTCGCCTTTGTCTACACCGGCCACAGTGGTTTGTCGGCCGGGAGTGGGGCGCAATCGAGGCCACTCTCACGCACCACCCGCACCCCGCAATGCCCAGACCCTCGAAATCGCCCTTCCCGTATGCAAGTTGCGCTAGGCCTCGCTTCCTCCAGGGCGGTCCATCTACTGTAAAGAAATCGCCTCTCCCCTCGGCAAAAACGCGCCAGTCTATACAAAGTGCAATGACATATATAAACAAAATGTTAATTCCTATAAAGGCATAGCGAGCCAGCCGGGCGGAAAATTAAAGCTGACATTGAGTTTAATTAAACAAAACAACCAGCTTTGGATATCTGGGGAGCAGAGAGACGAGAGCGGTTGGAGAGGGTGGAAGAATCGGCAAAGCTTGCTAGAAACTGCTCAGGAGAAAAGACGAGTGTAATTATATGTTAAAAAGAGACCCTTCTCCATCCGCCATGCGGTCTTCTTCCCTCGCTCCTTGGTGGTAGTAGCCACCACCACAGAAACGAGGCCACAACAAAGATTTCCAGTGGCACCTACCAAAAATGACACCAAACCCTGCCAGAGCAAATCTGCACCGTTCGAAACCTTAGCGAGAGCTGCGGGCCTTTTCTTGCTGTTTTTCAACTTAGGCGATTTCCTTCCTGCTTTAAGGCAGACCGTCTGTTGCGATGTGGTGTGAATTCGACCCCTAGCCCGAGAAAACCCCATGGCTGGCTCTCACCTGGTCAGGTGTGTTCCCGAGCCTTCTTGTGTCTGCCTGCAAGCACCGTGGCAGAGTCCCAGAGGGCTCTGCAGAGAGATTTCAAAAAGAAAATGACATTTCCAGAGTGAAACGGACGAAATGAAATGGACAAAGGCTCTTTGACATTGGCTTCCTCCCTGAGAGACGCGTGTCTGGCGAGATCCAAGGATCGGCCAGGCTATTAATTCAAGGAGAGCCCAATACACAACATAAAGTGTGCGTGTTTTGTCAATTAAGGGCAGGATTCATACTGTACATGCGCCTCTTCCCTGCTTGCTATTCCTGCCGTAAATGAAAGGCATTCCAGCGATCATCCTCGGAGGATCTGAAATTACTACAATTTATGGGGTGGGGTCGCGGGGAGCTCTTGTATAATGCAGGAGGACCACCTAAAGCTGCGCACTGGTCAGTTCCATTGATTTGAGTGGGAAGTAATCAAGCACGTGTCTATTAAAATCAATTGGATTTCCGGGGGTCGGAATGGATCATGTCCCATTGCACCTCGGCTTGCAAGCATAGGACCACAAATCCAAGACTGTGTGTTTCAGGCTTGAAACAGACGTGCGTGTATGATTGTAAGGACCTGTGCGTCTGAATGGGACACAGGCGGTCGAACTTGCATATCTCTCCCCTCAAACGCAGTGTTTCCCCCCCAGTGTTAGTACACAGTCAAGGGGATATAACTCAATCGTTGTCCACGCACGTGTGAACTAACACTTTGCGTTCAAGCGCTTGGCAAACCCAGGAGAATATACAAGTTCGTTTTTAAGTAGACGGGTCATTCGTGACCAAAACCAATAGAAAAGGCAACAGACCCACACACCGTTTTCTCAATGTTTGTGATGCGGCATTTTTGAAGCCTATTTTGCAAATTAATACCAATGTGCAAATTTGCACATGCTTAGATATTTATAAAAATACCCCATGCATAAATTAAAGAGGGGTAAATGGGATGCTGTATATTTAATTATTCGTTTCGGATATGATTGTAAAATGCAATGCGTAAAAATGGCCCTAACTGGAATAGAACAAATGGCCATTTAGTCCGCCATCCTTGCTCCGCCAGAAGTCTGAAGGATAGATGTAGAAGTTTATAGGCAGCAACATTCTGCTTTTGTCTTTCCCCAGGACCTGCTATTCAATTTCCCTATAGGTCTGGACCTGTCTTCAGGAATTTGCCTAATCCTTAAAAAAAATAATTCCACATATGTTGATAGTCATAATCACATCTTGTGGCAGGGAGTTCCATAAGCAACTTACGTTGTGTTCGCCTTTTATACTTGAAAGGACTTCATTGGGTGATTCTAGTCATCTGGTACGATGCGAGGAACCATATCCCCCCCCCTAAATCACGCCCCCTCCCCCTCTCCAAAAGATTCTTGCATTGGAGGGGGTTGGACTAGATGACCCTCGTGGTCTCTCCCACCTCTACAATTCTATGATTTTAGGATACTTCTTACTTCTGTAAAGCTCCTGTGTCGGTCAATGATCTTTAACTGAACCTCTTAAGGGCGCACGCAGGGACGCCTGCTCTTTCCCTCAATAAGTGCTCCTCTTGGTAGATCAGATGAATTGCTACTTGCTCTTTATCTTGATAGGGCTGATGCCAATGCTGCCTTTATATGGTATATATGTGCTTTTTTGACAGGTCCTTTTGGTGTGTATTATGGTCAGCTGACTAATAAATCCTGATGGATTGATCACATACGGGCGTGCCCTCTGCAGGGTCAGAGTACTGCAGTGTAGCGTTGAGCTTAACTTACATAGGAAACTGCCTTGTACTGAATCCATCGAGTCCATCGGTTCACCGAACTCACTATTGTTTACGTTTGTTTACACTGGCTGGCAGTGGCTCTCCAAGTTTCAGACCAGGAACCCAGCCCTACGTGGAGACGCCAGGGATTGAACCCGGGATATTTTGCATGCAAAGCAGATGCTCTACCACTGAGCTATGGTGCTTCCCCGGATATTATCTGTCGCCCACAAGAAGTCCCCACAGTGAAAAACTTTGCATGGTTTTATATGTATTAGAAAAACGCATATACATACTTCCTACCCAAAGGATTACACCTCAGACATAAACAGCAATGTTCGAAGCAGAACCCTACATTGCAAATTATAAATAACCAGCCCTATACATTTCTATATATTTTGGTTGCAGCCAACGTTAGTCCTACTCGGAGTAGACCCATTGAAATTAATGGACATGGCTAACTTAAATGCTTCAATTTCTATAGTTCTACTATGAGCAGGACTCACACCGGATAGAAACCTTTGGGATGTCCTGAAAAATCCTTACTTCCAATCATATGAGCATATTATTCCTCTTTGGATTCACAAATCATACTTTAAAACAGTGTCAGGAAATCATTTCTAAAAATTTACATGACTAAGGTAAAGCATCTCTTGAAGGCAATGGAACCTTCCCAGAAGAATGAGATTACCTGCAAGACCCATTGAAATGAATAAGTGCCCGTTAACTTGAATGGGTCTGCATTGAATGCCACCCATGGATTTTGATGGTCTGTGGCATGGGCGTGGCCAGGATTTTTGTTAGGGGGCAGGCTTTTGGATTTGTATTGATTCTTGTTGATTTTTAATGATTTTGGGGGGCAGCTGCTCCTGCCCCCCTCCATGTCTACGCCCATGGTCTGTGGTTGTATTCGAAAATGAGGTGTCCTGGTCGACACCAGTTACTCAAAACGTGTATTGGGAATGCCTGTCTCACCAGTAGATACAGGTAGCATGGCGAATACGTGTGCAAAAACTGTCTATGCGCCAACACGTACATTTGTGCGGAAATGTCTTGAGACCTGCACTGAAGGGGAAAGTGGTGCTCACCACTGACTTGCAGTCCGGTAGAAGAAGTCTTCCTCCTCCTCCTCCTCCTCCTCCTCCTCCTCCTCTTCTTCTTCTTCTTCTTCTTCTTCTTCTTCTTCTTCTTCTTCTTCTTAACTAAAGTTATATTCTTGAGTAAGAAGAGGGGTGCAGAGGTTTGTGCTTCGTCATTTCAACAGAGGTAGCCTGGACGAAACGCTCGTACAGCCCCCGAAAGATCCCCTCTGTCCTGGGTGGTGCAATGATCCCTTCCCACCCCCCAGAAAAAAACAAAAAAACAAAAAACAGACAAACAGAAGGTACCCCCATTCAGCAGGAATGCCAGGTGACAAGCTGAATGGTGATGACGTTAATTCGGTTTGTTATTAAGTACTTGAAAACAGTTACTTCCATGCTATTGGAGGAAAGTAACACAGAAACTGTGCAGAAGCGTTATTAGTTTAGCAAAGGAGAAGGAAGGAGCGCGGATTTTCGGATGAGCTATTTCCCTTCGACAATTACTTAACTGTAGGGCTTGAAGGTTTAATGGGTAGATTAATCAACTCAGTTTTTTAGTTGATTAATGATGTGGGTCCAATTTTAATTGGAGATGGCAAATTTTCACAGAGGGGGTTGAGATTGAAGGGATCACTTTTAAGTTCGACGTCCTGATATACTGAAGCGTGCATGTCTTCTATTGAAATATTACTCTCTTGCAGCAGAGAATTGGGGCGGAGGGGACACCAATATATAAACATGGCATTTCCTGGGGAGGGGGCACGTCTCTTCAATGCTTCGGTCAATATCTCAAAACTTTGTCTAGATTTGAATATTTGGCTATATGAAAAATGCATTTCACTTCAATCAGTCATTAACTGGTGGAAAGGCAGGTGCTTAATCAAGTATAAATTCGTTAATTGGTGGACAGCCGTGAAGGAATTTATTCTAAATCACATTCCAACCAGTAATGTCCTCCTCCAGTAATGTAGCTGAGAGCACAATTCTATGCATGTCTACCATTGTAGTTTTATGCTGCAATCCTGTAGCCCATTTACCTGGGAGTAAGCCCCATTGAACATAACATAGTGGGACTTACTTCAGGATTGCACTGCTCTAATATAGAAAACGGGGAGGCAAGGGCGCGCGAGAGAAATTGGAATGTGCTAAAAGTAAAAAACAAAAAAACCCCCACTAATACTTAGACTGATTGAATTTCATCCGCCTCTTTCTAAATTCTCCTGTCCTTCCGTTTCTGCATTATTTATAATTACATAATCAATTTTACATGGCGCTTTCATAGAGTAACATGCCCCGATGATCTTGCAATTAATTACACACGCTAAATTTAGGTCAGGGTGTGGATTATTACGCAGTTATACCGCCTAGTTATACGTAGTTGATTGAGCGGTGTATAAATCAATTCATACATCTACCAATATATCATATATAAATTTGTATGTAGCAATACATTCCTGAATTCTGCAGAAATAGTATAATTAATATTGCGATTGTTACCAGAAATGTCGCAATTTTCGTTAGCAGAGAACTGAGAAATTAGAGAAACAGATCCCCCCCCCCCGCCCATGTTCCCAGAACAATCTGGTTCTAAGGCAAGTTCTGTACTCACATCCTGGACTATTCAGTCTATCGCCTCTTTTTAAAAAAGCAAAATATGTTTCCTTGGTTACCTCGATATTTTACAAAGATCGCTTCTCGGTGGAGACAGCCGCCTCCCGCTACGCACCCACCCCATCCTATGTAATCTCATAGCAGCAAAGGAATAACTCTCACTTCCCTAAAAGTACGGAAACAAAACGAATTTCCATAGTAAAAATAAACACGGCATTCACATTATGAAAAATCTGAACATCTTCTATAGCGAAAGGAAAGATACTTCATTTAACAAGGATGAAAGACACCGACTTTTATGAATAAGAACATAATGGTCTTTTTTATTAATAAACAAAGAATAAGATCTCTTTAGAACGGTTGAATGACTCAATCAGAAGCTTATAAAACTAGTATAAACTGTAAATAATTTTGACAGAGTTCTCTTTTAAAAAAAATGCAGTGTAGGGTCAAGAAAGTGGATCTGATTTTTAATTATTATTATTTTTTAAAAAAGAGATAAATCTATCAGAAATGAAAAGGAAATGTGTCTGGATTTTTTGCGAAAACGTGAATCTTGTTTATATACTGTACAAGTTAGTGTAAGGGCAACGGACAGGCACGATCTAGCCAGAACTTTAAAGCTGCAGTATATACACCCGTGGAATCTAGTGCAGCTTACTTCCGAGTAGGCAGGTCCGGGAGAAGTAAGCACATGCCAAATATATCCCGTAGTGGATACTACTGGACATTTTTTAAGGGCTTAAGATATGCTTAAACTGACATTTTCCTTCCTTCCTTCCTTCCTTCCTTCCTTCCTTCCTTCCTTCCTTCCTTCCTTCCTTTCTTTCTTTCTTTCTTTGACATTTTCCTTTCTGTCCCCAAAAGTTTTTATTCTCTGCATATCTTTAAGCAGACACACCTGGTTTTCAGAATATAATCTTTACATAGTCCACCCCTTTCCATCCGTCATATGGCGCTTGAAGAAATGCGCTCCGCTCTCTTCACCACCAATTCAACAGGACAACGGAACTACCTTGGCTTGTTTCCCTTTGAAGGTGAAAAGGTCGCTGTCCAGAACCGATGGTGCTGAATGCCGAAATCGCCCAGGACCAGAGTTAGGAAGACAGAGCCCTCCCTTCGGCTACAAAGGTAGAATAACAAGATGTTGTCCTGATTTGGGGAACAGAGTTTAATTAATGGCACTGTGGACAACTAACCTGCTACATATTTGGGGTGGGGAGGTGGGATGGGTAAAAGAGAGAGGGTCAGTGAAAGCAATGCCTAGCAGGATCCCATGCAAGTTTACTGGGAAACAAATCCCACAGAGTTCAATGATGCTCTCATCCAGTTTAATGCACATGGAATTGCAGCTCAATCCTATTCATGCTTACTTGGAAGTAAGCTCCACTGTGTGGAGGTCCCAGGTCACTGTTCTTAGGGACAGTGATAGATAGGACTGAAAGGCAGTAAACCGCTGGGAACAACTATTATTAGTATCCCATTATATTATAAGTATCCCATTCTATACTTGGTAACTACTACACTGTATATTTTAAAGCAGTTGCAGTTCTATTCTAGTAATTAAAGATAAGTGTTATTGTGGTTTTATTCTATTTAGTATCCCCTTTTCCAGTATTGGTTGATCTAGATCATTTAAACAACTTTGGGAGTAAAAACCTGCCACACTGCAATAATATTCTGAATCCTTAGAAGTCAATGGTCAGAATAATTTTGTAATCTGACCCCATCAGTTGGGACAGAACCACAGCTCAGTGATTATATCTGCTTTGCATGTAGACGGTCCCAGATTCAATCCTAATTTTTTTCCAGGCAAAGTTGGGAAAGACTATAACGCTAGTCAGTGTCATGACATTCCCTTGTCAACAAGAAGTACCTATAAGGAAGTCTGCTTCTTTATTGCAGCAGAAATAACAGGAAACGCCCACCAAGCCCTAGAATGACTTAAAAGGACACTTTAAACATTAACATCGCAACCCTCCTCAGAAGTAAGGGCTATTGAATTCCATTGATCTTATTGCCAGGTAAACAGAGTTCGGACTGCAGCCTAAATTTAGCTGGAAAATACGAGCTGGAATGGCATCTGTGCAGATAATTTCTTGTGTCTGTGTTGCATTCGAGCTGGAAGCTGATGGATTTTACTGAATTCACTTCTGTTGCAGAAAAAATGATGAAAAGGGAATGGTGAGGAATGGAAACCGCATGCAAACCTTTGTGGAGATTTGGCTGGCAATCCTACACACGGGTTGCTTTGATTCTATTGAAGTCAATGGGATTTAAGCCGCGTAACCTGCGTGCAGAATTGCACGATTTTTATGGATCAGCCGGAGGTTTTTTAAAATCTTTAGTAGCTGAATACGCTCTGCAAAGTGACAGCGCGGTCCATCCACACATTTCAGTGAATCTAAAAATGTTTGGGCTCCCCCCCCCCCGCTCCTCGTGGGGGGATTCAGTCGCTCTGTTGGTGGGGGTGGCGGGGAATCAGTGGACCCAGTGCAAACACTTTTGCTTAACTTGGAGTGAACGATGGTCTCTTGGCAGGAATGGGCAAAATCGTTCCGGGTGGAACCGGAGAAAGTTCTCTAGGCTAGGAGAATGCGTTATACTTAAACTGGGGCAACCCCAGTGAACCCCTTGCAGTCGTAACCGCCCGGTCGGAAGGCCACTCACTTCCTGTTGTATTCAATGCCTTAATATCCTAGGCGTTGTTCGTGGCAACCACCCTAACTAAGCAATTGGAAGGGAAGAAAAAAAAAACACGTCTTTTTCTAAGGAGATCAGAATGGGGAGGGCTGGAGCAAGCAAGACACAAACAGCAGGCGTCTTGATCGTGAGGGAAACCTGCTCAGAGGAACACAGGGATTTGTCTTATGTCAGACCATTGGCACATCTACCTCAGTAATGCCCACACTGGCTGGCAGCAGCAGCAGCTCCCCGGGATTTCAGGCAAAGAAGGGTCTCTCTGAGCCCTACCTAAAGATGACAAGGAACAAACCTGTGACCTTCTGTAGACAAAGCAGATGCAAATAAGTGGCATTTATTTCCCAGCTTTTTCTCCAAGAAGGTCAAGGTGGTGTACATGGCTCTACCCCTCCCCATTTAATCCCCCAAACAACCCTGTGAGGTAGGCTACCTGAGAGCCAGTGACTGGCCCAAGGTCACCTAATGAGCTTCATGGCTGAATGGGGATTTGAACCCTGGACTCCCAGATCCCATTCTGACGCTCTAACCACACTGGTTCAGTTAAAAGGAGCAGGTCTAAGAAAAGATACAGTATTAGGCTTTGCCTGAGAACCAGGATTCACATACTTTTGAGGTACATTATTTCCCTCAAAGAATTCTGGGCACTGTGGTTTACCCCTCACAGAGTTAAAATTCCCAGCAGCCCTTAACAAACTACAGTGCCCAGAATTCTTTGAGGCAGGAAATGTGCTTTGAATGTGCATGTGTGCATGGAGCTATTGCTTGACAGAAAGCAGGCTCTTTTCTCCTTTCCTTACCCCAGCCTTGCTAACTTCCCGCTATGTTTTTCTCATTGCTTGTTCTTATGGTGGGTTTATGTAAATGAGCTGCTGGTCGATCTTTTCCATTGAGAAAGCTCTCTGCAGAGTAAAATAGCAGGCTAAAGTAATCCAGGTCTGGGCTGTTCCAATTCAGGGACTCCAGTTGGGGCGTGTGTGCCTTTTGAAAGTTCATTAAATAAAACTCCCTACAAACAAGCATATTTGAAAGAGGATGAAGTTAACTCTTTCTCTCCCATCTTCTAGCAGCTTTCTTTTTTGCATGCTTGGGATTGTGTGTGTGTGTGTGTGTGTGTGCGTACGCGCACACACATTTTAAAAGGTGAAGGAGTGCTGAAGAAATGCAGGGTTGTTGTTGTTGTTGTAGTTAAAATGCCTGGAATGGTACAGTCTAGAATTCTACCACTACATTTGGCATAATTCCGGAGCAACTATTTAGAAGGTGTTGCTGTGGCTGCATTTGGGTTCTCTCGCGTAGAGAAGTACACTGGACGTTTCATGTAAAATAAAGGCCTGGTCTACTCAGGGCTGGCCCACCCACCCATGAGGCAAGCTGACATAACTGCCTTGGGTGTCAGGGTCCACAGGGGCAGCAGATCTGATCTCCAAGGAATGCATTGCCTGTGGCCGCTGCAGGACCCTCCCTGGAGGCCAGATCTTTGGCCTCCTCCGCAGCCCTGTCCCCCATGCTGTCTCCACAGTGGCCTCGCAGGGACTAAGAGGTGCTACTGGTCTCCTTCCACCCTTAGGGAGGAAATGGTGGGGGCTGCTTTCTGGGATCTCCTGGGCTCTGCACCACCTCACATAAGAGGGAGGGTGGGATGCTATCCTCTTCCAGGGTTCTGAAATGCTTCTTTACAGACCTTTGTACAGATCTGAGATGAACATCGGCACCCTACTGCAGCAGTGGCTAAACTTGTCGTTTGCAAAAAAAGAAGGGGGGCAGCTGAGAAAAGAAAGATTCAGAGCATTTGCAGTCTTGGTCTGTGAGCAGCAAAAACAAAGAGAGAAAGTGGCTGAGGTGGGGGGAGAGAGGGGGGAATTTTGGACGCTGCCCAACACCTATTAAGGAATTTGCAATCCATTGTAAGGGAAGGAGGACTGAATTCACTGTAGGCTTTTGTGAAGGCAGGAAGGAAAGAGGATGTACCAGTATGGAGGATAAGTACTGTGGAGGAATGAAAGTGTGTCTGTGTGTGGTATTGAAGAGTGTTCTCTATGAATGAAGAGAGGAGAGTAAGCGCAGATGTAGGTCCTTTATTGCACTTCAGATTTCACAAATTTCATGAGCTGACGTGTTGGAAGTAAAAAGAAGAAGAAAAACAGTGTCTTTGCTCCTCTAAATTCTCCTCTGTATATTTTGATGATGACTATACATAGATCACTAATATGGGAATTAATATACCCTGGGCTGTTGATGTTGTTGATGATGATGATAGGTATACGTCCTACTAATCCTTCCAGAAACTCAGTGTAGCATGCTGAGTTCGTCCTTCATCCCCACCCAATTTTCGCAACAACTCAGTGGGATCAATTAGACTCAACTGTAGTGTCTGGTTAAATGTCATCTGGTGAGCACCAGGACTGAATGTGAATTCGAACCTGGGTTTGAGTCTAGGAACGATAAGCCTGAGCCCCTTCAGATGTTGTTGGACCCCATCAACATCAGCCAGTGGGGCCAAGGATTCTGAGATGGGTAGTTGAACTACACCTGGAGGCCCACAGATTCCCCATTGCTGCCTCAGGTCCTCACAAGCATTCAGCCTTCTACATCTCAAAGGGAAAATGGCCTGAATAGCCTATGTTGACTTTTGTATATTGCATCACTGCAATATACACCACACTTCACAGATGCCTGGTTCTTGATATCTTCCTTCCCTCAGGCCTCGGGGGTCAAATGTGCCCTCCAGGCCTCTCTATATGCCCCTTGGGATTCTCCCAAGGCCACACCCCCTCTTTCCAGGCCACACCCCTCGCCTGTCCTACTTCATACCCTCCTTGAGCGTTTTTGCCGGTCTTTGACCTTTGATAATGCCTATTGGCTGTCTGGATGGAGAGTGAAGACAGGTGTGTATGTGTAGAAACTAGCCTATTGAACAAAGGTATGATTTACATTCATAGTTCTGACCACGTTTGCCTCTGGCCCCACCCACCACTGGCATGTGCCCCCCCCCCCCGAAGGTTGCCCAAATGGGAATGTGGCCCTCAATCTGAGAAAGGTACTTTGTTGTGTAGGATCACCAAAACTGAGTGGAGATGGAAGCAATAGTGGAGGATCAACATCTATTCCCCCAACTGTATCCAGGAAAAAAAATAATTATATTCTTATGAATTGGAGGGTGGAATTGGAACCCTTCTAACCCTTGGATCGCAGAAGTGTTAAAATATAAGCCAGGCTAGCTTCCTGATGAGGTGGTTGCTTGGGTGATGGACCATTAGGAGAACAAAGGGAAGGGGGCTCTGTGTGAGATGACAAATGGGTGGGGCCCCCTCCCTCAACTCAGAGTTAGTTAGAAGGACAAAACTTGAGTTTGAAGTAGAGTTTTGGGGCTGTGATGGGTGTTGGGGTATATTCATAACCAGTTGGGGGTTTTCAGAGCCCTGAAACCTGTTGAAGTTTTTCTAGGGAACGAAAACTCCTATCCTTGGGTCCAATACACTACCAGGCCCCTTTGTAGCAGAGTACCACACAGCCTCCAAGCATGTAGGAGTTCCAAGTCAAGCATGGAGAGTAGAAATACATCACAGGAAGCATTCAAGTACAGACAGCTCTGATAGTTGTTGTTGTTTAGTCGTTTAGTCGTGTCCAACTCTTTGTGACCCCATGGACCAGAGGATGCCAGGCACTCCTGTCTTCCACTGCCTCCCACAGTTTGGTCAAACTCGTGTTGGTAGCTTTGAGAACACTGTCCAACCATCTCGTCCTCTGCCATCCCCTTCTCCTTGTGCCCTCAATCTTTCCCAACATCAGGGTCTTTTCCAGGGAGTCTTCTCTTCTCATGAGGTGGCCAAAGTATTGGAGCCTCAGCTTCAGGATCTGTCCTTCCAGTGAGCACTCAGGGCTGATTTCCTTCAGAATGAAGAGGTTTGATCTTCTTGCAGTCCATGGGACTCTCAAGAGTCTCCTCCAGCACCATAATTCAAAAGCATTAATTCTTCGGCGATTAGCCTTCTTTATGGTCCAGCTCTCACTTCCATACATCACTACTGGGAAAACCATAGCTTTTACTATATGGACCTTTGTTGGCAAGGTGATGTCTCTGCTTTTTAAGATGCTGTCTAGGTTTGTCATTGCTTTTCTCCCCAGAAGCAGACGTCTTTTAATTTTGTGGCTGCTGTCACCATCTGCAGTGATCATGGAGCCCAAGAAAGCAAAATCTCTCACTGCCTTCATTTCTTCCCTTTCTATTTGCCAGGAGGTGATGGGACCAGTGGGCATGATCTTCATTTTTTTGATGTTGAACTTCAGATCATATTTTGTGCTCTCCTCTCTCACCCTCATTAAAAGGCTCTTTAATTCTTCCTCACTTTCTGCCATCAAGGTTATGTCATCTGCATATCTGAGGTTGTTGATATCTGGGCCCAGCCTTAAAAGCTGCCAGACCCTCTCTCACACCTTCACAGTATGATAGTAGAGTTCAGACTAATCATTTCTCTCTTTTCAGTCCAAAAACTGTGCATGTGTAGCAATATTCTTCAGAGTGTCCTTGCACCTGTCGTAAAGAAACCAGCTTCTCACTGCTTCTGGAAACTTCACGTAGTTTAATATACACAGAATGTTCTTTCTGGGAATGATTGACCCTAATCCCAACAATGTGAACTAGACTAGAGGAAAGGCAGCAAGCTGGAGAGAGAGTCAAGAGCATGATATTTGATTTCAGTTTGAATCCAAGGCTGAGGCTATGGGAAAAACAAGACCCCCTTGTGGGTGTTGGTGCTGTGAACCCCTCTATCATAGCCCCAGGTTGCATATATGTGTAAATAAACCATATATAATAAAGACACCACAGTCTCTGCCATGCCTCATTCCCAAAACACAAACCCTGAGTAAGTGCCTGGAACACCCGGAATCTCACACTGCTTAGAGACTGGGTTGGTGCGCAACAATATGTTAGGGAGGGTAGGCTTTGCAGACACTGCTTCGTGCCTGAGAGGTATGGCAAGCAATTTGCCAGAGAAACTCATTTCGGGAGATGTGTTCAAAGTTAATTAAAGATGGCTAGCTCGGGGTCATTGCCTTGGTAACAATTAACAATTGGAAGGATGCCTCATTAGGGACAGTTTTAAGAAAAAAAACATTATTTTTGCATCAAGAAAGTTTCTTGTGCATGGAGAAAATATATTTCTCCTTACCCCCCCCTCTTTCTTTCTCTCCCTCCCTTCTTAATCATCCCAGAATACTTCATTGTGATAAAGGAATATTAAGAGCGGAAAGAGGGGTAAAAAGGGGAGATTGAAATAGTTAATTTTAGTTAACAAAATTTACATACTGCTTGATTGTAAGAAAACCTCTAAACAAGGTACAAAAATATAAAATGATGCGTTAAAGATATCAATAAAAACAGTTAAAAATAGCTATTGTTGGAGTGTTAATGCTTTGAGACCTTCCATTTTATGCCTAGGTTGCAGATACAGTGGTACCTTGGTTCTCAGACACCTTGGTACTCAAACAACTTGGAACCCAAACTCTGCAAACTGGAAGTAAGTGTTCTGGTTTGCAAACTTTTTTAGGAAGCTGAACATGCTCTGTTTTGAGTGTTACACTTCTGTTTTGAGTGTTATGCTGACAATTTGAGTGCCACACTTCCGTTTTGAGTGTTACGCTGAGGTCTGTCTGTTTTTGCTATTTATTTTGTATTTTTGTTTTCATGGCTCTTTTTGTTTTGTTTTTGTGACTGTGTGGAACCCAGTTCAGCTACTGATTGATTGATTGACAGTGTGACTGCAGTGCATTGTTTATTGCTTTCATTTTATGGATCAATGGTCTCGTTAGATATTAAAATTCATGTTAAATTGCTGTTTTAGGGGCTGTTTTTAAAAATCTGGAACGGATTAATCCATTTTGCATTACTTTCCATGGGAAAGCGCACCTGGGTTTTGGAACGCTTTGGTTTTGGAAAGGACTTCTGGAACAGATTAAGTTTGAGAACCAAGGTACTACTGTACATGTAAATAAAACCATATTTCCTAAAAACACCACCATCTCCACAGATCTTCATTCCAAGGAGACCGAACCCTGGGTAAGCATTGGAGTCTTTGGAGTTTCTCACCGCTCAGAGACTGAGGTGCATGTAACAACATTTTCTCATTACATGAGGAACTTTCTCACACTCTAAGACAGCATCGCTGCTCTCAGAAGAATGAAAGGGAATCTGAAGGGTGGTAAGCAGCCAGAGATTCAGCCTGTAAGCTACCACCAATACCAGGCCTCCCCAGTTGGTATACCTGGCTGTATCATGTGGGGTGTAGGTAAAGTCATGGCTTGGCCAAAAGTAGGGTTTGCTGGCACCATTGATCACCATCTCTGACCATTGGCCATGCTGGCTGGGGCTGTGATAGATGTAATTCCCGGTAGAGCGATAAGTGCTCTGCAAGCTAATAGGAGCTCACATATTACAGGCTGCCTTAGGCACATCCTAGCTTTGATCTGCCTCCAGGCTGCCTCCCTTTCTCTCTCTCCTGCCAACCCTGCACCCCTCTCTCCTTCAAGTCTCTCAAAGAACAGCTCTGTCAGGCTGTAATTCCTCCTCTGACAGCAAAGGACGTCTTGATGGATGGAATATCCCTTCCTCTGATGAGGCTCAGCCGTTTACAGAGGCAACCAGTGTGAGGGAGTTGGCAGTAATAGCAATGTGCCAGGAAGTGTTTCTTTGCATGCACTCAGAGGAGACAAACGCTAGACCAGGCATTCTAATTTTGTTCTACAAAAGCCTACAGTGAACACAGTCCAAGCGCCACTATCAAGCCTTCCTGGCTTCCTCCAGGAGGCTCTTTTGCCAAGTCTTTGAGAGTAAGAGCATAGGTAGCAACCAAAGAGCTCAAGTGTGTCCAAGTCATTTAGGACATCTTGGTGAGCACATATCCATGGTGGCGACAGTGTTGCCATGCTTTCACGCATGGGTTTCCCACAGGCATCTGGGTGGCCACTGAAAGAAGAGGATGCTGGACTTGATGGGACATTGGCTTGATCCAACAGGGCTCTTCCTATGCTATCAATCTGCATTTTTTTAAAAGAAGAAAATTTGCACGAAAAGGTTGCATTAAAATACACATTTTATCATGAACACATTTGACCTCAGTGTATGCATTTCTGAATATATTTTATCCAGAATAGAATAAATAAAAATGATCAGATGTAAGATCTGATATAACAGATGCATCCCCCCCCCCCCGTTTTTGATCTATAGAAAAAGAACATAAGAGCCCATCAGTCTGGATAGCTCAGTTGGTTAGAGCATGGTGCTGCTAACGTCAGCGTTGCAGGTTTGATCCCTGTATGGGGCAGCTGCATATTCCTGCTATTGCAGGGGGTTGGACTAGATCAGGGGTCCCCAAAGTAAGGCCCATGGGCCGGATAAGGCCCGCGGTGACCCCGCTGCCCGCTGCCACTACCCACTCTTACCAGCGCTGCGTGGCTGCCCACTTCTGGGTCGGAGGAGCAACGGAAATAGCTTGTGCGCATGAGCAAGCATTATTTGCACACGCACAAGCGTTATTTCCGGTGCACACCTGGGTCGGAGGAAGCCTGTGCACATGCTATTTCCGGTGCTCCTCCGACCCAGAAGCGTGCCAGAGATAGCATGTGCACGGGCGTATGGGCATGCGCTCCTCCGCCCTCCGGCCCGCCACGCGATCGGTGCTGGAGACACCGGCCTGAGGCGCGGTACGTTTGCTGACCCCTGGACTAGATGATCCTCAGGATATCTTCCGACTCTACCATTCTATGATTCTATGCTGGACCAGGCTAATGTCCTGCCTAGTCCAGCATCCTTTCCCCACAGCAGCCAGCCAGTTGCCTGTGGGAAACCAGGAAGTGGGACCTGAACACAAGAGTGCTCTCCTCTCCTGTGGTTTCCAGCGACTGGTGTTCAGAAGCATTGCTGCCTCTGACCATGGAGGCAGAGCACAGCCATCGTGGCTGGTAGTAGCCATTGAAGGCCTTCTCCTCCATGAAGCATAAGAACTGCAAGATCTAGAAGCGAAGCTTATGAGAATGAGCAGTCTAGGCTTAATGGCTCTGCCTTATCTAGAATAAGGTATGTATTCCGCCGCTCCCCTGCCCTCTCATCACAAAGCGACAGGAGCCCTTTCATGCGCTGACCGTGTGGGCAGGGGAAGGAGGGGCTGAGAACAAGGGATAAAGGGCCAGACAGTTTGTTCATCCCACAATGGAGCCCTTGACCGGCCGCAATGTGGTCTCCTTGTAACCCTCAGGAGAGGTGACCTTGGAGGGGCTGTGCTCATTGTGGACACTCCATAAAGATGTTATGAACTGGGAACATGGAGAGGGGTGGGGTGGGGGGCGAGTGCAATTTAAAACCAATTAGGAAGCTGTAAACTGCCCTGGCCCTTGCAGTTCATTAGGCAACCACAAAGCAACTTTAGTTTAGAGGTTGGAGTTCCTTTCAGAAATCGGGGGGGGGGGGAGGGGGGAGAGAGAGAGAAAAAAAACTTTTTTAAATATGCAATTGGCTCGGGGAGCCAGGACCCAAAGGGGAAGGCAGAAGCAGCAAAGGAAACAAGTGCCTTAATCAGTACAAATTCCCTAATTTATTTATGTATTTATTTCGATTTCAAAGCGCTGCCATTCCTCATATACAGCCCTTTAGAAGCACAGCTATTCTCCTGATGCAAGAACCAGCCCATCCTGTGTTTATTTGCCTTTCAGAAAAGAAGCTCTCCCAGCCCCCGCCCCCCAAAATAAGCCAAGGAATTTATACCTCCCAGTCTTCCAAGTTTCTCTTGCAGGGTTTTTAACAGTAAGGCTTGTTTTTTTAAAAAATATCTCTCCCCCCCCCCCTTTTCTTTAAAAGCAGAGAGAAAGAGCCTCCCCTTCTAGCTGCATTTGCGAAATAACAAATGGTAGCATTTAGCACTTCTACAGCACCTTCCTTCTTCAAAGGCTGTGCAAATTGTTAACAAAACAGAATGCTCTGCTCTTTCTGTCTCTATGGAGTTTCGCAGGATCCTTGAGAAAGATACAGTATAGGCAGAGAACGGGCAGGCGGCAGCAGTTTAGGTTAGCCAGGAAAGAAGTCCGGACAATTAAGGGGTGGAGCTCCTTTGTTTCAGGGAGAGGTTTGGCAAGCACAGCTTCTCCTAACAAGGGAACCAGTGTGGTGTAGTGGTTAGAGCAGGGGTCAGCAACCTTTTTCAGCCATGGGCTGGTCCACCGTCCCTCAGACCTTGTGGTGGGCTGGACTATATTTTGAGGGGGGAAATGAACGAATTTCTATGCCCCACAAATAAGCCAGAGATGCATTTTAAATAAAGGGACACATTCTACTCATGTAAAAATATGCTCATTCCCGGACCGTCCATGGGCCAGATTGAGAAGGCGATTGGGCTGCATCAGGCCCCCTGGCCTTAGGTTGCCTACCCCTAGGTTAGAGTGTTGGACTAGGATCTGTGAAAGGCTAGGGTTCAAATCCCACACTCAGCCACAAAGCTCACTGGCTGACCTTTCGCCAGTCACTGCCTCTCAGCCAAACCTCCCTGGCAGCAGTGGTGTAGCAGGGGTGGTTGCCCCAGGAGCAAAATGGTTAGGGGTGCAAAATTTCAAAACCCAGTACTGCCTCAATACAGCTGTTCGCTTCCGTCTCTGGACTCCGTTGAAAACGGCTTCTCCATTCTAACCAGGAAGTGACCTCTCCAGACAATGGAACAACTCTTCTTTTCTTATCTCTGCAGCTGCAATCGCCTGGGTGGGACACCGTTAGGCAATTGAATGTGCATGCGTACTCTCTCTGTTTCCCTCCCCCCCTTGTGGCCCCGGGCACTGGCAACCCATGCTATGCCACTGCCTGCCAGGGTTGTTGTGAGGATAAAATGAAGAGGGGGAAGAACCGTGTTCCTGGAACCTAGTCCAGCACTCTAACCACTACACCACACTGCCTCCCTTGTTAGAAGAAGCTGCACCTGCCAAACTTCTCCCTGTCCAGAAACACACGAGATGCTGCACCCTAACTATGGAGGATGAACACTGTCAAGCAGAAACAGGGAAAGGAAATTAAAAATCAGACAAGAAAGAGAGCGAGAGATACTCCCTGCTGGAGTATGCTGTTCTTGCTTGGAGAAACAGCTTTCATTCTGTTTTGAATGGCATCAGACCAATCCTGATTAGTGGAGCTGTTGGTTTGTTTAATAGGGTCTGGACTGAGCATGATCCAGCTTCCCATGCCCTGGATTGCTGCCCATGCTCTGCAAAGGGAATATATCCAAGCTCATATTAAATGTACATCAGTGGTGACTCTAACCGTATGCACTCCAGCGATGTTGTCTTGGCAGTGCCTTCCATGCTCAATTCATAAGAAATCATCTGGGAGAGGGTTGTCTCTCTGCTAAATATCTTTCTTCCTGGTGTTTAGGTTTAGAACGCCCAAGCCCAGCCACTAATCACACTGGAAACAACAAATAGCATTAGAAACATTACAACGATAGTTTTGATCAGAGGGCTGGAGATCAAGCTTATTTAAATGAGCAAGTGTTTTCAATTTGGATTTAAAGACTATTGGATCAAGCAGGCCCAGAATGAAGTAACAAGAGGCATCATTAAAATATGAGCTAGAACAAATGTAGGGAGGAGAGAACGGTTTTGAACTCAAAATTGTATCTGCAAATTAGACATTGGGGTGGGGGCTAAATGTAAAATATGCACATAAATTAGCATAGTGAACTATTAGTTTTTAAAATCAAAATTTAGTGCAAATTTCAAACGCTATCCATATTTTCATAGCCAGTCATTTATATTTGAATTTGACCATCTCAAATACTGAAAACAAATTGAACAGCATCACCAATGGATAAGGAAAGTGTAAGGGAAAAGGAGAGCTTTGAGGAAGGACGAGAAGTTCAACCATGAACTTGGTGGCCATTTTTAGGTGTTCTATCTCAACCTGGGGCCTTCCCTAGGTTTTGGGTTACAACTCTCCTCAGCTCCATCCAGTGACCATCTTTGCTGGAGTTGATGGGAACTGCAGCCCTGAAAATCGGGGGGGGGGGGGCAGCTGGTTGATCAATGCTGGTATGGAAGAATCTCACACCACAGGGGCAAGTATGCTATCTCTACCACTACCCATTATTGACCACATTGCCCTCCATGAAGTGGAGGGAGACTTCCAGTTTTCCAGGGTCCCAAAATGTGTGTTGGGAGGCTCCATGAGAACAGGAGAAACAGTCATAGCTTCCCTCCAAGGATTCTGGTAGCTGTAGTTTGTTAAGACATCAGAAAGCCCTTAGGAGCCCTTAGAGAGCCAGTGTGGTGTAGTGGTTAAGAGCGGTAGTCTCGTAATCTGGTGAACCGGGTTCGCGTCTCCGCTCCTTCACATGCAGCTGCTGGGTGACCTTGGGCTAGTCACACTTCTCTGAAGTCTCTCAGCCCCACTCACCTCACAGAGTGTTTGTTGTGGGGGAGGAAGGGAAAGGAGAATGTTAGCCGCTTTGAGACTCCTTCGGGTAGTGATAAAGTGGGATATCAAATACAAACTACTTCTTCTTCTATTTAGGTTGGTGGAGAAGTAGTAGCAGCAGCAGAAGTTTCCGGTGAGATCTTGTGAGAGCTTGCCAGATCTCACTGTTTCCCCCATGGGCAATGCCACGTGACCCTGGTAAGGGAAGCAATGGGTGGTGGTGGCAGGGCCATGGTGGCGGCACCTTCCTGTTTTACCTCAGGCCATGAAACGAGATGCATCACCCCTGCCTCTATTTCCCACCCCTCAAGGAACTACAATTCCCAGAGTTCCCTGTGAAAAAGGATTGATGGCTAAACCACTCATGGAAGGTGATGAGAATGATGGCAAGGGGGGTGGGTGGACCTGGCCTGCTCAGCCTCATGGCTTTCCCTTGTATGATTACTCTGATGAGCATCCAAATGCCTGAACTGGGCTATTGAGTTTGAGACAATGATGAAGCATCCAAGCAAACAACAAAACCAGGGAGGCAGTTAGAGAGGCCAGATTGGAGCGAGAAGAGCAGTTCAAGGGGAGAAGCCTAGAGCTGGGCATCATCTGTGTCCCGGTGGTACTGAAAACCATGGGATTCGATGTCACCCAGCGATACTGGGTAGAGAGAGAAGAGAAGAGAAGAGAAGAGAAGAGAAGAGAAGAGAAGAGAAGAGAAGAGAAGAGAAGAGAAGAGGAGGGCCAAGGACAGATTCTTGAGAGACTCAACAGACAGAGGAAAAGCAGAGAGAGAATATCCAGCTATGAAAACACTGAAAGAATGATTAGATGGTTAGAAGGAAAGCCAGCTAAGTACAGAATCATGGAGGCATAGGCAGGGACAAAACTAGGCTTCATTTCACCTGGGTCAAAGGCCTAGTTTGGCTCCCCTCTGGAGGCAAAAAACCTGGCTATCCCCCTATAGCTACAGCTCTGCCATAGGGCATGAAGGGAGTCCAAGTAGCATAGAGTGGTCAGCTATATCTGCATTCCAGGGGGCTGATCTACATAACCCTTTAGGTCCCATCCAACTTTCTGAATGGAATGGACTGAATGGACTGAATGGAAGCCTTTCCATACATAGGAACACACACACACACACACACACACACACACACACACACGGTAAAGGATCCTTGGATGGTAAGTCCAGTCAAAGGCAACTGTGAGGTTGTGGCACTCATCTCTCTTCAGGCTGAAGAAGCTGGCATTTGTCCACAGACAGCTTTCTGGGTCATGTGGCCAGCAGAACTACAATGCTTCTGGCGCAACATGACACCATGGCAGAAGCCAGAGTGCACAGAAACACCGTTTACCTTCCTGCCATAGCGGTACCTATTTATCTACTTGCACTAGTGTGCTTTCAAAGTGCTAGGTTGGCAGGAGGTGGGACAGAGCAAGGGGAGCTCACTCTGTTGTGGGGATTCAAACCGCTGACCTACTGATCGGCAAGCCCAAGAGGCTCAGTGGTTTAGACCACAGCGCCACATTTTTGCAAAGCGTATTTCCCCTAATATTTAGATTTCCCCTAGTATAATGCATTTTCATATGCTGGTTTCACTGAGATATGGATTATCATGCACACTTTTACCCCAATATATGCATTTTGTACACATTGTTTGGGCCTGGAGAAAGTGCATTGCAAAATTTGGAGAAGTATGAATTTGGAAGGATGGCTGTGTCTCGTTTTTTTGCTTATGGGTTCAATAAGTGTGAATGAGGGAGATTTGCCTTTTAATGCAAACAGAATTGTATTTCTTCCCCAACCTTGATGCTTAAAAATAATCTCTTCTTTCATGTTCAACCATAACCTATCTAGATGCCATGAATTGCCCTTTATGATACCTCCGTGCCTTGTAATACAAACCAGCTTCCTTAAAATTGGTAAACAATGGCCCAAACTGAACATTAATCTCAGGTAATTTGTGCATGTAGAAAGCATAATGTTATTTTTACACTCTGCCAGTGAGCAAAGGGTGGCCAGACTGGTTCTTTGGAAACAAGGAGCTTGCTAAAGACAGAGAGCATTTCTCAGCTGCAAAGCAAACACAATGTACTGAACACCCACAATGTGACAATAAATAATTTTAACGTCAATCAAAGTGGGAGCATTGTCGTTGAAATTAAATGGAAAAGGGAGGGAGGGGGAAGAGCTAGAGATAGGGGGTGTAAACCAAACAACCTGAAAAGATGCTAGGATATTTTAATGTGCTGATTGATAATGTTTTGCTTGGTTGTTTTTAAACAACTAATTTGCCTTAAATAAAAAATAAATAAATCAGGAATTTGATTGACTCTTCTAAAGATCCCCTTTACAAAGGGAAATACATATTGGGGGGGGGGATCAGAAAAGCAGAGTTTGCAGGATGGCATGCATGGAAGCAGTGAGATGCTTCAAGAATAAAAGAAAGTGCATTAAACATGTTCAAATCAGGAACCTCAGTTTTTTGAACACACATACACATATAATTGTCAAAATATACACATGCAATAAATAAATAAATAAATAAATACACCTTCTGTAAAAATAAAATAAATCCACCAACTCTCAAACATAAGAAAGAAAAGCAAAATGATATTCCCACACAGGATTGATAACAAATGAATAATCCAAACTAAAGAGAGAGAAAATCATCATAATGATGTTCTAAACTTGGATATTATAGCATTCACTGGTGATGGTCAATGGCCACCCATTATTGGAGTACACAGTTGGCCAATCAGTGTAGACAGTATTAACCTAGATAGACCAATGGCCTGACTCAATATAAGGTCACTTCCTACGTTCTTTTTATGATGCTTGGAGTTGGCGGGTGAACAGGTAGTAACAGCCAGGAAAAGGATGAGCGGGGATGATGAGAGGACCCCTACTGCAATGCAGATCCTGACTGCTGCCTGCCAATGCTGACCCCTGATGCCAGCCCTGCCTGGAAATTCTACTACAGTCATACCTTGGGTTACAGATGCTTTGGGTTGCGCGATTTCGGGTTGTGCACCGTGCTGAACCCAGAAGTACTGGAATGGGCTATTTCCAGGTTTCGGCACTTGCACATGAGCAGAAGCACTAAATCGTGCTTTGTGCATGTGCAGAAGTGCTGAATCGTGACATGCGCATGCATACACATGGCGCTGCGGGTTGCGGACGCTGCGGGTTGCGAACGTGCCTCCCGCACGGATCACGTTCACAACCCGAGCGTCCACTGTGATGCCATTTCAACTTGAGTAGCATCCATAATTTTCAAACACAGGGACATAGGAAGCTGTCTTATGCTGAACCAGACCATCGGTCCATCTAGTCCAGTACTGCCCACACTGACTGTAAGCAGCAGCTCTCCTGATAAGGGTTCTTCCCCAGCCCTACCTGGAGGTGATGGGGATTGAACCAGGAACCTTCTGCATGGAAAGCAGAAGCTCTGCCACTGAGCTACCACCCTTTGCCATGGCTCCCCTTCCTCTTAGCATTTCCTCTCTCTCTCTTTCCATCCTCCAGCCATCAGACTCTTATTTTTTTGCTCAATTGCACAGCTCGCAGATGGAATCTCTCTCTCTCTCTCTCTCTCTCTCTCTCTCTCTCTCTCTCTCTCTCTCTCTCGTTAACTGTGTGATGCACAGTCAGAGGAGTGGAAGAATTACATTGGGCTGAAAGTGGTGTTTACTTTTACAGGCTGCAAAAAATAGATTTGGAGAGGGGGAACGGGGGGTGGGTGGGGGTGGGTAGGGAAAGTGAAAGCAGGAACTGAAACTATAATTAGAATAAACAGCATATAAATGGCCAGGTAACCATTGATTATACAGTGTCATCTCAGCCAGCATCTGTTAGTCAGGAAACAGCGAATGAACTTGTCTCGTCTCTACAAGGACTACCAGATTAAAATTCCTCATACTGTACACATGGCATTCTAAAGCAGCGGGCATTGATATAAGGGGTATTTGTTGTGCGCTAAACCACAGAGCCTAGGACTTGCTGATCAGAAGGTCGTGGTTCGAATCCCCACGATGGGGTGAGCTCCCGTTGCTCGGTCCCTGCTCCTGCCAACCTAGCAGTTCGAAAGCACGTCATAGTGCAAGTAGATAAATAGGTACCGCTCCGGCGGGAAGGTAAATGGCGTTTCCGTGCACTGCTCTGGTTTGCCAGAAGTGGCTTAGTCATGCTGGCCACATGACCCGGAAGCTGTACGCCGGCTCCCTCGGCCAGTAAAGCGAGATGATCACCGCAACCCCAGAGTCGGCCACGACTGGACCTAATGGTCAGGGGTCCCTTTACCTTTACCTTTATGGAGTGACAATGGTCTGGAATGCTGGATGAGGTTTTAAGAGGAATATTGTGGGGCCAGGGCTGTGTTTGTGCCCCATGTGCACTGTGTGGCGGCAGGTGCCCACTGGGGTGGTAGGGCAGGAGGTGGGGAGACCAGCAGTTGGTGGATTCAGAGCCAATGACAGGCAGAGCCATCCCCTGATTGGTTGTAAGAAGGCAGGCAGGTGAGGGCAGGCTAAGGGCAAATTGAGATTAGCGGGACAGTGCCGGAATTGCCCTAATCGAGCAACCACCATTGATGCCATGGGAACAGTCAAATGCAATGAATGCAGCATTTGGGTTTGGAACTTAGCCTCTGTTATCTATCTGCTTGCCTGTCTAACCACCCATTCTTTCAGGTTCCTAGTCCTTATGCTTTGAAAATATACTTGCATGTGGACAATGCCAGGTGAATCTCTGGAGCGAATGGGGCTTCATTCTTTCCCTCTAATTAACAGAAACACATGCAAAACAGGTTTGGTTTTTTTGACTTCAAGGAAAACAGAATCAACTCCCAAAGAAAAGAGATGGTACAATTATGGCTTATCACACTACTTAGTATTTATAATGGGCTTTGGAGAGTTGAGCATGCTCCATTTGCACAATCTTATTATGCGCCTTTAAAACAGCCCTGCAAGGCTGCTCAGCTTTGTTGCCATATTGCAGATGGGAAGCTGAGGCTGAAATAGGTTTGTCCAAGGTTTCCTAGTGAATTCGTAGCCGAGCCAATATTCAAAATGTCACCTTGGTTTGTGGCTCGGTCTCATTTAGAGCTACAGGAGGCATAATGTCTACATGGATCACAGATTTCACATTTTGCTGGTGTAGACTGTGAGTTACCATGGCGCAGTATTTGTCCCCTCAGCACGAACTTCATCCTACATAGTTTGTTTTTAGTGAGCACTTTCAGAATATCCGCCTCCCAATTTCCTTATTTGTTCCGTCCCAAAGAATCTTATGGGGAAGGTCCAATTCCTTTGGCAGGCATTTACATAAAAAGAAATGGCATTTCAGGGAGAAAAAAATAGATTGGGTGATTATGAGATGTTTCTAATGTTAGTCGTATTCAGAATAGACCAATGCAAATTAATGGACATGACTCACTTAGGTCTATTTGTTTCAATATGTCTGCTCTGAGTTGGTTAGAACCAGTGCTTTTTTTCCTGAGGGGATGCAGGGGTATGCATACCCCTAAACATTTTGTGAATCCAAATTTGGCCTCATTGAGGGGCAGACTTTCAATATGAGTAGGAAAATGAGAGTACCCCTAAACATTTTTTTTAGAAAACAAGCACTAAGTAGAATCTTATATTTCTCTGCCTCTTCTTCCAAAAACAGTGGATGCTTGAGTTGCCGCATCTGCACATGCGCGGGTTGTGATTTGGTGCTTCTGCGCATGCACAAAGCGCAATTTAGTGCTTTTGCACATGCGCGAGCGCTGAAACCCAGAAGTAACCTCTTCCGGTACTTCCGGGTTCGGCGCAGTGCACAACATGAAAACGCACAACGTGAAGTGTCTGTAACCCGAGGTATGACTGTAGGTATTCAGAAAAGAGCCACCCTTTTACCATTATTATTGTTCCTATTATTAATAATAATTTATTAGGAACAAAGGAAGGCTGTCTTATACTGAATCAGTCCATCTAGCTAAGTATTGTCTACTGGCAGCGGCTTTCCAGAGTTTCAGGCAGAGTTTTATCCCTGTCCTTCCTAGACATGCTGGGGATTGAACCTATGACCTTCTGCATGCAATTGAGCTCTGCCCCTTCCTAGAAACACAGTGGACAATTATGCAAGAAACATGGAGAAGCCTTATATTATAAATATAACGGGTGATATTCAACCAAGTTTTACTCTGAGCAGATCCATTGACATTAACAGACCTAACATAGTCATGTTCACTCTGAAAAAACTTAGTCAACTACCACTCAGTATATTTACTGAAACACTATGCTTTATGGAGCATAACCACCACGGCTAGCAACCATTGGTAGACATCCTCCATGCAGTGGCGGGGGAAGGGGTGTGTCATCACTTGGGAGTGTGTGTGTGTGACCAAATGAGTTTAAAAAATGGGCTCACGGAGCTTTTTTATTTATTTTATTTATTTTTTAAAGAGTAATTTCAATTTATTTTACTTTGATTAAATAAAAAATAAATCTTGCTTTAGACACTTTGGGATATAATTTTGGACGACACGCTTGTGTATTAAAAATTAAGTCATTGTATAAGAAACAACAAAAACTAAAATGCGGTTGTTCCCTCCCCATCTTTTAACCTAGTGATGGTCAGAAGCAAATCTGCAAGCCTCCAGAAAAAAGGTGGTATCAACATTAATTCAATGCACAATAGAAGGCAATCTCGGAACAGGCTCCATCAGCTCTGCAGCCACAGCCAAGCCCAACTGCAGGTCCTGGTGGTTTCTACAGTTCAGTTGTTTCCTGAGCTCTTCTGTTCTGAACTGGTGGATGTTGCCACAGCAGCGGTGGTGACCAATGCACCTTCGTGTGCAATACAATCAACGTTGGCACTCCTTCACAAAGGCAGCCCCTGCCTTTTAGCGAGGCCTACCAAGAAGTCCTGCTTTGACGGCCAGAGCTTCATTCTGCTGAATGTGGTACAGTCACACCTCATGTTACGTTTGCTTCATGTTACGTTCTTTCAGGTTACGTCCCATGGCAACCTGGAAGTACCAGAAAGGGTTACTACTGGGTTTCGCCACTCATGCATGCGCAAATGCACAAAATGACATCATGTGCATGCGCAGAAGTGGCGAATCGCAACCCACATGTGCACAGACGTGCCACGGCGGGTTGCACTCTTTTCATGTTGCGAACGGGCCTCCGGAACAGATCCCGTTCGCAACCAGAGGTACCACTGTACTCCTGAAACCTCATAGATATCCTCTGGGTCATTTTCAAATACTTCTGTAAGCAGTGCTCTGAGCAAGCCATCTCTTCTGGTTTGACTTCTCGGCTGGTGAAATCTTTCACACAATCCAGGCAGCAGGTTTCTGTCTGTTTGTTATATGTCCCAAGAAATTCCTTGAACTGCTTGATCTGATCAGATTCCGATATTTGTCCAGCCTTATTTTAGCACTCAGATAACTGCCACATTACCCTCGTGCTGGAGACGAATCAGCGCCGGCAGACTCTAGGATAGCTTTACCTTCCATCTCCTCACAAAACTTTTTAGGAGCGACGTGATGGCTTAGGCACCTGCAGGTTCTGTGCTGCCTGAAACGGCAGCGTGGGACTTGTGTCTGCCTACTGCCTCTCCCTCAGACACCCTACAGCTGAGAGGGAGGCAGCAGAGAAGCTCCAAGCATCGGAGAGGTTCGCCCCACCCCCATGGGCAGCCCGCCCCTGGCTGCAGGACATGCCCCCACACCAGGCACCCAAGTGCCTAGCTATGCCACTGCCTCCGTGAATTTGTTCCTGCCATCCAAGTGCAGACCCTCCAAATGTCCTTATTTTCCAGGGACAGTCCTGGATTTACAGAAGGTGTCCTGGTTTCTGATTTGAACCCAGAATATCCCGCTTTCCCCTATTTTCATTGGAGAAATGTTGGAGGGCATGGAGTTATGCAACCCCCAAGCCAAGGAGATAAGTAACTATACAACCTTTAGAAGACATCTGAAGGCCGCCCTGTATAGGGGAGTTTTTTAAAATGTTTAATGTCCCACCTTTAGCATAGGAATGGTGTCTGAGTCGCCATCCTTCTTCCAAAACAGGCCCAAGCAAGTATACCTCTAGATTTCTCTCTCTCTCTTTTTTTAAGGGAGTGCTTTGCCACACTGCCATCTAGCGGTAGATTGCTGAGGTCAGTTTTTCAAAAGGAAGAAAATGGAGGCCTTAGAAAGGCAGTGCAGCTTGCTCTTAGACTACACCATCTTTCCTCACCTTGGTGCCTTCCAGATGTTGCTGTGCTGGCTGGAGGTGATGGGAGGTTTAGTCCCAAACATCTGGAGTGCACCAAGTTGGGGAAGGTTGGACTGGACAGTATGCATGTACATTCAAACAGTGTGTTATTCCTGATGGGCAGAGGAATAACAGAGTCAAATCCAAAAGGAGATGTTGTTGTTATTGTTGTTGTTGATGATGATGATAACGGTATCTATTCAATGAAACATGCTAAAAACGTATCCTTTGTTTGCTTAAAGGTAAAGGTAAAGGTACCCCTGCCCGTACAGGCCAGTCTTGACAGACTCTGGGGTTGTACGCCCATCTCACTTAAGAGGCCAGGGGCCAGCGCTGTCCGGAGACACTTCCGGGTCACGTGGCCAGCGTGACAAAGCTGCATCTGGCGAGCCAGCGCAGCACAAGGAAACGCCGTTTACCTTCCCGCCAGTAAGCGGTCCCTATTTATCTACTTGCACCTGGGGGTGTTTTCGAACTGCTTGGTTGGCAGGCGCTGGGACCGAGCAACGGGAGTGCACCTCGCTGCAGGGATTCGAACCATCGACCTTTCGATCAGCAAGCCCTAGGCGCTGAGGCTTTTACCCACAGCGCCACCCGCGTCCCTTGCTTTTCTTTAAATTCCCAAACCGCTACAGCTTCCACTTCCTCTTTAAAAACAAACAAACTCTAGTTAATCATCATCTGGGTTGTTGCCAACTGACCCGGGATTCAAGTCTTGGAATGCTCTTTTCCCTTTTTAATCGCCCCTCGATCCATAGAAATTAGCCAGCGAACATTTTTACAACATGGAAAGAAGCATTATATGACCTGCTGGTGTTTGCAGATCAAACTGCTGTTAAGGCCGCAGAAGCAGATTTGTGGGGTGGGGTGGGGGGTAGGAGAAGTTGGTAGCTTTATCCACCTCACATCCTTATTTAGCAAGAATAGGGTCGACTTTCTGATTCCTGACCCTGGCAAAATGCTGCTCCCATTTTGCACTGTGGGGGATTCCCCACACACCACGACAGTTCCTCCCCTCAGTGCAGGCATGGAGAGCTCAGTCCTTCTGTATATTATCTTTTCGGTGCCTGCTAAATACATTCCTATTTCAACAAGCTTTCTGAATGGAGATCTTCATTACAACTGGTCCCTTGTATTGGATTTGAATTGATTTTATGTATGTGCCAATAAATATGTGTGCCTGTGTTTAGCAAGTGTTTTAATTCTTTTTATCAATGTATGCTTTTATTGTACTGTAAACTGCTTCAGGATGCCTCATGGAAAATAATAATAATAATAATAATAATAATAATAATAATAATAATAATAATATGGACCTGGTCTACAGTGGGGCACTGCACCCCCCCCCCCAGTCCTCACACTAGGGTCCCAATCCAGACCTCTCTCTCATGCCCTCCTATCTCCCATGCAAACACACACATACACAGTAGCAAACCAGATATAATGTGCAGCTTGGTCCACAAAGACTTTTAAAAATTGTCTTCAGAGACTGGCATATGTTTAACCAATTTGCTCCCAACACCAGGTTTCGTGAGGAGTGTTTGTGAGCATAGCATCATTTCAGATATCAGGGGGTAAGGAAAGATTTTCAGCGATGTTTCCAGACCTATTTCGCGATATGTTAAATATTAAATTGCAAAGAAAGGACGTCTATTTTAGGAACATAGAAAGCTGCCTCATGTGGAGCCAGATTCATTGGTCTGTCTAGCTCAGTATTGTCTATTCTACACTGGCTGACAGCGGATCTCCAGGTTTCCAGGCAGAGGACATCCTCTATCCTGCCTGGAGATGCCAAAAGATTGAACCCAGAACCTTCTGCAGGCAAAGCTGGTGATCTGCCGCTGAACTATAGTCCCTCCATTGTCTTAAGAGTATTTGCTGCATTTATACGTTAATGCCTCTTAATAGTGATAGGAATGTTATCAACACAGGTTGAATGGCAGTTGCCCTTGCTTTTCAGTACAGTGGTACCTCGGCTTACATACGCTTCAGGTTACATACACTTCAGGTTACAAACTCTGCTAACCTAGAAATAGTGCTTCAGGTTAAGAACTTTGCTTCAGGATGAGAACAGAAATCGTGCTCTGGCGGTGCGACAGCAGCAGGAGGCCCCATTAGCTAAAGTGGTGCTTCAGGTTAAAAACAGTTTCAGGTTAAGAACAGACCTCCGGAACAAATTAAGTACTTAACCCGAGGTACCACTGTACTTGTAGCTCTGGAGGCCAGACCTGGTTAGGAGGGATGCTAAGTCTTTTGCAGCTCAGAACATGAGGTGTGAGGTGGTGGGGTAGCTGGTGAGTCTTCACGTCAGTTCACCAGTTTGCATTTTAACACATGTTCCTCTCAACATACACATTGTTACAAGCAATTCCCCCTAGCCCAATGCGTTGCTGAATTATTTATCTATTCATTTATATACCGCTTTCTGGCAAAAAGGGGGGGGGGAGTTTACAATTCTAAAAATGAGTCACACAAGCCTTAAAACATACACATCCATCATTACAATGCATAATAAAGCAATCTCATTAAAACATTAAAACAGAAGCATTAATCATTAAAGTACGCCGTAAAAACTACCCCATTAAAAGAACGCAGGGATAAAAAGGAGGAGGCTTGCATGTTATTTTCCACTAACAAGCATTTTTATGCTCACTCTCTCCCCTCCAATAGATGAAAATGTTGTGCGTGTTTTCCGGCTGAAGAATCTCATTGCAAAATTCAGAGAGGTGCGAATTTTGAAGGCTAGCTGCATTTCATTTCCCGCATTGTTTTGGGACGTGTGAATGCTCGAAGGCAACAAGGCTTCTGAATACGAGTTGCAGGATGTTACAGTGCTCTTGTGGTCGGGTTCTGCTTGTGGTTGGCCCTGTGAGAACAGGACACTGGACTAGATGGGCCTTTGGCCTGACCCAACAGGGGTCCTTCTTAAGGTTTGCATCAACATGCGAACCAAACTGAATTCCTTCTCCCATCCCTAGGCAGAGCCTGGGTACTAAGGTGTGGCATTTTGAGGATCACAGAGTGGAACCTGGTGTTTTTCCTTGTTTATTTTTCATTATAGTTATCCCCCAATCCTTTGTGATTTGAAGGGTGCCTTATTATATTGTACGCTTCCTCGGGCATTTTGTAAATGGAAAGGTGTGTGTGCGTGTGAGAGAGAGACAGAGAATAAAACTGATTTGCATAAATAATCAGGTGGACCAGATGGAGGGTTGTGGCTGTTGATTCCTTCCTTTCTTTCCTCCTTGGTTGGCTAAACACAAAATTCCAGCCTTGCCACTTGCCTTCCACCCCGCCCCTCTCTAATCGCTGATCCAGAAAGTCAATGTTGTTAGAGGTATTCATGGAGGAGGCAGAGAGGAGCCTTCTGCAGCATCTCAGACAGAAGATGGGCGCACCCCAGAGAGTAGGAAGCAACCCTTTGGTGTGAGAATAGGAGCGGGTTCCACCGGGGACACATAGAGTGTCCCTGTCTTCAGCCGCGATGTGACGGAGGGCACATATCGCGGCAGCCGTTGGCTTGTGTGCGTTGACTCCCTTTGATACTCACAATTCCATGCCGTATTAGCAACCCGTTTTCTCATGCCTACACACACACACACACACACACACACCCCGCCCTAGTATATGCCTGCATTGTTGTGGTTGGTGGTTTTGAAGATTTCCCCTCACCAGAGGACAAGGAGGCTGGCTGACACAGTGAGCTCTTTGTCTGGCGGTGTTGCCGGCCTGTCATACAGCTCCAGTCATCCTCGTTTCCTAGCCATCTTTCACAGAACACAGAGACTTTGTGGGGAGGCGCCTCGGAATTTTAATGTGCCTGGTTTTTCAAGCCGGAGACTCAAATAATAATATGCACAGCTTGTGTCCCTTTGCTGAGCCGTTCCCTTAATGCAACGGATAAACAAATAAACAGAACAATCTCCTCAACGCAGAATGGGGAAAGAATGAAAGGAATGGTATGGAGCGCTCTCAACAAACAGAGGGGTTCCATATTCCCAAACTCTGGAACACTCATTTCTCTTAGGACACATGCCCTCCCCCCTCCACCTCCAGGCCAGAAGCCTTCCTTAGTAGGAAATTGGTGTCTGGATCTATCGATTTCTGGCTCTCCCATTTCCCCATTCTTAAATTCAATTCTCCACATTTCTGCAGCAATTTGTGATTTTTGTTTGTTTGTTTAATTCCTTATGAAAATTCTTCAGGGTTTGAGTTAAAATTTCTCTTAACGTACACATTTTTCCCAAGCAAGTTTTGACTAATATTTATAGTTTCCCCAATACAGTACAATGGATTTTTGTATGTTGTTTTCATTAATAAGAGCAGCCTTTCTCAACCTGTGGGTCCCCAGATGGGAGTTGTAGTCCAACAACATCTGGGGGTCCACAGGTTGAGAACCGCTGGCTAAAAGGACGGCACATTTGACAAATCCTCACCGTGATCAGCTCCCACCCAGAAACCTATGTCCCCACTGTGAAAGGACGTATGGATCCAGAATTGGCCTCCACAGCTACTTATGGACTCACTGTTAAAACTGTGTTTATGGAAGACAATCTTACCCGGCTACAAGTGATCGCAGAAGAAGAAGAGGACCATCTAGCTCAATATTGCCTACACTGGCTGACAGTGGCTCTCCAGGATTTCAGTCCCAGTATTACCTAGTGATGTCTGGGAATGAACCTGGGACCTTCTGGCTGCAAAGTAGATGCTCTGCTACTGAACTTCAGTCCTTCTCCATATCATCAATGCATGTGGGACATTACAGCAGAAGGCGAGACGGAGACAGAGACAGAGACAGACAGACAGACAGAGAGTGAGTCCTTGCCTCAAGTAACTTACAGTCTCAGATTTGACAGGGATAACTGAAAGAAGCGGCAACATTGATAATTTACAGCATTGTCTAAGTCACTGCCGGTTTAGCCATCCTACTAGTTACCACATGTAATTAGTGGCATAATAAAAATACAAAATTAGGAATTATGATAAAGTATGAATTACAGCTTCACAAATTGCTCATTACAACATCATAAATGAGCAGACTGTGAACTTCAGTTATTACAAGTCAGGAACATTTTTCAACACCAAGCAAAGTTCACTCGGGTTCTCAAACAGTACACATTTTAATTCAAACATTCTTCAAAGAGATGAATGTGCTGAGCCGGTTTCACAGTTTTGCGAGCCCCGCTGC
Organism: Podarcis muralis; assembly: GCF_964188315.1. Classification (NCBI taxonomy): domain Eukaryota; kingdom Metazoa; phylum Chordata; class Lepidosauria; order Squamata; family Lacertidae; genus Podarcis; species Podarcis muralis. The sequence goes on along the minus strand of NC_135668.1, from coordinate 19,851,939 downwards.
AAATCTCTCTGGTTCTTGAAACGTGGTCATGGATCATCTCCTAAAATGGCCTGATGGTTTTTATAATCGTTTTCTGAAACGTGTAGAATCTTGCATTTTGTTCTAATCATTAGCCATTGTTGTTCCCCATGCGGCTAGCTCAGAGTTTGCTGGGAAGTGGCACGAACATGGCTTTGAGTCAACCTGACACCTTGTAAACTCACATTCTACAGTTCCGCCTCCCGACCAAAATGATCAAGGGGAGGAAAGGTTGCAGCCTTTGATACTTTTCAGTTTGGAGAAAAGGTAAGAGCGAGGTGACACGGGCTGAATCCAAATATATATCTAAAAAACACACACTGTGAAAATGCTTTTTAAATAAAACATTTACAAATATATATTGAATATATATTGAATTTGCCATTAGCTCACCATCACCATCTAGTGTCACATTTGTACAATGCACTTAAAATGCACTTAAAACATTATATTTGCAGCTGTATAGCTGAGTCCACAATATAAGTTTCTGATGTGCAGGTCTTCCTGTTATATACCTGCTGGGATTGACAAGGCATATGACCCTCATCTGAATCTCATAGCTCTCCTGACAGGTGATTTGGTCTGCAGCCACAGTGTGGAAATAAAGGAGGAGATTGCCCACCAGATACCAGGCACTCTATTATTCAAATTAGGTCCCAGTGTTTTTCTTACAATCACCTTCTCAATGAATTAATCAATTTTAATCTAGCATGTATATTCTCAAAAGTTTCTTATTTGTTAATTCGAGCAACTACTGCTCTCACTTCATTACAAACAGCATTTCTACCTGCAACACAACTGAGCAAACCTGCTCCTCTTCCTTTCACAGATATTTTGTTTCCTTTTGCAACTTTAGCTGCCTTTGATGAGTTATCATTTAACTCTTTGGGGGTGGGAATTAGTATCAGACGTCATGTGCATGGAAGTTGCCTAATCAATTAACCAACTAGAAGGGTTACTGTTAATAGCACCAGTTTTCCTATAACTTGATATTGCTGGATAGTTCTGATGAACTGCGAAAGCATTTTTAGCTTGCTCTCTGTTGCCACCCTGGAACTTTTCTTTATTAGTGCCACTTTGTTTTGTATGATTCCTTGCAAATGAAGGAAAACAACTTTTCTGCTTGTATATGTTGATAATATAATTTTGGTTACTGAGAACAAACAAGATTGTACAAAAACAAGATTGGGTGCAGGCCTGGGCAGGACATAGGATTCCTGACTGTGACAAAGGTGACCTGTGTGCTTGCTTGCTTGCTTGATTAACTGCTGTTGGGAACTTCAAGGTACCCGTTCTCCCTTCTTATGGTCTTTATATTGGACCTGGAGACTCCAATAGAAAGCATTCCATGTCAAGAAGGAGGGCAAGTGGGCACCCTATCAAATGACAGGGCAGAAGCTACACGGAGCAGGGCCTTTTCAGTGGTGGTGTCCATTGTATGGCTCGCTCTTCCCAGACCTGCTCTCTTTTGGCCTGTATTTTGGAGCTTTATAATTTAGGAAGACTTTGGAAGAACTGGTTGACAAGTCTTATCAGTCGCTGATGTATGAGTGGATTTTATCTGCTACTATTCTGGGCTCCTGGTGCACCAGGGTTTACACCAGCATAATAGACTTGGCTAGGATGTCAGAAGGGATACAATTTGTCAGCTTTCTCCATTATCTGCACAGCAGGGGGTGTTCAGGGGCTGAGCTGGAGTGTTTCCTGCTGGTTACCTGCTTTCAGCAATAGGGGTCGCTGTTTGGTAGTACCCGATTGGTTAGCTGTCAGATTCTAGAGCTCCCTATTGGTGGCTCTTGGGTAGTTCCAAAAATACAGAGTCCATTAATAAAACACAGTGTTCATTCATAAAGCAGTAATATAAATCTCCATTGCTACATATTGGGTGTGTATTTCAGCGGTTGAACGTACAGCTTTATGGCCATGCTGTAGTGTAGTGCTTATGCGACTGTGAATAAAAGGTGGCTGGGCTCATTGTCTCGGGGTTTGGGGGGGAAGAGGTGACAAAACTGATTTCCAATAAGTGCGCCCCTTTATTTCCATAACAAGTCATTGAGTCTGTACTCAGAATAGTGACACCAGGGACCTAGAAGGTGCAGGGCTTGTCAGTCCAACCCCTGCACAGACTCATCAGGCCTGATCTTAAGGCAATTGGAACAATTGGGCCAAATTGGGCCCTGTGGGCCGCTCCTAAGGAGCCCCCTGCACCAGGGAACTCTAGATGGATTTTTTTTAATATAAGATTTTGCAGACTTTGGCTGTGAACTGGGGCCCTACAAAAAAAAACAACCCTCAAGTTTGGCCTCACTGCTTCAAGTTGGGCCCCACTGGCTAGCCCTGAGTCTCATAGTTGTTGGGCCTGAGTTTCCCTGCCCTCGCATGAAGTATTGGGTTTGCAATTTTGGGAGAGGGGAGATGGCGGCACTGGGGAACGGGCAGGCTGGTGAGGCCCCCTAGATTTAGATACCCAAGTTGCCCTGCCGTCACATGAAGTCTTCACAACCTCCCCTTTTGCATCCAGGTCGGGCAGGGGTGTTAGGTTCGTCCTACTCGCATGCAGGACCCTGGCAGAGACACATGCCCGACTGGCATGTTCTCTCCCTTCTGGTCGGTCGTTTTGGAGCTTCAAAAGCTTTCTCCAGCCTGAACATCACAGCGGCTGACGCCAAGAGGCATCAGCGCACTTAGGGATCCTGCAGAGTATTTGCAGTTTGCGTAACAGAACTCAGTAGCACAGCATTTTGGCTAATCTACTTTTATTTACATATAATACACTCGGAGCATTCTGACTTAGCTCCTTCCTCTTTCTCATCAAACAGCACAGACAAAAAGAACAAAGGACAATAGTCCCACTTCACGTAACACAGTAACACCAAAACATCCTGTCTCTGTCACTTCCCACACTGTGGGATGAAAACATACACGGTCATGTGATAGACAACAATCCCATGACTGCAGACACAGAGCAAGAATCCTAACAAGGGGTTCCTGAGTATCTGCAAACAGCTTCCATGAATCTATGTGCACTTTCAGGCAACATAATTGCAGTGGGCACCAACCACCACGGCTCTGTTTTAAAAAGCTGGAGGAGGGGGAAATAAAGGAAAAACAAAGTCCCCCCCCCCACCTGCCACTTTCCGCCCAGCCAGAAGAAGTAGCAGCCCAGCAGGGCTTTGGATTTGGCAGTTTCGCCACCTTGGGTTCTTCCTCACCTCCTTTGGATAGCTCTTTGAGAGCAGTAGTTAGTTAAGATGAGAATTTGTGCTTTTTCTTTTGGTATGTCTGAAATCATGCTGAAGGTTTCAGGACTTCCAGGTCACCTCTGCTTACATTTCAGAGCCTATCTTTTGCTTGATTCACAGAGAAATCAAGACATTAATATTGCAGCTGCTTTGCCAGTTTATCTCACATGTAGCTCATTTTCAGAGTGTTGGCACTTTGAAATGTGCAGGATGAGAGACCTGAAATTGATGCAAAACTTAGGGAAAGGTGACCGCCCTGTTCAGGGAGGGAACACCCAGAGAACATACATTTAAAGTGTGCCGAGCACACGTTTAAATCCTGGGAACTGTATAGTTTGTCAAGGGTGCTGGGAACTGTAGCTCTTGGGAGGCAAACTACAGTTCCTGAGATTCTTTGGGGGAAACCATAAGCTCCCCCCCCCAATTTTTTTTATTGGTTTTCCAAATTTAAAACAAACATATCAGAACACATAAAAAGAAAACATCAAAAAAACAAGCAAACAAACAGACATATATCCTAACTAAGAATTCCACTTTTGTTAACATTGTTAGGTGACTTCCTCGAATCCCCCTGGCTGAGTTTCCATATAAATCATTGTAGCAGTTTTCCAAAACTAATTTCTCATAAAATGTACATAATCCAATTAACATCTTTCTTTCTTTTCATTTTAACTTTTATCTATGGTATTCTACAACATCACATATTTAAATCCTAGGCCATTTTGGTGCTCGCAAGTACCGTATTTTTTGCTCTATAAGACTCACTTTTTCCCTCCTAAAAAGTAAGGGGAAATGTGTGTGCGTCTTATGGAGCGAATGCAGGCTGCGCAGCTATCCCAGAAGCCAGAACAGCAAGAGGGATTGCTGCTTTCGCTGCGCAGCGATGGCTTCTGAGATTCAGAATTTTTTTTTTCTTGTTTTCCTCCTCCAAAAACTAGTTGCGTCTTATGGTCTGGTGTGTCATATAGAGCGAAAAATATGGTAATTCTATTTAAGTTATCTTAACTGGGACGCGGGTGGCGCTGTGGGTAAAAGCCTCAGCGCCTAGGGCTTGCCGATCGAAACGTCGGCGGTTTGAATTCCCGCGGCGGGGTGCGCTCCCGTTGCTCAGTCCCAGCGCCTGCCAACCTAGCAGTTCGAAAGCACCCTCGGGTGCAAGTAGATAAATAGGGACCGCTTACTGGCGGGAAGGTAAACGGCGTTTCCATGTGTTGCGCTGGCTCGCCAGATGCAGCTTTGTCACGCTGGCCACGTGACCCGGAAGTGTCTCCGGACAGCGCTGGCCCCCGGCCTCTTGAGTGAGATGGGCGCACAACCCCAGAGTCTGTCAAGACTGGCCCGTACGGGCAGGGGTACCTTTACCTTTTTAACATATTTAACTAAATAATCTTTAAATTTCTTCCATTCCTCTTGATACTCCTCTTCCTTCTGGTCGCGGACTCTTCTGGTCAGGTCAGCTAGCTCCGAAAAATCCATCATCTTTATCTGCCATTCCTCCACTGTTGGTACTTCTTGTGTTTTCCAATTTTGGGCCAGCAAAATTCTAGCAGGAAACCATAAGCTTTACATGTGTGCTGGATATGCTTTCAATGTATGGTATGGTTGTGACCTCAGTGTATAATGCTTTACCTGGACAGGAATGGACCCGGGGTTTCTACTAGAGGCTAGTATGGTATAAGAGTAATACTAGAAACAGTTAATATGTCATAAGCATAATAAGGAAGACAGCAAATTTTTCAGGACACACACACAAAAAAATTCTGGTGCACAAGAAAGAAAGAAAAATTGCCTCTTGAACAATAAGAAACAGGAGATCAGCAAGGAAGATAGTACGGTTGCCTAAGAGAACATGAGGGGGAGGTATTGACACAAGGGGCACATTGCTAAAAATTAAATACATCCTTTCTTCACCTTGTGTTTACCAAGGAGGGCAGGGAAGAGATATCACAACCAGACAGGCATTTCCCTGGAGACGGCAGGAGGCTGAATGAAATCGGCAGAGTGTTGTGGAAAGGGAGCAGGAAATCAGAACCTCTGTAGACCTAGGAGGAATGCACTTCCCAGAATCCTCTGCAAAAAAAGGCAGAGGGATAAAGGACTCCTTGGTCAATTTATCCAAAAGCAGGAGGGTGCATGGCTAGGAGTGTAGAGGTTGGCTCATGGGCTAGATAGCCAAACTGGGAGCTTTCCTGCCACTCAATTGCCAACATTCTGGTAAGCTTTGTATAAGCTTCTTAAATAACTGGAAACAGCGTGGCTTGTGCCCCTTAGGATAGTGGCATGTGAACCAATAATATTAAAAGAATAACATGGCGGGGAAGCTACAGTACAAACTCAATATATACATATGCATGGCGCATGATCAGTGTGCATTTTGAGAGGCACAGGAGCAAGCATTTGGATGAAAGGAGGTAAAATTCCAAATAACAGTGGTACCTCAGGTTACATACGCTTCAGGTTACATACGCTTCAGGTTACAGACTCCCCTAACCCAGAAATAGTGCTTCAGGTTAAGAACTTTGCTTCAGGATGAGAACAGAAATCGTGCTCTGGCGGCATGGCAGCAGGAGGCCCCATTAGCGAAAGTGGTGCTTCAGGTTAAGTATGGACCTCCAGAACAAATTAAGTACTTAACCTGGGGTACCACTGTATTGGTTGGCCACTGTGAGTACAGGATACTGGACTAGATGGGCCACTGGCCTGACCCAGCCCATTTTGGGTAGTGTACAATGTTTGTTCCTATGTTTTGTTTGTTTGTATAGTTTACCAATACAGTGGTACCTTGGTTTAAGAACAGCTTAGTTTATTAACAACTTAGATTAAGAATGCTGCAAACCTGGAAGTAGGTGTTTTGGTTTGTGAACTTTGCCTTGGAAGCAGAACATGTTTTGCTTCCTGTTGAGTGTGTTCCATTTGTAAATTGAGTCCCCCGCAGCTATGGGAAAGCACACCTTGGTTTAAGAACGCTTTGGTTTCAGAATGGACTTCCAGAACGGATTAAGTTTGTAAACCAAGGTTCCATTGTAAATAGAATAAAATTCAATAAAGATACTTTGGGAGGAAACAGCAGCAGACATTGAGGCAGATGTTCAGGATCCCACTTAGCAGAATGTGCCAGAAGCCCACCTTAAGTGCTACAGTCCTGGCTTACCACATTTTAAAATAAGTGAGGGAATATACACATTACCATCTGAAGGAGAGAGGGAGTGCTGTAAGAGAGGGTCCCCATATTTCCAAACATTAAAATCTGGACAAAAGTTGTTTGGGCCAGAGTTGTTGAGCTGTTTGACACTGTTTGTGATGCCTTGATCCTGGCTTTGTCCTGGAACTTCCAGACGTATGGCAACCCTATGGAAGACCATGAAGTCCATACTATAAAATGCCCTTACTGTACCACTAGGAAAGCCAGACATTCCCTCATCATGGCTGGAGGATCATGCTGCAGCTGAGAGGCCCCCCGTTACACCCAGCTAGCCATCACTGAGTCCAATCCCCTTCTGCTTCCTAGGAGAAACAGCTAAAAACCTACTCCCTAAGTCCAGGCAGCTGAACTTGGCGGCGAACCCAGTATCCCCTTCCAGCGCAAAACACAATTTTCTATTGCATTTTACAGTGGTGCCTCGCAAGATGAAAAGAATCCGTTCCAAGATTCTCTTCGTCTAGCGGTTTTTTCGTCTTGCGAAGCAAGCCCATTGACAGCTTAGCGGATTAGCGCTACAGCGGTCTAGCGGCTTTTCGCGATCAGCTGTTAAGCGGGTTATCAGCGGAACAGCTGATAGGCGGCTTAGCGGCTTAGGAAAAGGGGGGGAGCGGAAAAAAACCGCGGGGACGCGCAAGATTTTTTTGTCTTGCGAAGCAACCCCATAGGGAAATTCGTTTTGCGAAGCGCCTCCAAAACGGAAAACCCTTTCGTCTAGCGGGTTTTCCGTCTTGTGAGGCGTTCATCTTGCGGGGCACCACTGTAATTGTTTCTCTTGGAGTTTGATTTAGTGGGCCTCTTAGGAAGCTTCTCTTCCTCTTCCTCTGAAAAGAAGGACAAAAGTACAACAAATCACGTGAAATCAGTCTAAATCCTTCTTTTCCTCAGCACAGTGGGGCTTGGTGGGGTGGGGGAGGGGTTGATGGTTGGTGGTTGTATGATAACGACGGCTATTCTTTGCAAGGCTTTTTTTTTTGTCAGCAGTGAGGCGAAAGACAGGCAACTCTCCCTCCAGCGAGACCGCAGGGTTTTGGCAAACAGTCACCACAAAAAGAGGGGACGCTCTGTCCTTCCAATATGGCAGGATGCCTTGGGGGTGACCGCAGGCTCCTGAGGAAAGGGTGCCAATAACTCAAGAAAGGGTGTTTTGTTCTGCAGCTCAGAACACTTCCAGTGCCACCCTGGGATCCAATTCTCTCCCAAATCAATGCAGCAAATCATCTTGCCTTTATTTTATTTTATTTCCGTACGTTCATAGCACACCTTTCTTCCATCATGGAAACCTGGGGTGGAATACATCTGGTTCCTGGGACACCTCCCATTTGGTCACCAACCAGAGCACCAACCATCTTAGGACACATTCATAGTGTACCTTTAAGGCACTAGGACACGACTTTAGACGGTTGTGACTTCCCCCAAAGAATCCTGGGAATTGTGGTTTGTTAAGGGTGCTGAGTGTTGTTAGGAGACCCCTGTTCTACTCCCAGTGTGGTGTAGTGGTTAAGAGCGGTGGACTCGTAATCTGGTGAACCGGGTTCGCTTCCCCGCTCCTCCACCTGCAGCTGCTGGGTGACCTTGGGCCAGTCACACTTCTGTGAAGTCTCTCAGCCTCACTCACCTCACAGAGTGTTTGTTGTGGGGGAGGAAGGGAAAGGAGAATGTTAGCCGCTTTGGGACTCCTTCGGGTAGTGATAAAGCGGGATATCAAATCCAAACTCCTCCTCCTCCTCCTCCTCCTCCTCCTCCTCCTCCTCTTCTTCTTCTTCTTCTTCTTCTTCTTCTTCTTCTTCTTCTTCTTCTTCTTCTTCTTCTTCTTCCCAGAGTTACACATTCCCAGAGTGGTTGAGCAGTCAAGTCCTTACCAGGGAATTCCAGCAGTGGTGGGCGGGGCAGGAAGCAAAAGTGGGCGGGGCAGGAAGCAAAAGTTAACTTTGCCTTTCACTTCCTTTCTTCACAGACTCACCCCCCCTTTTTTATTCTCTCTGCAAGAAGCATGTTCAAAGTTACCTCACATGTGCCCACTCAACGGCTTCGATTGGTAGAATTGGCCCCACTACAAGGTGCCACATAATACTTGTTCTGTATCTGTAAGAACTCAATTGTTTAGTGCAGCAGTGCCTACATTTTGAAACTCCCTGCCGACTGAAATCAAGCAATCACCTTCACTGTAAAAGCCCAACGAGATGCTTAGAAAGCTGAGCTGATTTTAATCTGCTTCAGTATTTGTTTTTAAAAGAATTTTAAAAACATTTATTCAAAAGTTACAACACAATGTATTTTCAATTGATATAGACACCTCTGCAATGATGGCAGCATAACAATACCCCGCTCTTCTTCAATAAAAGATACCTTTGACACAATCTGGTCCCCCTCTTTTCCTCTGTTTTAATATTTTAACTTTTGTATACTTGAAAGTATGGCTGTGATCCCCCCCCCCCCAGATTTTCTTGTTCTATCTTTTCTGTAAACTTCTTTGAGGTCTTAAAAAAAACCAAGCACACACCTTCAAGCAGTATATGAAGTTTATGAAATAAATAATAAATAAATAAAAGTTCAAATCTCACCTCGGCTAGACTTATAAGGCAGCCATAGGCAGGTGCACTAAGTTGGGCCCAACATTTGGGGAGGACGGACTGTCGTGTTTGCATGACATCACACACATGACTCCCTGCCCCTGTTGAACCACACCTGCTGGGACGTGTGGGCACCTGCCAGGATGCTCTGGTGATCGTGACGGGGGGACACGGAGGGTGAAAATCACCCTCTGTCTCCCGCCCCCATCCTGTGGGCTAGTGCTTTGGCAATCGTGGTGAGGGGCATGGAGGGCAACAATCTCCCCCAAGCCTTCTGTTCCCGCCCCCACCTGGTGTGCTAGTGCTCACCCAGGGGCAGTGGGGGGTGGCAGCCCCCTCAATATTGCGGCGACTCAGCCTCCTGCCTCAAAATATTGAGGAGGTTGAAGTCCCTTCTGCCCCCTATATCCACCGCCCCTGCTCATAGGCAAACCACTGTCTCCCAAACTATTCTTCTGCCTTTCAGACTCATTGTAGGGCTACTGAGGTAATGCAAAGTGCTTTGATCCCTGAATAAGAGCTGTATCGAAATGTAAAGTATGTGTATTAGCTGTAGCATTAAATATTGAACAGACATGTCCAGTCTGAGTAAAAAAAACCAAATCACAGTCAAGTTTCTCTCTGTACAATTAAAATTAGCTTAACCAAGTTATTGTAATATTCTGTTTTGTTGTGGTGGCGGTTGTTACATTTACAATGGTACCTCGGGTCAAGTACTTAATTCGTTCTGAAGGTCCGTTTTTAACCTGAAACTGTTCTTAACCTGAAGCACCACTTTAGCTAATGGGGCCTCCCACTGCCGCCACGCTGCCACGGTGCGATTTCTGTTCCCATCCTGAAGCAAAGTTCTTAACCCAAGGTACTATTTCTGGGTTAGAGGAGTCTGTAACCTGAAGCGTATGTAACCTGAAGCGTATGTAACCCGAGGTACTACTGCATATCCCACCTTTTTCTCGAAAGAGCTCAAGGTGGAGCACATGGTTCTTTTCCTCCCGCCTTATTTAATCCTCACAACAGCCCTGTGTGGTAGGTTAGGCTGAGAGGCAGTGATTGTCCCAAGATCACACTCTGAACTTCATGGTCGAACGGGGGTTTGAACCCTGGTCTCCCAGATTCTAGTGTGACACTCTACCATACTGGCACAATATGTGTAAGAAGGAAACGGCTATATTTAAGCTCTGATATATGAGTGGTTTCTGCTGCGGTTGTTACTAATGCTGCCTGTTATTGTTGTCAGCCATTGTCTTATGGTTGCTTTTATTGTCATTCATGATCCAAACTGTCTTGGAACTTTTCAACTGAAGGACGGTATAGAGAAATGATAGGTCAGTGGTTGGGAACCCAGGGTCAAATGCAGCCCTCGAAGCCTCTCTACCCGGCCCTCAGAATTCTCCCCAGAGGCCACACAAGGTGGTTCTAGATGCAGGAAAAAACACCACTATCAATAAGTGAGAAATTAAATCGTTATAACAAAAGAAAAAAAATGCTATGGAAAATCGATTAGAATATTATTATTTTTTACTCTCCAGCATCATATGGTGTTGTAGGTTGCAGTCAACACGCTGTTTTTTTGACTAATGTAACTGAGTCCTCAGTCCATACTAAGGCCACACTCTTCAGGCCTGCTTCACGCCCCAAGTATTTGTGCCTGGCTGGAATTTGTCCTCGAACTCTCGCAATGCCTCGATTGTCTGAATGCTGCTCAGTCCAGTTTTAGAGGATATACTGACCGGTCCTTTCATGTACGGGTCAGGGTTCAGGTCCAAACTGCTGATGACTGTATGAGGCCACTTTATACACTCACTTCCTGAGGTATAATTAACTGCGAATTGTGAGGGCCACCCAACTTTGATGGAAGAATGTGTTATTATTGCCTGGCATTCATCCTCGAGTGATGGGAGAGGAGAAGAAAAAGGCCCTAATTATCCAAGGGCTCGTTTCCTCACTTAAAAATCTCCAGAATCTGATTGGCTCCTCGATTCTCTTAAGCAAACCTAAGAGCCATGCAACCGACTCTGATACCTCAGCACAAGCGACTCAGCAAACAAGCGATCCCTTGATTCCATTCTTGCCCCCATCCTCCCTAATGTCATCATAAATATCCTGGCTGCCTTCTCAAGCTGGATAAATGTGGACGTTTTACCAGTCTCCTCCATTTTGCTCCTCCAAACCATGTCAGAAATATACTGTACGTGGGAGGAAAAAGAGCTGATCTGACAACCATTTTAAAACACTGCTCCATTTGGCAGATTTAAATGCTGTTTTAAATATAGGCTGCGATAGAACGTACAAAAATAGCACTGAAAAATATCCTGTCATGTTCCATATTGTGAGGAGCAAAAGAACCGGCCAGCAAAGCGAAATATTCAATTTTAAAGCTCTCTCTCTCTCTCTCTCTCTCTCTCTCTCTCTCTCTCTCACACACACACACACACACACACACACACACTGCCTTCCTCAGTGCACATTGAAGAGCCTTGTAGAAACCTAAATGCTTTTTCTATGCGATGCCTCAGCCCCCTTCATACAAATGCCGTTCCCTGCTAGGGATAAGCGAGTCTGTTCATTTTGGCTTCTCTCAGTTTCTCATTTTTCCAATCTGAAGTTCAGTTCCTGGCATTTCCACATCAGTTTGCATTTTTAGAAAAACAACAGAAAACCTCATGAAAATTCACCAGCATTTTAGTGCAAATTTCTCCTGATATTCTTGCCCACAATTTCCCCCCTAGACACCTTTTTGCAAAGCAATTTCCACAGATATAACGCATTTATTTGTTATTTTCACCAGTATGTGTATGCACATTTTGCCTTTGTATATTCATTTTTGTACACATTATCTTGCAAAATTCAGAGAAGTGCAAATTTCAAAGGATGGTGGTTTTCAGTCTGCCTACTTATGTATTTAATAAAATAATTTATTTAACAAAACATACCATTTCAAGAAGTGTGAATTAGTTAAGTTCCCCTTTAAATGTGAACTGAACAGAATTTTTCTCCCATCCTTGCTTGGCTGTTTCTCTGTGTGAAATTCATTGGAGACCATGTATACACTATCATATCCTCTGGTTACCTCCTGTTTGGACTACTGCAATGCTCTCTTTGTGGGGCTACCTTTAAAGGTGACTCAGAAACTACAATTAATCCAGAATGCAGCTACCAGACTGGTGATTGGGAGTGGCCGCCAGGACCATACTGTATAACACCAGTCTTACATTGACTTACATTGGCTACAAGAACTACATTGGCTCCCAGTATGTTCCTAAGCATAATTCAAAATGTTAGGGTTGACCTTTAAAGCCCTAAATTTCCTGTATGCTATTTTGCCTGATTTGCACATTCTTTTGCAAGCAACTTCCCCCTAACATAGCACAAAAGTGCATTTTTAACGCACGCTTCCCCCTAATATACACATCTCTGTCCACATGGCTGAATGGCAAACTACATTGTAAAATCCAGAGAAGCACGAGTCTCGAATGATAACTGTGTTTCGGTTCATGCATTGTTTTGTTGTTGTTTAGTCATTTAGTCGTGTCCGACTCTTCATGACCCCATGGACCAGAGCACGCCAGGCACTCCTGTTTTCCACTGCCTCCTGCAGTTTGGTCAAACTCATGCTGGTAGCTTCGAGAACACTATCCAACCATCTCGTCCTCTGTCATCCCCTTCTCCTTGCGCCCTCCATCTTTCCCAACATCAGGGTCTTTTCCAGGGAGTCTTCTCTTCTCATGAGGTGGCCAAAGTATTGGAGCCTCAGCTTCAGGATCTGTCCTTCCAGTGAGCACTCAGGGCTGATTTCCTTAAGGATGGATAGCTTTGATCTTCCTGCAGTCCATGGGACTCTCAAGAGTCTCCTCCAGCACCATAATTCAAAAGCATCAATTCTTTATGGTCCAGCTCTCACTTCCATACATCACTACTGGGAAAACCATAGCTTTTACTATACGGACCTTTGTTGGCAAGGTGATGTCTCTACCGTTTGTACATGCATTGTTTAGGGAAGAGCAAATCAGCAAAGTTTGCAGTGATATTAATGATTTTAATAAAATGCAAATGGAACCATATTTATCCGCCATCCCTAATCAGTTCTAAGTAAGGATTTGAACCCAGGTATTCCCAGTCAAAGTGCACCACTTGATGTATTGCACCACACTGGCCCCAACGTTACCCATAATGTGCAGGGTTTTTTTCCCCACCAGCCCAAAAGGACGGTACATGTTGATAAGACAATGCCAGAAGTATCAATGCACATATTGGTATTTTCTTTGGATCGCAGCCTTCCTGAAAAACCCTTTTGCTTCCCTTGATGTTCCTCAGAGAGTCACTCAAAGAGGAACGTATGATTGCCTTTCTTTCCTTTCCTTTCCGCTTTAGGCAAAATATGATGGCAAATCTAATTAAAAAGCCAGCCCCTGGCTCCCTCGTCTCCCATATGCATTGTTTCTACCACCACATGGCCTCAGAAGTCAGCCATTAAACCAGCCCATGCAAAAAAATAAATAAATCAGGGTGCTCCCTTTAAACCAGGCTGTTTGTGGACTTTATATTTAAACTCATGTATGCAGGTTCCCTCTTAAACCAAGCAGACAGCTGAAGGGGCCTTTCCCGAAACAACCAACCTGTGCCAGCCAATCGTGTCGCAGGGTGCATCTGCTCCTTGGCGGTTAATCACCAGATGAGCAGAGAGATTTTGGCTTGAGGGGTGTTGAGGGATTTGCTTGTATGTTTTACACTTGGTTGCATAAATTAGTTGGCACAGACAACGGCCCCTTTTCATTCTGGGCTGTTGCGCATGCCCTGCTGCTACCCTCAATGTCTTGAGTCCCAGGTCGTCTCTTGGCAAGGGGGGGGGGGGGGAGTGCGATGTTGGGGTGAGATAATGAATCAGGAGCTTTAACTAGGGTTGGCCCTGTGACCTACATTACAGAAGAGCAGTCCTCTATTCCAAGCCCAGCATAAAGTGTTTTTTTTTTAAAAAAATGAAATTAAAAACCCCAAAAGGGAGACCCATTGCCTATCAACAGCTAGTGCCTGGGCATCAGCTACAATGCACCACTGGTTACATTCTCTCCCCCCCCCCCCAATGATAATGACCTCATTGCTTATTGACACCAGGCAGTTCCCTTCATAGTACAGTGGTACCTCGGGTTACAGATGTTTCAGGTTACATACGCTTCAGGTTACAGACTCCGCTAACCCAGAAATAGTACCTCGGGTTAAGAACTTTGCTTCAGGATGAGAACAGAAATCGTGCTCCAGAGGTGCGGCGGCAGCAGGAGGCCCCATTAGAGAAAGTGGTGCTGTAGGTTAAGAACAGTTTCAGGTTAAGAACGGACCTCTGGAATGAATTAAGTACTTAACCCGAGGTACCACTGCATCCTTTTAAGCTCCCTCTGAAAACATTTCTGTTTAGGCAAGCCATATCCCAACATGTAGCAGCTGACATGTGCTTTCATCTGTTTCTAGCTAACAGTTGGTTTCAATTATATTTTGATATTTTCCCTTAAATACATTATTTTAGCTTTGTTTTCAATTGACAATCTTTAAATTAGCTACGTTTTTCTGCAAACTGCTAGGAGGTTCTATTTACAAGCAAGCGGTGCATAAATGTTGTTAAAACCAGGACTTTTCTGGGGGTACTCAGTGGTACTCAACTACCGGCAGCTTCCCCAACAAAAAAGAAAAGAAAAGTACTGGTTAAAATGCATTTTAAAATGTATTTCTATTTAAATCACAGCAATTGTTGTTATTTATTGTGCATCTATACATGTAAATCAGCATATGCAAATCTTCTGCAACTATGTGACTTCTTTTGTCCTGGGGGGACACTCAGTGAATCCAAGCAACTTGTTGGTCCAATGAAGGAGTAGGAAATCCTATGGATCCGTGTGCAGATGGGGGTGTAATTTTCATAAGGAATGTAGCTGGGAAGGGAAAGGGTTAAACCTCATGTATGCTACACACAGTAATCCTGATGAAAATTGGGAGGTCCTGTCCTTAGTACAGTGGTACCTCAGAAGTTAAACAGAATCCGTTCCTGTAGTCTGTCCGACTTCGGAAACATTCAGAAACCAAAGCATGGCTTCCGATTGGCCGCAAGAAGCTCCTGCAGCCAATCGGAAGCCTCGGAAGCCATGTCGGACATCCATGTTCCAAAGAACGTTTGCAAACCAGGACACTCACTTCCAGGTTTGCAGTGTTTGGGAGCCAAGACGTTCAACTTGCAAGGCGTTCATCAACCAAGGTACGACTGTATTTAAATTTGAAAAAACACAGGGAGATGAAGCTACATGCTAAAGCATGGCTGAAGAACCCTTTCCAGGCTGAGGGCCACATTCCTTTCTATGCAACCCTCTAGAGGCCACCTGACTTTCCAGGTCTCAGCTCTTGACTTTGTGAAATAATAGACAAATATACCTAAGATATATGTAGAATGCTTTTATTCACTCCCACCCCCGACACTTGGCATAAGAAAGGCACATTTTCATGGTTAAAGGCTTCATTTGTTCTAAGATCAAGGTGCTGCGATTTCAGGTAGTTATTAAAACTGTGGGGAAATGGCCAAATGGTTTTTATTATCCAAAAAGCAGGCCCTCCACACCTCTCTCTCTCTTTTAGTTGTTAAGCACTAGGGCTGGCCAGAGTCCAGGGCTGGCTCTCACAATGCGTATACACCACTTGATTCCTAACATGTTATTACTGCTCGCTAGATGACTTGCAGTTGAACGCTTAAGCCAATTCCCGGGCAAAGCATTGCATTTGAGGCAGCGCCAGGAGATATGAAAGTTCTAACCTGCGCCGTGCGAGACTTGCAACATCTCATTCACACATGCGAATTATCGCTTGATGCTGCAGTCAGGAAGCACGATGAGCCCCGCCTGTGTGAACTGCATGTTATACTTACCCTGGTTATATCCATACTACATTACTACAATGTTCTCTACATGGGGCTGCCATTAAAGACAACCTAGAAAGGTCACAATGCAGCTGTTTTCTAATACCAGTTCTGTGCTATTTGCATTGGTAGCCTAATTGTTTATAGGACCACCTTGCTCGGGTTAACCTTTAAAGCCCTGATTGGTTTGGAATCAAGTTATGTGAAACACCCTAGGGATGGATGGACCTGTCAATTTTGCTTCTCTCCATTTCTCATTCTCTCCCCCGCCCCCCCGGTCTTAAATTCGCCACATTTCTGTTAATTCCTCCTAAGAAACACATTTATGTACACAGTTTTGACTAATACACCTATTTTGCAAGTGGTTTTCCCCAATTTAATGTCTTTTCCCCAAGCTATTTTTACTAATATGTTCATTTTTGCAAACATCATTTGGCTGAGGTACTGCATTGCAAAATTCAGATAAGTGTGAATTTTGGAAAATGACTTCGGTTCTTGCATTTTTCAGGAAATGCAAAACGGGGAGGTTTGCCTTGGAAATGTGAACTGAATCAAATTTCTCCTCCATTCCTACTCTGCATAAATAAACCTGCCAGGCAATACAACCTGGTCCACTGTCAAGACCCATCAGATTGCAGGGGTCCAGAGAGAGGACTTTTCCATATCTGTGCTCATATGACCTTGAAGCAGATGTTTTAAAACCTTCCGAATCTGCTTGGCTTTCTACTGAATTTCATGGTTTTGTGCTTCTGTAACATTTTGGCTGCTTCTGCTTTGTAGTTATTTCCACTTTATTTGCTCCGTTTACAATTTCAGCGTGTGTTCGATGTATTGTATTGGTTGGTTTCATGTATGTTGTGTGTTCAATATATTGTATCGGGGTTTTTCAGAACAATCTTGCGAGGGTTTGCCCTTAAAGGCAGGATGTAATAACAAATGCAACCAGTGAAAAATAAAATAAAGTGGTCCATCAGCTCAGTTAGAAATCATGCTCCAAATAAATAAGGTAAAGGGACCCCTGACCATTAGGTCCAGTTGTGGCTGACTCTGGGGTTGCGGCGCTCATCTCGCTTTATTGGCCGAGGGAGCTGGCGTACAGCTCCCGGGTCATGTGGCCAGCATGACTAAGCTGCTTCTGGCGAACCAGAGCAGCGCACGGAAACACCGTTTACCTTCCCGCTGGAGTGGTGCCTATTTATCTACTTGCACTTTGACATGCTTTCGAACTGCTAGGTTGGCAGGAGCAGGGACCGAACAACGGGAGCTCACCCCATTGCGGGGATTCGAACTGCCGACCTTCTGATCGGCAAGTCCTAGGCTCTGTGGTTTAACCCACAGCGCCACCCGCGTCCCACTGCTCCAAATAAATAAATAAATAAATGCAAATAAGATCTGTAAATCTGTGTTTCTTCTTCTTTGATTTCTATAGGCAAATGTGCAGCGTTGGACCCAAGAAATTGCAGTGCTGCTTGTACCCCTCTAGCAGAAGTTTGGATGGGGAAATGCCTCCAGTGAATGCTGTTGGAAGAGTCTTCAAATACAGTTTGGAAGGTTCTAGCTCAAGCTCAAGCTCAACGTGTCCAAAAGGAATTGCTTCTTCTTCACATTCATCCTTTTACAAAATGGACTTGTTTGGTTCATATTCAGTTTGCTGTTCAATTCAGGTTCATCCAAGTGATCCTCAGCATTTTTTTCCTCCCACCATTCAGAATGCTTCAAGCAGCTGTGCTGAAGTATAGAATATACTTAAGAAGAGAAGGAAAACATCAACACACACAGAGACACACCAGAATGTGATTTTAAAAAATCATTTATTTTCCCCCAACCATTATGGTCTTTCAGCTTAAAGGCTCAAAGAGGATAAAGAGGGTGTTGTTTTTTTAAAAAAAAAGTATGCATGAATGTTATGGTTTCAAGGGGTTGCTCAAGAGTAAGCAAGCAAATGCCTCCCTGCTCGGCTGTGAAGCCTTGCTTTTGATGCCAAAATAAACTTTATTTGTCCAGAGCACCACTTTCCCGTGGCTGGCTCATTCACTGGCAGAATCTGTGAGTGGGTGGTCCTTAAACCTTCCCCAGCAGAGTAGTTTCTTGACGCCCAGTCTGCGCCTCCCCTCTCAGTGCGGAAGCCTACTGCGCAAGGAGGGCGTGGGTAACGGAGGACCTCTCTCCTCCCTGCTTTGCTCGGGCAAGGTGTCCTGGCACCGCCTAGCCTCCTCTGAGCCCTGAAGCTCCTCTCCACTGGAGGCATGGTTACTCTCCTCCGCTGAGGAGGAGCTGCTTCCCACGATCGTTGGGGGCTCTCTGTAATCCATCCGGCTTTGCCCCTCTTGCCCCTGAGCCGATGGCAGTTCCCTGACAATGAACTAGAAAATGAACTATAAATTTCATTAAACCTATTTCATGTTCCATTCACCCAGCAATTATGGAAACTCAGGTGTAAAATAGAGATTTTTTAACTAATTCAGTGAACTTAGGCCTCATCTGCACTATACATTTAAAGCAGTCACTTCAGGGGTGCCAACTTGAATAAAGTATTGTGGGGGCCCAGGTATGCCCTGCCCTGCATAATCAATCACATGATGCAGTGCACACACATTATTTGAATGGCAATGCCCATCAAGTTTGGGGACCCCCAGCCCCCTCACATATATTATTGGGGGACCTCAACCCCTAGGAGTTGGCTTCCATGAGCCACTTTAGCACTCATGGCTTTCCCCAAAGCATGCTGGGAATTGTAGTTTGTTAAGGGTGCTGAAAGTTGTTAGGAGACCTGTAGTCCCTCACTGAGCTACAATACCCAGATTTCCCTGAGAAGAGAGATTAATTGGTAAAACTATTTCTGCACAGTTTACGTGTTTCATTGTCTTATTCCTATACAACCATTTATTTATCACCATAGCAATTTATCTCAGCAATAAAACTTGTTTGAATGGTGATGCAAGTCGTACCTTGGTTTTCGAACAGCTTAGTTCTCGAACGTTTTTGGCTCCTGAATGCCACAAACCCGGAAGTGAGTGTTCTGGTTTGCGTACTATTTTTGGAACCCGGACATCTGACAGGGCTTCCGATTGGCTGCAGGAGCTTCCTGAAGCTGATCAGAAGCTGCACTTTGGTTTCCAAATGTTTTGGAAGTCAGACAGATTTCTGGAACGGATTCCATTCGACTTCCAAGGTACGACTGTATGGGATTTTAGATTCTGGACTTAATAGCCTTATGGGTCTCTATGTGGGTGTTTAGATGGCAATGCACATTACTGTACTTACTTCTTAACTGTTAGACCAGCTCTGCTGCATCTGTGGCCCTCCTTTTCATTCTATGGTGTGGGACCCCGGAGTCTTCCCTTAAGTCCTGACAGCACCACTGGATTCAGGTTGCGATGTATTCGCCTGTGCATGGATTATTCTTCATCCAATTATATCATGATGTCCAAGAAGACCAAACAGATACAAAGTGGAAAATAAACATTAAATAAAAATGCATTATTGGGCCGAATTGACAGCAATTTGTATATAATATTTGGATTAATTCTGTTACACAATTGCATGCACATATTCGGTTATTTTGAACTGCAAAATTTCAGTGTGTGTTTGTTGTTCCAGCATGTGGTCCCTGAGTTCACCGACCTCCTTTTGTTGCTTTCATTTTCCCATTTGAAAAACATAATCTGGGTGTCAGGACCATGAGACAAAGAAGGGATACTCTGCCCATCCCCGCCCCATTTCTCTACGGGGCAAGTCTTATTTGCCTGGCATGGGAACTATCCGAATGGCCATGCTTCATTGGAAACAGAAAGTGCCGATCAAACCGCATCAGGGCTGATGAATGACCAGTGAAGCTTATACAAGCTCCAATGGTTATGCATTTGGAGCTGTTGGGGCCTGTGCTGCCCCATGTGGCGAGCCAGTGAACTGCAGGTGGCAGCTTCTTGGTGAAGCGCCTTTTCACCCACCCAGGTAGACAGTCCATCAAATCATCCTGCACAGGAAGGAGTATAAGAGGGCTTCCTGTTGCAGTTGAGCCCTGCTTGATCTTCCTGAGCTCTGACTTGTTCCTGTTTCCTTGGTTGTCCTTTGGTCCAGACTTCTGGTTTGCTTTGCAGTTCAGCCTCCTGATTGATTGATTGATTGATTGATTGATTGATTGACTGATATTTTGGCTTCAAGTTCCATTTGAGTCCTGCCTACTGGCCTTTCCATGGGTTCTGGTTCCTGGATCCTGGCTTACTACAGACTGTGTCCCTCTCTGTCCAGCCCTGACTCTGCATGACAGCAGTTGTGTCATTCTATATACAGTGGTACTTCAGGTTAAGTACTTAATTTGTTCCGGAGGTCCGTACTTAACCTGAAACTGTTCTTAACCTGAAGCACCACTTTAGCTAATGGGGCCTTCTGCTGCTGCCGTGCCGCCGGAGCCCGATTTCTGTTCTCATCCTGAAGCAAGGTGCTTAACCTGAAGCGCTATTTCTGGGTTAGCAGAGTCTGTAACCTGAAGCGTATGTAACCTGAAGCGTATGTAACCCGAGGTACTACTGTAGCACCAAAAGACAAGGTATGAAGAAAGATAAATGCACAGGAGATTTTCCCTCACACATCCTCACAGCTTTTCAGGGGTGCCAACTTAAACAAAAGATTGGGAGGGGGCAATATTCCCACCCACATAATCAATCACATGACATGGTGAACACAAACCATTTTAATGGTAATGCCCATCAACTTAGGGGGCAGCCCCCTTAAATAATTTAGGGGGGGGCAAAGGGACCCCAGTCCCTAAGAGCTGGCTCCTATACAGCTTTGTACTGCTGCAGCTAAGCAAGAAGTGTTTGTGTGCCCCTTATTTCTCCCATTTCACATCCTTGTTCGCTTCCCAAGAGCAGTGATGAGAGTTTATTCATTTGAGACTTGAGTTCTGATAGGTTTGCACTTTATTAATTCCAGCTCTGATGGGAAACTCTCGCTTAGTCACTCACATCAGGAGTGGGGAACCTTCTGCAGACCAAGGGCCAAATCCCCTCTTGTGCAACCTTCTGGGGGCCACTTGCCAATGTAGGCAAGGCCAGAGGCGAAAGTGAATGAAGAAATGGATGTCAATGTTACCTTTGTACATTGAGTTAAGTTTCTACTAGGGCCATACATTGCATTTGGCCAAGTCCTGAACTGAATCAGACCAATTCAGGGGATTTGGGGCATCAGTTGAGTTAGCCCCCGATTGCCGTGGCTCAGATTTCACGGTCCAGAGTGAGCCAATGAGATCAGGGGAATGCAAAGCAGAGGCAGGCATGGCTGATAAGAAGGAAAATCCATAAAAGTAGGGTCTTACCAAGTCTTCACAGACGGGAGGTAGGGGTGGGTGGATGCTTTCCCTGCCTAACCTTACCTTCTTCCTGCCCACCAAAGCTTCACTGCACAGGATCAAATCCTCCTGTTTATCAGGGGGAAGTCAGAGGATTTGATTCTGTGCTGGGCTGGTTGACACTCTTTTGCAAAGGAGCTTCAATGGGGCTTGCAAACAGGTAGCTGTGCACAAGATTGCAGCCTTTAGTTAATTACCCTACAAATTAAAAACGGGTTCAGGTGGCAACCCTGTGCACATTAGATGTGAGTAGCTCCCTTTTGTTCTGTTTTTGATTTAATTTGCATTACTCGATGTATTTTATTTTTACCTTTTCTCTTGCAACGTATTACGCGGCCACCCACAACTACCCTCCGATTTAAAAGGCCTAGTGGGTTCCTTTGTGGATTCTGGGCCCAGCAGATGCCTGGGGGAGCTCTCCATCCTCAGATCCTGCCAGACAACCAAGGACCATCTTTACATATTCTCAGAGGCACCGGACAGGCAGAGCTGGCAGCCCCAGCTCCCACTTCCTGACCTCCTCATCCTCACCAGCTGCAACGGCAGCGAAGCTCCCACCCCCATTATTTGTTAACTGCTGAATTCATCTGACAAGTTGGGGGGGGGAGAGAGAGAGACCCGCAGACAGACAGACCCAATGGCATGTGTACCCCCCCACCCCCGATCGCCTCCTGCCCTCATTTGCAATGCTTGAGTGGGGATTTCTCTATTTGCCGAGCTAACAATGCACGTTCCCAGGGCCTGGGATGATGATGACATCATGGCAAATTTGGAAGAGAGAGTGGGGAGTTGGTGGGTGGGGTGGGCGGCTGGGTGGGGGGGAGGAGAAGGGGTCTCAAGGGGGCTGGGTGGTGGAGGGAGCCGCATAATTCAGAGACTGGATGTGGGAAAGAAAAGCATCTAGTGGCAGTGGAGGTCTCTGCCAGTCGCTGTCATTCTCCCCGAAAAAGGAATCGCTGAGAATCTGAGAGCCCTGATGGAGGCGGCATGTCAGTAGGGAAGACACTATGCCACATCTGTTGACACAAGGTGGCTGGGGCATGTCATTCTCATCATGCCTGCTTCCGAGACAAAAGCTTGAATCTTCTCACATCATGGAAAAGAACCCAGAAGGGGTAGGGGGAGTGAGAGATAGAAAGGCTGCCATTTGGGAGGTAGATAAATAGGTACCACTCCAGCGGGAAGGTAAACAGCGTCCCCATGCGCTGCTCTGGTTTGTCCAGAAGCAGCTTAGTCATGCTGGCCACATGACCCGGAAAAACTGTGCGGACAAACGTTGGCTCCCTCGGCCAGTAAAGCGAGATGAGCGTCGCAACCCCAGAGTCGTTCGCGACTGGACTTAACTGTCAGGGGTCCTCTACCTTTTTTTAGATCAGGCCTGAAATACACCTGACAAACTTTTCCAGCTTTCCTAGCCAGGTTTAGGTAAGGCCACCAACATCCACCGACAGAGGAGAAGGCCCGGGAGAAGACACCTTGCTCAGGGTCTCTTGAAACCCGGAGCTGCCTTGGCAGATGGACTGGTGCTGTGTGGATTTTCTCTTCATCCTAGGATTCCTTTTGGGCTGTCTTTAAGTCCTACACTAGTCAAGGAAATGGCCCAAGTCCATTCATTTCAACTCTGAGTAGGACTAGCGTTGGGCACAACCCATTATTTATGTTGTCATTACACATGGACTCCACCTTTTCATCAGCGAGCCCAAGTTGGTGTACGTGGTTCTCCTCCTCTCCCTTCTTGCCTCGAAAAAACACTGTGAGATAGGTTAGCTTGAGAGACAGTAGTTGGCTCAAGGTCACACAGTGAGCTTCATGGCTGAGTTGGGATTTGAACCCTTGTCTCCCAGGTCCTAGCCTGCTTCTCTTAACCACAGCACCACACTGGCTCTCAATGAAAGTTGGGGGAGAGGGGGAGCCACCTCTTCGTCATGGGCATGCCCTCTGCCAGTCTTGTGGGGTGCTACTTGGCAGAACAGGAAGATATCATTGATCGATCAGTCAATCACTCAGTTATACAACTACCATTTCTTTTTACGGACCCTGAAGAACACCAGAACATAACAGTTCATGGCAGAATCCACAACCAGAGGAAGATGATTTCCCAACCCCTGAAGGTGGACTTTGCATGTTGAGTGTTACATCACTTCCAATCACTAGCTTGGGGTGGGGAACCTTTGGCCCATGGGCCTTATCAGGCCTCCCCATTTGGCTCTAGAGGCTGTTTGGGCCAAGCCATGCCCACCTGCCTCTACACTTGATATCTCACATCAGGCATCGGCAAACTCGGCCCTCCAGATGTTTTGAGACTACAATTCCCATCATCCCTGACCACTGGGATGATGGGAGTTGTAGTCCCAAAACTTCTGGAGGGCCGAGCTTGCCTATGCCTATCTTACATGATGACACCAGGTGTGGGGCAGGTAAAGATGCAGCTGGGCCAAAGGGGGTTTGCAGGCACTGAGGATGAAATGATAACAATTGGATAGGCAGCACTGTATAATTTTATTTTATTTTTAAGCAGTTTACATGCCACCTACCTGCAACCGTCTCTAAGTGGTTTATAAGTATACAGTACAGTGGTACCTCGGGTTACATACGCTTCAGGTTACATACGCTTCAGGTTACAGACTCTGCTAACCCAGAAATAGTACCTCGGGTTAAGAACTTTGCTTCAGGATGAAAACAGAAATCGTGCTCCGGCGGCACTGCAGCAGCGGGAGGCTCCATTAGCTAAAGTGGTGCTTCAGGTTATGAACAGTTTCAGGTTAAGTACGGACCCCTGGAACGAATTAAGTACTTAACCCGAGGTACCACTGTACAATTTTTTTAAAAAAATCTGTTAAAACTCTAAAACCAAACTTTAGATTAAAAAAAATTTACAATTTTCAGAATGTGCCAGAAGTTCAAGAGGGAGAAGATGCCAGCCTGAATGCAAGTGGAAGAGTTGAAATTAGGCCCACAATGTTCAAGACACAGCTCCTGGTGGATGCAAGCCATGTATCTGATCCATGGGGAAAGCACTAACAGTGACTGCCCCGATGCCATGGACTGAATTGATGCAGAGGGGTGGTGGGAGGCAGAAGCTGGGGCCTTTCTGTCTAAGAAGGGGGAAATCAGACCACTAGCCAGACAGTGAAGGGTGCAACCAAAGGGGCCCCCACCTGGGCTGATGGAGCTGGCCCAGGCCTGAAAACAACATGCTATCAGTTTGGAACAACTAGCAGGGCATCTGATATGAATGCATTTGTCCTGTCTATTCAGTATTTAGACCTGCTTTCACACTGGGTATCAGCTGCTGTTCTGTTCTGAACAGATACACCTCATAGCAGAATGCTCTCTCCAGCATTTTTGGATGGGACAGTACTAACTATCTTAGGGCCAAAGCAGTCTCCATGGTAATTAGACATGGATGGGCTTTTACTGCTGCAAAAACACATCTGTCCGGAGAATGTGGGATAATACCAGTTCACCAAAATTATTTTGGTTTTCAGGTTGGCTATCAGAATTTTTTTAAAGATCGGTTTCCAGAAATAATGGCAATGAATTGTGGCATTTAAATAAATAATCTCCCTGATAAGAATTAGGTGCAACTAGGGGGCGAGGGGTGTGCGAGCTGTTTCTGCAACACAGCCTATCTCAGCGGTGGGGAATTTTACCTTGCTATCGTAGGCACCCCCCAAACTCATACAGTTTCTCCATCCAGGCAAGTAAGGGGCATTACCAGGGCTCAAGAACACATTCCAGTCAGGCAAAAATACCCAAGGAGGGTGCAAAGGAGGGCTGATAAGGGGCGTGGCCAGGGAGAGGGCGTGTAGCCTGAGGTTATAGATTAGGGGTGGGGAACCTCAGGCCCAGGGACCAAAAGTTGCCCTTTGGGTCTCTTTATCTTACTCTTATGACCCTGCTTCCTGGCCCAGATGGGTCTCCATGGCTGCTCACGATAATTTAAAACAACAGGCCATAAAGTACAAAAGTGCACACAAAGAACAAAATTCAAGCTACTAACTAGAAGATTTCACAAGAGGGCATGAACGCTCAACCCAGACGAAAGAGAAATGTTTCTACAACTTCCTCAAATGGCCATTGAAGAAGCTGCAGCCTCCCAGGGAAGGGAGTGTCACAATCTGGGTGCCACGACTGAAAAGGCCCTGTCTGCATGCCTCACTGGATGAGACTCTAAAGCAGAGGTGAGGAAGGGCAAGCAGAGGTGTTGAAGTTACCCATCAACAGGCCCTTCATGGACAGTCCCGATTTACAGAAGCCATCCCAGTTTCTGATTTGATCCCAGAATTTCCCACTTTCCCTTAGGATGTCCCTGTTTTCTGCGGAGAAGCGTTGTGCAGATAAAGCCAAGGTGGCAGATTCGATCCCCTTATGGGACAGCTGCATATTCCTGCATTGCAGGAGGCTGGACTAGATGATCCTCAGGATCCCTTCCAACTCTACCATTCTATATGATCCCCAAGCCAAGGAGATAAGTAACTATACAACCTTTAGAAGACATCTGAAGGCAACCCCGTGTAGGGAAGTTTTTTAAGGTCTAATGTTTTGCTATGTTTTTATATATGTTGGAAGCTGCCCAGAGTGGCTGGAGCAACCCAGTCAGATGGGTGGGGTATAAATAAATCAAAATATCATGAATATTGTTATGGAAAAGGATGTCCCTATATAATATAAAATATAAAAAAACATTAAAAACATAATAAAAATAAATAAAATTGTCCAGTAGCACCTTAGAGACCAACTAAGTGTGTTCTTGGTATAAGCTTTCATGTGCATGCACACTTCTTCAGATACACTGAAACAGAAGTCACCAGACCCTTACATATAGTGGGAAGGTTGGGTGGGGGTTTTCTAAGGAGGGTAGTAGGAGATGGGTGATTGACTCAATGGGTATGGTAAACCTGTTGACGAAAAAAACCAAGGGATAGTATGCAGATGATTAGCATATGTAATGAGACAGGAATCCAATACAGTGGACGCTCTGGTTGCGAACGTCATCCATGTGGGAGGCATGTTCGCAACCTGCAGTGTCCGCAACCCGCAGCGCCACATCTGCGCATGCGTGAGTTGCGATTCAGCGCTTCTGCGCATGCACCGAAACCCGGAAGTAATCCGTTCCGGTACTTCCGGGTTCGGCATGGTGCGCAACTCCAAAACGAGCAACCTGAAGCGTCTGTAACCCGAGGTATGACTGTATCTCTATTAAGACCAGGTCTCGCCATAGTTTTCAGTTTAGTGATACGTTGTAATGCAGATGCAGAGGGTGACTGATCACAATATTCCTTGCTATAGTGAGATGATGCAGGAATTTAGGCATGTAGAAAGCTGCCTTATACCATCAAGCCAGTGATTCAAACAGCTCAGTATTTTCTACACTGACTGGCAGGGTCTCTCGAGAGTTTCAGACAGAAGATGTTCTCAGCCTTACCTGGAGATGCTGAGCACTGAACTTGGGTCCTTCTGCATGCAAAGCAGGTTCTCCACCACTGAACCACAGCCCTTACATTGTATTTTGGCTTAAATTGCCGCATACAGGCATCTACAGTCGTACCTTGGAAGTCGAACGGAATCCATTCCGGAAGTCCGTTTGACTTCCAAAACATTTGGAAACCAAGGTGCGGCTTCTGATTGGCTGCAGGAAGCTCCTGCAGCCAATCGGAAGCCGGGGAAGGCCCATCAGAAGTTCGGGTTCCAAAGGACGTTCGCAAACCGGAACACACACTCACTTCCTGGATTGTGGCATTCAGGAGCCAAAACATCTGAGTACCAAGGCTTTCAGGATCCAAGGTACGACTGTATATGTATAAATTAGCACATGCAACTTTGTGCAAATCTGTGTCTTCTTTGGCCTCTCTTTTGGTGATGGGTTTTGTCTTTTTTAGTGATATGTAAGTGGCTTCCGTAGACTGAGAGGACGTAGTGGTGGCAGCTGGGAAGGGTGCAAGGGTGTTAATGAATGAGGCAGGCAGCTGCTAATACAACCTGTTCCTGTTTTTTGGTGATGAGTAATAGCCACCCTGGCTTCTCATTACATCTGGATTCAGTACCCTGGCCTGTTAAATAACCATCATTACAAAAAACCTGTATCGTAACTATGGTCGGTTAACAAGCCTGGATGTCAAACCACAGTTTGATTCAGGTTTGTTTGAACTAACCAGAGTTGCAATAATCCATACTTTCCAGTGGTTTGCTCAAAAGTGAAAGCTTTCAGTCACTTCTTCTCAAGGACAGAGGAAAAGCTTGGGGAGATTATGAGTCAGAAGTTCTTGAAGGCTTGAGCTTGTGACAACTAGATATGGGAGAGAAATTAAATTCAGTTTGCATTTTAAGGCAACCCTACCTAATCTGTACTTTGCGAAACAATAAGCAAGCCGAGGTACAGCCATCCTTCAAAATTCACAGTTCTCTGAATTTTGCGATGCAGTTCTCCAGCCTTGGAAACCAAGTAATAGGTCAAAAAATGCATACACTGTGTATAATGATGCATATTTTAGTGAAAGGGACATACAAAAATTTGCATTGTGTTAGGGGACAATTGCTTTGCAACAATATGTGTATGGCAAAATTGCATATAAGAATGTGCATGTTAGGAAAAATTCACACAAAAATGTTAATGAATTTTCATGAAGACTTTAAAAAGAAATTGTGAAGTGATCTGGTAACGAAGGGAACTGAACTAAAAAATGGGAGGAAACAAGAAATCGAGAAAAATTGAACCGGACCAGTTCACCCATCCCTACAAAACTATGGTTTGCTGCCACATCTGAACTGGACTAGCAGCTGACCTGGGATTTTATGGGATAGCTCTTTTCCTTATGTGGTGTTTTTTAAGCTGGTAGCTGTTTTAACCAATGTTATTTCATTCAAAGAGAATTATTGTATTGTTTTTAATGATTCCACTAGCTGCTCTGGACCTCCTCAAACGCAAGAGAGAAGCAATTAAATAATAATAATAATAATAATAATAATAATAATAATAATAATAATAATAATAATAATAATAATATTGAATGCTTGCACTTGCTTGCTTTAGCCCACCGAAAATGGAAGCCTTTTCAGAATGTAAGATCTTCAGGGTTAGGCAGAAGCTGTAAAACGTATACCTTAGCTGTTCATGTGGCCGCTTTCTCTCCCCCTTGCCCCAAGCATTTGAAAAGATACCAACTCTGTTTTTTTTTCCATATCCTCCCTCATTGGGGGAGGGGGAAAATGGGGGAGAACAACCCTGATAATAAAGTTCTTATTTCCAGCACATTTGCCATTTCCTGGTCTAAGTAAAGAGTGTCATAAGAGTGACAAGCTAAAAGCCACTGATTACTGTGGATTCATGGCATTTATTCTCCCAGTGAAAAGAGCAAACATCAGAAATAATGTGGTCCAGCCTGCCTTGGAGCCTAACCCTGCAATTAATCAGCATTCATGTGAAGAAGGTGCAAAGCACATCTGATATGTATGGAGAGAGAGAGAGAGTAATTAAAGGCAGATGCTTTGGGGGAGGCAGGGGGAGGAATCAGAGAAGGGGAGAGCATCCTTTAAACATGCAGAGGGCTGAAATGCTCTAGAGGCAGCTGCTGATGCCAGTGCTGCCTTTGTCCCTAATATTCAGGCACACTATATAGGCATAGCAAGCCCAGATTACTGAGTGAGCATCCTCATTCGGTAAAATGGCACCAGCTACACACAAGGGAAGAGGTACAGTATCAGCAGGCTTAGGAGGGACATTAAGGTTTCAGGAGCACAGAAAAACTTTAGATGAATAGCAGTAAGGTAAAGGTAAAGGGACTCCTGACCATTAGATCCAGTCGTGACCGACTCTGGGGTTGCGGCGCTCATCTCACTTTATTGGCCGAGGCAGCCGGCGTACAGCTTCCGGGTCATGCGGCCAGCATGACTAAGCCGCTTCTGGTGAATCAGAGCAGCACACGGAAACACCATTTACTTTCCTGCCGGAGCGGTACTATTTATCTACTTGCACTTTGAGGTGCTTTTGAACTGCTAGGTGGGCAGGAGCAGGGACCGAGCAACGGGAGCTCACCCCGTCAGGGGGATTCGAACCGCCAACCTTCTGATCAGCAAGTCCTATGCTCAGTGGTTTAACCCACAGCGCCAATAGTGGAGGGACCACCAAAACAGCTGAAGGAGCTGAAAAGAGAGAGTCATTGTGGCATAGTGCAGTGCTTCCTCAACCGGGGGCCCAAGGATATTCCAAGGGGGCCACAGGTGAAAATCTCATAAGTGGGGGGGGGCATGGCATGAGACTAGAGGGCCAAAAACCAAAAACTCAGACAAGAATGGCAATGTTTTGAAGAATATATGGATAAACACTGTTCCAAAAAGAACAACAACATGCCGATATGCTTAGATTAAAGGAGTAAAGGGAAATAGAATCTAGTAATAAATCACATTATAAAGAGAAGAAAATGCAACAACCCAAAATATCGCAATGTTTGGTATGAAATTTAAAACATACAGAAGTCAAGATGGGGTGGAGGTAAGCCGTTGTGATGGGTAGTCATGGGGGCGGGTACAATTTTTGTTTGTGTAAATAGCAGTTTGTTTTCTGTAAGTCTATGCTTTCCCCCCTTTTTTCACTTTCTGTATTTATAAAACTCAATAAAAATTAAAAGACTAGAGGGCCACAGAGGGAAGTGAGAAGGGAAGGAAACAGAGAAGTAACCGAGAAAAGAAAGCATAAAAGAAAAGAAAAGACATAGATGTTTCTTTGCAAGGAATGTTCATAGAGCTACACAGCGACATAGCAGCCAAAATAACTTTCAGGCAAGGAAAACACCATTTTTGGATAAAGAGTACAATATCAAAAAAGTTTCCTCAGCTTTGGGATAAAGTGAAATAGTTTTTCATGGCATTTCCTACTTCGTATTTGGTAGAATCAGGTTTCAGTTGTGTGAATCGTTCACTCAGCCAAACGCGAAATCGCCTTAACATAATGGACAGAGGTGGTCTTCGGTTATTCCCTCACAGGGAATAGAACCAGATTTCTAAAAAAAACCTTGTTTCTGGTCATCAAGCACAAGGGTCACATTGATCGAGAAAAACTTAAAGTATAAACTTTTATGTAATAGTATTTTGTATAAATTATAAAAACGATAAAGAAAACACATTCAGTTTACAAAGAAAACATTTAAATAGCTACCTTTCTACCGGTAGCACGGAGGTGGGGGACACAGGAAGGAAACAAGATCAGAAGGGGCCATAATCGGAAAAAGGTTGAAAAACACTGGTATAGTGGTTATGGTGTCAGATTAGGATTTAGGAGACCTGGATTCGAATCTCCACTTGGCCATGAAGCTCATTAGGTGACCTTGGGCCAGTCACTGTCTCTCAGGCTAACCTACCTCACAGGGTTGTTGTTAGGATAAAAGGGGGGAGAACTATGTATGCCCCCTTGAGCTCCTTGGAGGACGAAAGGTGGGATAATGAATAGAATTATTACTGCTATCAATAGTAATAATATCAGAGATTAATAAAGGAACATGATGGAATAATTTATGGGTAAACGTGGGGCTTAGGAACAAAGGAAGCTGCCTGATGCTAAATCAGATCATTGGTCCATCAAGCTCATTATTCCCCGCACGGGCAGGCAGCTTTCCAGGGTTTTATGGCAGGGAAATTTCCCACCCCACCTGAAGATACTGGGGATTGAACCTGGAACCTTCTGCATGCAAGACAACTGCTCTGCCACGGGTGTAACTTTTTATGCTGGCTTAGATCGCCAAAGAATTGATGCTTTTGAATTATGGTGCTGGAGGAGACTCTTGAGAGTCCCATGGACTGCAAGAAGATCAAACCTATCCATTCTGAAGGAAATCAGCCCTGAGTGCTCACTGGAAGGACAGATCCTGAAGCTGAGGCTCCAATACTTTGGCCACCTCATGAGAAGAGAAGACTCCCTGGAAAAGACCCTGATGTTGGGAAAGATGGAGGGCACAAGGAGAAGGGGACGACAGAGGACGAGATGGTTGGACGCTGTTCTCGAGGCTACCAGCATGAGTTTGACCAAGCTGCGGGAGGCAATGGAAGACAGGAGTGCCTGGCATGCTCTGGTCCATGGGGTCATGAAGGGTTGGACACAACTAAACAACTAAACAACAACAACAACAAATCTGAACAATGTCGCAGCTGATGTGCAATCGTATTTTGCATTTGGCAATTGGCAAGCGGTCAATACTTGACTCTGTTTGAGAGCTTGCAACATTTTCATTTGTTCCATAGTTGGCATGCAATGGTAATAGTATGTGACTGTCCGCAGTTTGTGAGATTTCATAGAGGTTGTTTTTTTTTAAAAAAAGACAACAAATCACATTCAAAATATGAGCTTGAATTTCAAATAGGAATGGAGGAAATGGTGTGTTTTGGCAAATGTGCAAAATTTGCAGAAATTCGTTTTGGGTCTAACCCCAAACAAGAAGTCATTTTGGGTTCAAATCTGGCATGGGTGCAATTTGACCCAGTTCCTTCACTCTTGTTCCCCACTGATTTATTCCCCCCCCCCCTGCAGATTGTTCTCAAATCAGCACCAGGCAACCTTTGCTGAAATTCCCTGCATCACAGACAGACTTGCAGATCAGCCTATATCACACGGAAAGGTGGAGGCGGGAAGGCCACCCTCTCATCTTATAGCAAGTCCTTTCCTCTCGCAAAGGGAAACAGGCTGTTTGTTTTGCTAAGTGAACAAGAAGATTTTCAGGGGAACGCTCTTTAATTCAGCTTTCGAATCGATTATCTGAACCTTGTCACAGCTCAGCGGTGCAGAAAGGAGATGTGAGCGAGGATGTGGTCGGGGATAAATTGCTCTCCTCGTCGTCAGGCTGCCCTGCCCTATCGCTGGCTCACTCTGTCGGGCTTGGGGACAACCCCGTAGAGACCTTTAATCCACAGGGATCAGTAAATTAAGCCACTAAAGCATGAAGAGCCTGAGCTGTGTTTAATCGCCCTCTTTTGTGTACTGCAGTGGCTAAATGACCGTACAAAGAGAAAAACCCACATAGGGGTCAATAAAGGATGCAGTGGGCGATTAACCCTCCTAACCTCTCTGTTGCTAGGGCAAAGGGCCTGACCAGGAGCCAAGATACTGCTGGGGAAACAGGACTAGCAGTTGCCAACAGGTGAAATGGGGAAAACTAAGAAGAGCCTTGCTGGAGGAAGCCAATGGCCAGTCTAGTCCAGTATCCTGTTTTCATAGCAGCCAAATAGGTGTGTGTTGGAAAGCCACTAGCAAGACCCGAACAGAAGAGGAGGGTAATAACAGGATGAGTCAGAGGGCAATAAGAATGATCCTAAATTTGGTTCCCTTGGTGTGGGTCCCTAAGTAGTCAAAGCAGCGCCATTTGTGCTCAAGGAGAAGGAGGGATCAGCAGGCTAGGGAGACCCCCAAGGTTTGCAGAACTACCTTCCCAAAATACTAATAATTGGGGGAGGAGGAGACATAAGTGGGAGAAATTCTGCAAAGAAACATCTCAATAAGGACTCCCTCTGTGGTTGTCCTAGGCCCATGGAATGACCACAAGGGGAAGCAGGATGGAAAATAATAATAATAATAATAATAATAATAATAATAATAATAATAATAATAATAATAATAATAATACCACATTTATTGTCATTGTACAACCTGTGTACAGTGGTACCTCGGGTTACAGACACTTCAGGTTACAGACACTTCAGGTTAGAGACTCTGCTAACCCAGAAATAGTACCTCGGGTTAAGAACTTTGCTTCAGGATAAGAACAGAAATTGTGCGGCGGCAGCACAGAAGAAGAAGAAGAAGAGTTTGGATTTGATATCCCGCCTTTCACTCCCCTTCAGGAGTCTCAAAGCGGCTAACATTCTCCTTTCCCTTCCTCCCCCACAACAAACACTCTGTGAGGTGAGTGGGGCTGAGAGACTTCAAAGAAGTGTGACTGGCCCAAGGTCACCCAGCAGCTGCATGTGGAGGAGCGGAGACGCGAACCCAGTTCCCCAGATGACGAGACTACCGCTCCTAACCACTACACCACACTGGAGGCCCCATTAGCTAAAGTGGTGCTTCAGGTTAAGAACAGTTTCAGGTTAAGAACTGACCTCCAGAACGAATTACGTTCTTAACCCGAGGTACCACTGTACAATGAAATTAAATGAGCGTCCGTCCATCCCCCAACACTCAATCTCTTATCAAACAACACACCACCTCGTAAGTCAATTTCACTATGTTATTTTTCATTTAACAGCCCAACAGCCCACGGATAGAAGCTATTTTTTAGCCTGTTGGTACAGCTGATACTTCTATATCTCCTGCCCGAGGGTAGAAGATTAAAGATGTGATGGTCATCGTGTGAGTCATCCCTGAGAATTTTTCTCGCTTTCCTAAGGCAACGATCCCTTGCGATGTCATCTAGCGGACTCAAGGGACAGCCCATGATATCATGTGCTGTGTTCACCACCCTCTGTAGAGACTTTCTGTCCATGGCTGTCATGCCAGCATACCACACTGTGATACAATATGAAAGGACATTTTCTATTGTGGACCGGTAAAAGGAGTTCATCAGTTGTGGTTTAACATTGCTCTTTCGCAAGACCCTGAGGAAATGGAGTCTCTGTTGGGCCTTCCTGACCATCTGAGTTATGCTGATTTTGCAAGTGAGGTCCTCACTAAGGTAAACTCCCAGGAATTTAAAGGAGTTTACCTTAGTGAGGACCTCACTTGGAAAATCAGTGGGGAATATCCCAGGAAAGGGCATGGCTGGAAGAAGAAGAAGAAGAAGAAGAAGAAGAAGAAGAAGAAGAAGAAGAAGAAGAAGAAGAAGAAGAAGAGGAGGAGGAGGAGGAGGAGGAGGAGGAAGAGGAAGAGGAGGAGGAGGAGGAGGAGGAGGAGGAGGAGTTTGGATTTGATATTCTGCTTTATCACTACCTGAAGGAGTCTCAAAGCGGCTAACATTCTCCTTTCCCTTCCTCCCCCACAACAAACAATCTGTGAGGTGAGTGAGGCTGAGAGACTTCAAAGAAGTGTGACTTAGCCCAAGGTCACCCAGCAGCTGCATGTGGAAGAGCGGAGATGCGAACCCGGTTCACCAAATTACGAGTCTATCGCTTTTAACCACTACACCACACTGGAACTCTGAGCGACAGCACTTTGCACAGTAATATTTCATTGCAACGGCCACTCATTTATGCCATCCTCATCAGTAATCTTATATTCCTTTGGATATTACATCTATCTCGTTTTCCCTACTGTTCAGCTCAGTGGTAATGCATCTCCTTTGCTTGCAGGCGGTCACTGGCACAATCCTCAGCATCTCTGGATTAGGCTGGGAGAGACTCCCTGCCAAAAATCCTGGAGAGCTTCTGCCAGTCAGGGCAGGCAACACTGGACTGGATTGACTGGTGTGACTGAGTACAAGGCAGCTTCCTATCTTCCTATGTCTTCAGGGAAGCACCATCCTCAATCAGGGATGGTGGATCTAGCTTGCTTGCAGATGATCCCCGGTGCAATCTGTGGTATCTGCAGGAAAGGATGGGTGAAAGCCTTGTCTGATAACCCAGGAGAGCTGCTGTCAGTCAGTGTGGATAACGTTGAGCAAGACAGATTCAACAACAATCTTTATTACGGTCCAGAGACCCAACAAATCATTACAAAGCAATACACAATTCATACAGCCTACCTCCAGGTTAAGCAAGCATTTTGTTCAGAATATAGGGATCATTGGTTCTTGCAACCACCAATAAGAACTTTGCCCCTGCTAATGTTTTAGCATTTGTCCGGTCTTCCAACAGGAACCTGACATAGTGAGCCTCTGATTTTCCCGGGAAAGGTACCAGCAAGGGTAGTATCAGTCCAGCCCTGGCTTGCTCATATTTTGCACAGTGCAACAAAATATGTTTTATGGAATCAATGCAAGACAGATCCCTATGTTCCTTCGTGTGGCCCCGCAAGTGAATACCACTACGTGAGCAGCAAGCACTTCCATGTACAGCCCACCTTTGAAATGCTTCTGTTTTTCCTTCATTTAAGACAGTTTACTTCTCCATACTCTTGCCAAGCGCTGGCTTTGTCTGCCTTTCTGATGAAAAACAGATGCAAATGTTAAGCCAGAGGGTGGGGAAACATCAAGTCTAAAGCATTGCTTTTAGCCTCTACTGCTAGGCAAGAGCTGCCACCTTCTGATGGCTGTCTGCAATATAAGTTAGCAGAAGAGCTAACTGATCTGTTTTCCTAGGGTTTGGCATCTACAGTCCGTAAGCAATTGCGATCTGCCTCCTTATTAGCAGACCGGTCATGAAATCAACCTTCTTTTGTGGAGACTCGTTCTGCCATCATCATCATCATCATCATCATCATGACCCCTTGCCTGTCCCTATCCCAGCGCTAAGAAATTCATCCCCCCACATGGTGAGGCAGAGAAAAGGAAATTCATGTTATGGAAGCTCAGTGCTCAATGGAGAACACGTTCACAGCTGTGAGAGAAGGGAAACACTTCAACAAAAGAAAGCTTACCGGTCACAACATCTAAGGATGGGGGAGAGATTCAATGCAGTTCACATTTAAAGGCGAATCTACCAAATTAGCTGTTTCACTATGCAAATCACTACGCAAATTGAAATGCAGCCGTTTTTTGAAATCTTCACTTCTCTGAATTTTGCAATGCACTTCTCCAGTAATGTGTGCAAAAATGCACAAACTGGGGTAAAATGCGCAGGAAAATTGGAATGTTCATGAAAATAGCATGCAAAAAAGTGTTGCATTTGAAGAAATGGCTTTGCAAAAATGTGCATAATATGCAAAATTGTATAAAATTGTATGAAAAAAATGCAGTGCAATGATGAGGAATTTTCATGAGGACTTTTTTTTTTTAATGCAAACTGATGTGGAAATATGGAGAACTGGATTTAAGATTGGAAAAATGAGAAACAGAGAGAAATAGACAGATTCGCCATCCCCTAACCACATCTTGTTGTTAGGGAAACCTGCACCCAGTGCCTTTCTGCCCACCATGCCATTTCTAACAAGAAAGGGCAACTCTAATAACTGGTCCTCCATTATGCAAAATCACAGGCCAGTGGGAGTGTGTGGCTCTGTCATTGCTTTGTTCTAAATTGGATCGTAGCACGAATGTAAAAAGTGACATTGCTGGGATGGGCATAGAATTTTGGGAGACTCAGAATGTTGGACCATTCTGAATGCTTCTGAATACCAATTGCTGGAAGCCACAGGAGGGGAGAATGCTCTTGCGCTCGTCTCCCGCTTGTGGCATTCCCACAGGTATCTGGTTGGCCACTGTGAGAACAGGATGCTGGACTAGATGGGCCATTGACTGGACTAGATAAGCCATTGGCCTGTTGATTCATCTAGCTCAGTGTTGTGGGATCTTCCTGTGTTCTTATGCACTGTGTCCAGTCATGCTCGCCATATTTTAAGAAGGACATTGATAAATTGGAGGGTACCCAAAGGATGGTGTCCAGATTAGTGATGGGGTGAGGTAAGCAAATCCTATGAAGAATGTTTTTTTTTAAAAAAATTTGAATGCTTCTCTTGAAGAAGAGGAGACAAAGGGGAGAAACGACAGAGGTCTTCCCATATCTGAAGGGCAGGAGGTGGAGGCAAATATGTCCACCTCTTCTATTTCATTTTCTCCTATTCTAGGAACATAGTAACCTGCCTTATACTGAACCAGGCTGTTGATTCATCTAGCTCAGTGTTGTCTACACGGACTGGCAGCAGCTCTCCAGGGTTTCAGGCAGGAGAGAACTCATGCCAAGGTTGCAGGTTTGATCTCCGTGTGGGACAGCTGCATATTCCTGCATAGCAGGGGGTTTGACTAGATGATCCTCAGGGTCCCCTCCAACTCTACATTCTATGATATTCCCAGCTCTACCTGGACATGTTGGGGATCAAACCTAGGACCTTCTGCATGCAAAAAAAGATGCTCAACCCCTGAGCTATAACTCTTCCCCTTCTGCCCTTGTCTTCACATTGCCTCAGCAAACTGGGTTTCTGGGAACGAAGTGTACCCACCAGTGTTGTGTTCCAACCTTTGTGATTATTTCTCTCTTTTTTTCTCTAAGCAGCTGGGTATATACACCAGGAATCCTTTCTTCTTCAGAAAGGAAGGTGCCTGCTTGACCTTTGTTAATAATATCACTATAAATGTTGCAAGGTGTTTCATGAAAGAGGGGAACAGCCATAACAATGATCTTCAAATAAACAGTTTTATTGCAATTAAATCATGCACAGATTAAGGAAAGAGCCCTTTGAACCTCGCTGGGAGTGCTGAGCACACAAACAGACACACATCGCCCATTTAAATCTCTCGTGAAATTTCAGAGACTTGCTGCAAAATCACCCTCCACAAGTTAAAGCACAGTATAACAAAATGAAGAATATTTATGCCGCAACCAGGAGGCACAGAATATTGCTTTTGAAAAAGAATTCTGAAATTCTGTGCCTCCACCCGCCACAAACATGTGTGCATTATGTATCAAATGTGGGGAGGGGGGGGTCGACGACAACTACATTTTGGTAGTCTTGAATGAAAAGCCTGGTTACTCATCCCCAAAACATCACTGGCCCATCCCATAGCTTCCCCCTGCCCTTAATCCCTCTTCAGTTTCCTTTTGAAGGAGAATAACCTGTAGTATTCCTCCCCCCTCCCCTTTCCAGAAACTAATGGACTCCTTAAATAGCAAAAATTGCACACTGTAATTAAGATCTTGCTTTTTAAATGATTAATCATTCTAACCCCTTCAAGCAGCTTCCCACTTATTTCTCCTCACACGTTGAAATGCAGATCGGAGAAACGGGGGGGGGGGGGGTGCGGAGAGGCGGGGAGGGAGCTGAGGAGAATGGCTGCAGACTGGAGGAGCAATTATATATCTCACAGCTGTCCTTCTGTGTGGCAGTCTCTCCAGATGTCCAGTTATCACAAGGCAGAAGGGGGTCTGAGCAGCACCCAGCGAGAGGCGTCGCGTCAGCAGGCTCGGCCTGTGCTAGCAAATGGGAGGCCCAACCATGGGCTCGCTGCTCTGTTTTCGTGGTAGCCAGCAGTTCTCCATCATGCGGCATGGAAAATAATGGGGGTGGGCATGAGAATTCCCTTCCCTAGGTCAATCTGATTGAGGGATTTTGTTTCCTGCAGCTCTGGGAGGAAGGGCCTGAGCTCAGCAGTAGAGCACCTGCTTTGCATGCAGAAGGTTCGACTCCCGACATCTCCAGGTCGGGCTGGGAATGCCCCTGGTCTGAAACTCTGGAAAACTACTGCCATTCGGTGTGTAGACAACACTGAACTGGACTGGCCATTGGCCATTGGCCTGGCTCAATATAAGGCAGCTTTCTGCATTCCTAATAATAATAATAATAATAATAATAATAATAATAATTTTTTATTTATACCCCGCTCATCTGGCTGGGTTTCCCCAGCCACTCTGGGCAGTTTCCAGCAGAATATTAAAATACAATAGTCTATTAAACATTAAAAGCTTCCCTAAACAGGGCTGCCTTCAGATGTCTTCTAAAAGTCTGGTAGTTGTTTTTCTCTTTGACATCTGGTGGGAGGGTGTTCCACAGGGCGGGTGCCACTACCGAGAAGGCCCTATGCCTGCTTCCCTGTAACTTGGCTTCTTGCAGCGAGGGAACTGTCAGAAGGCCCTCAGTACTGGACCTCAGTACGATGGGGGTGAAGACGCTCCTTCAGGTAGATCCGAACCAAGAGGCTCAAACCATAATACATTCTGCCCTGCTGCTTCAGATGGTAATGTTTCTCATTGCTTCAATTACTTCAAAATGTGGTAAGCCACTCCTGGTTTGAGTCTGGTCTCTAATGGCACAGATCTCCTTAAGTTTTAAGAGAGTTAATGTGGAGCAGTGATTAAAGTGTTTGCCCTTTAACCTAGGAGACAAGGCTTCAAATCCCCAGTCCACCATGAAGTGATCTTAGTGCCAGTCAATAAAAATGTTAAGAGATAAATTCAGCAGCAGCGAACCATAGCTGAAAAGGACTAATGGAGGACTAATGCCTGGTAATTTTTTATTTTTTTAAAAAAAATAAAGACCATATTGTGGGCACCAGGTGAGCCTCTCTGGGGAGAGCATTCCATAACCAGGGTGTCACCACCACCATCCCCATCAGCTGGATAGCCCCGCTTGTGCCTCCTACCACTGCGGGTGGCGCTGTGGTCTAATCCACTGAGCCTCTTGGACTTGCCAATCAGGAGGTTGGCGGTTTGAATCCCCACGACGGAGTGAGCTCCTGTTGCTCTGTCCCAGCTCCTGCCAACCTAGCAGTTTGAAAGCACACCAGGGCAAGTAGATAAATAGGTACCATTGTGGTGGGAAGGTAAACGGCATTTCCATGCGCTCTGATTTCTGTCATACTGTCCCATTGTACCAGAAGTGGTTTAGTCATGCTGGCCACATGACCCAGAAAGCTGTCTGTGGAAAAACGCCGGCTCCCTCGGCCTGAAAACGAGATGAGTGCCACAACCCCATAGTCACCTTTAACTGGACTTAATTGTCCACAGGTCCTTTACCTTTACCACTGCATTGAGTGAGGTTGGTTGGAACTAATGAATGGGCATTCTATATTGCTTCTCTTAGGATGTAGGACCCCCTGCTCTGGAAGATCTAACCAGCTTTTTCCCTGGTGGAGTCTCAGTACCTTTTGAAGGCTTCTTTCACCATATGAGTCCTTGGCTGAATCAATCTTCCAGGCTATCTTCCCTGGTTCCTTTGTGACTTATTTTTTAACAGGTGTTCCCCATCTGGTTTCATTTTGAATTTGCTTGCTTTTCAATTTGCTGATGTGAACCTTTTAAGTTGTTCTGTCTGGAGCAGAAAAGGCAGGACAGAAAGATTGCAACATACGCACATACTTTAAAAAAAACACAAAACCAGCACTGTCCTGAGATAAAGACTAACTAAAATATTGGGACATAGGATTTTGTTGCATCTTAAAGATTGAGCAATACATTGTCATAACTCATACATATAAGACACATCGGGGAAGAGGTGGAATAGCAGCCATGTCCACATTCAAGCATTCTGAAACTGCACAGAAACCAACTCTGTTTGATTTAGCATCCTGTGACCTCACTGAACATGGAATACATCCTGCAACAGAACTGGCTGGGTTGTGTGCAAGAGCGCCCCCTGGTGCGAGCAAGCTTTGGGAAGGTAGCAGGAAGGCTCTTGGTCCCCATAAGAGCATCACACCTCCCTCCCTAAGCCAGGCAGAAGCTTCCTGGGCTTTGGGAAGCAGGCTCCAGGCTTTAATACTTTAATACTCTAATTTACCAGGAACATTTAAGGCACTAGCCTGGTCTCCCTAGTTCACCGACTGCATGCCACTGGTCTCTTCCACCTCTACAATTCCATGATTCATGTTTGCACCCGTTTCATACTGCTTTCCCCCCAGTCAGTACATGACCTGTAACTTCCTGATCAAAAACTGCAACTTTTTATACCTCAGATGTTCCAGGGGTGGAGAGAGCTGGAGGATTGTCCTGTTTTCGTGGTGCTGTGGTGCCAGAGCGGGCCTCCAGACAACAGTAATACAATAATCTCAGAAAAACAAATATTATGGAATTCTTTTCCCAAGAGAGGTTATATTCCTTCCTTCCTTCTTTGCTATCCTTCGGTTGGCAGGCTAAGACCTTCCTGTTCAGGCAGACCTTTGAGGTGCAGATGATGTTGATCACTGGGCTGCTGCCAGCGCAAATTGTAATGTCAATGCTGGTTCTAAATGTGTTTTGATGTATTTAAATCCCCCCCCATTATTTTTTATTTTAAAATGTTTTCAAATGTTGGAAGCTGCCATGATTCCCAA
Source organism: Podarcis muralis (assembly GCF_964188315.1). Lineage (NCBI taxonomy): Eukaryota > Metazoa > Chordata > Lepidosauria > Squamata > Lacertidae > Podarcis > Podarcis muralis. Next base: position 19,810,851 of record NC_135668.1, on the reverse strand, counting down.
CTTGGGAGAAAGGTGGGACAGGAAAAACTGTTATCAATAATAAGTAGGCAGTCTGGTATAAATCGAACACATTATTGCATCAATGACATGTTGCTGAACACACCTGTACACAGACCAACAAATGCAGCAGTCTGATAATAGCTAAAAAATTTTTTGAGGGGAGCATATCTCCTACTATATCTGAATGTATTGAGAAAATTTGCTCCATTGTGACTATGATTAAGCTAACTTACTATAGAGGAATACATATAAAACAGCCTAACACGTGTGGGGTTTTTATTTGGGGGGGGGGGACTGTAATGTTTTGGAACAAGTTCAATGATAATGTCCAATCTTATGGTGCTTTCAACCTGCCACAACAGTATTTCTTTATGCCCTTTATCTTTGATTTATTCTGTTTAATGATAAGAATAATAAAGTTACAAACCAATCCAAAACAAACTTTTAGTGCTCTGAGTACATTTGAAAATTCAAAGTTGGTATTTGGCCAAGTGCACTCAAATGAATAAGGGCACAATCCACAGAGGGTTTCTAGGTCCTCTGTAAGACTTGAGTGGAGCTTACTTGCAAGAAATTGGCTGTAGGATTGTATGCTCTACACTTAAGTGCCAATAATAATAATAATAATAATAATAATAATAATAATAATAATTTATACCCCGCCCATCTGGCTGGGTTTCCCCAGCCATTCTGGATGGCTCCCAACAGAATTAAAAGCACAATAAAATATCAAACATTAAAAACTTCCCTAAACAGGGCTGCCTTCAGATGTCTTCTAAAAGTCAGATAGTTGTTTATCTCCTTGACATCTGATGGGAGGGTATTCCACAGTGCAGGCACCACTTCCGAGAGGGCCCTCTGCCTGGTTCCCTGTAACCTCATTTCTCGCAGGGAGGGAACCACCAGAATCTACTTTAAACAAAAAAACCACCCGAATGGAGGGGACCTGTCTAGGTGACAGTCTGGTTACTAGGTGAGACAACCAGTCCAGACCAGCAGCAAACCAGTATCACTTGTCACTGGGCAGTGGGGTCAAGAAGATAGGAGCGGCTGCAACCAGCATCTGTTTCCTGAGGCAATCTGCCTAATGATAGGGCCAGCCTGATCTGAAGTTCATCCTAAACTCTAACGTCCTCCTCTCATTCCATAACAATTTCCCCATAGTCAGATATGTTGTGAAACAGCCTGAAAAGAATCATTCCCCGTATTTGTGTATATGAAACATATACATCAATAAATTCATTGGTGATATTCATAGAGCAGAAGAAAGAAGCTCTGTAATTATAGGCTGGAGTTCTAAAAATGATTTCTCTCTCTCTCCCCAAGGAGTACAATTCTGAAACAGCCTCTCTCAAACTGTCATGGGAATAAAGGGGCTCGTGAGCTTTAAAATGCTGCTGGATACATGTTGAAGGGTATTTGATTGCATGATTCATCTGCTTCGTTTGATGGACTCCGCTGAATTTCCCCACACGCCTTTCCTTCCAAACATACCTCTTGGTTCGTTGATGGACACAACTTGAGACAGGACCAGGGTTTGCAAGCTTTCTTTATTCTATTTTCCTGGACTTGTCTGGGCAGGATATTGACAAACTGAAGACACATGGAGGGAAGAGCAAGACAGATGATGAGGGGCCTGGAGACTGAGTCCTTTGAGGAAAAGTCAAAAGAACTATGTATACTTAGCTTGGGAAACATACAATTGGGAGGTAATAGAATTGCCATCTTCAAATATTTGAAGGGCTGTTACGTACATGGACGGACAAATCTGTCAGTCTCAGTTTCTCCTTTTTTCAGTCTTCGTTCAGTTCCTCACATTTCCACTTCAGTTTGCAGTTACTGCTTTTTAAAGTCCCCATGAATTTTCACCACCATTTTGGTGGAAATTTCTCCTAACAGACATATTCATATGCAACAGACACATTTTTTGCAAAGCAATTTCCGCTAAAATACTGTGATTTGTTGTATGTTATTTTCAAGGGTGTGTGTTGTTATGCTCACTACACTCTAGCATATGCATTTTTGTACACATTACTTGAATGGAGACCTGCATTGCAAAATTTGAAAGTATGAATTTTGAAGGAATGTTTTTGTGAATTAGGCAAAAAAGGTAAAGGGACCCCTGACCATTAGGTCCAGTCATGGCCGACTCTGGGGTTGCGGTGCTCATCTCGCTTTATTGGCCGAGGGAGCTGGTCATGTGGCCAGCATGACTAAGCTGCTTCTGGCAAGCCAGAGCAGCGCAAGGAAACGCCATTTACCTTCCCACCGGAGCGGTACCTATTTATCTACTTGCACTTGGACATGCTTTCAAACTGCTAAGTTGGCAGGAGCAGAGACCGAGCAATGGGAGCTCACCCTGTTGCAGGGATTCGAACCGCTGACCTTCTGATCAGCAAGTCCTAGGCTCTGTGGTTTAACCCACAACACCACCCTCATCCCATGAATTAGATACATTTACCTTTAAAGGTGAACTGAATCATATTTCTCCCCCATCCTTAGTTACATAAATGGACCCCATTTGTTTCCTGCTGCCCCATAGCAGAGGCACCAGCTCCAGTGATCCGAGCCCCCCCCCCCATATTTTGGGAGTTGGGTCTGCCCCCCAATATTCTAAAAGCACAGAGATGAAGCACAGAGCCGACTGAATGTCCTCCCTTGAGGAGACCCTGTTTGGATCTTTGCTAAGGTAGCCATGTGTCCTGACTTCCAGAAGGCAGCCTTCTGTTTGAAGGAGCCCTCAGTTTGGAGAGCTGTCAAGTCCAGTTTACAGATAAAAACCCATTACAAGGGAAAGCAGGAAAGGTCTTGAAGTTGCCCATCGATGGTTATCCTCTGGATGGCAGATGGAGCAGGCGATAGAGATAGGGGAGAAAACTGATTCAGTTCACATGTAGAGATGAACGTACCAAATTTTAACTTTCCGAAACAGCATGCAAATTGAAACACAGCCATCCTTTAAATGTTGCACTTTTCAAAATCCTGCAGTTCAGCTCTCTGGCCAAGTAATGCAATGCTGGATTTTGGGCAGTGCAAACAGTTCTCCTGCACAGGGCACTGAGCCAAGGGGGTGCAGAATGGAAGGCAAGAGGGAAGGAGGCATGAGAATAAGAAATATTTAGAGGGGCACCTAATCCTCACTCAGGGCAATGTATTACCAACGTCTGCCCCGAGTAATGTGTGCAAAAATGCTTATTCTAGAGGAAACTGTACATAAAAATGCACATTTTAGTGAAAGTCCCACAAACAGGCACCACAAGGTAAAACTGCTTTGCAAAAATGCACATACTAGGCAGAAATGCATACGAACATGTGTTTAATTGGAGAAATTCACAGCAAAATACTGATAATTTTTTATGAGGAAGATATACGTATCACAAAGTGCTGCAGAAATGTGGAGAACTGAATTTAAGACTGGGAAAATGTGAAATGGATAGAAGCAAAACTGACAGATCCGTCCATCTCTAGCAGGCAGGCAGGCAGGCCACCTGGTCACCGTTTGCACACCATGGTGAGAACCAATGCATTTCTCTTTCAAATGCAATAATTATTTTGAAATTTGCACCTATATATATAAAGCAACATATGGCAGTTTTATGAACATCTGTGTCGTCTTTCGTCCTGTTTTGGTGCTGTGTTTCCTTTTGGGAGGGGCAGTGAGTGTGTGGCCACCATACTCTACGAAGCGGGTAGACGAAGGTGGGCTCCGTGGAGATAAAAACCCATCAGTGAATGCATACAAGGAAGTCTAGAATCAAATGGTATATAATGACTTTCTTTCACCTTCTTCTTCCATTGGTAGTTTATCTGCTCCTCAGTGGGAGTTCCCAGTAGCAGGATCCCAGACTGGGATCCCTTGTTTTGTCTGACCGGTCTGTTCCTGTCAACTCCATTGTGACTTGACCAAAGTTGACTGGAATTTTTTCCCTTTTTCTTTTTTAAGCCTTAATGTAGTCAGAATGGCGATCCCAATAGAGCGGCAGGCGGGTTGAGACTTTGCCTTTCATTCCAACACTAACAAACAACGTAGATATCCTTTTCTACTGGGCCCTTCATTGCCCAGGCTCCAGACAACACGCTCTGGCCTAGACTAAAGTAATGCCAAATCAGTATGCAGAAGTGGAAGCAACGCCAATGGATTAGCATAAAGCACTCTAGGAGGTAAATAGACATACAAGCAGCCACTGTGAGCCATGAGGAGATTCCCCTTTGTTCCTGGACTTCTATTGTCACGGTCCCTGAAGAACAGTGACAGAGAGAGGCCTCTGTGTTGGTTTCTTACACTTTTGACTGCTGGATAAAAGGTGGGGGACATAAAGGAATGGGGGAGAACTTTATTTTAATTTTTTTTAAGTACAGACGAAGTTACAGACGTCTGTTAAACGTCAATTATGTCTGGATAAAGACGTCTGCTTAAGGCTTAGTTATGGCCCTTTCTCCCACAGAGATTTTTTTGAAAAAACTAAGGCTAGCCAAGGATGCCTTTGGCAACCTAATTTGGAGATTGTAACTCTATAAACAAGCCCAGTATTAATGGAGGCTGGCAAGAATGCAAATGAACGAGAGTCCGTAGCTGTGGAAGAGGCGACAGTCTTGAAACTTCGAGGGTGAAGGGTGAGAGAGTGGAAAGGGGTCGTCTCCAATGTTGCCTGGAGCTATAGACATTAGGGTGCTCTATTCTTCTGATTTTCATATTCACCCTCTTGGGTTCTTGGGCTCATTAGAATATTTAGAAATCACAGCTTATGTCGTTAATGTGGTTGAATTAAGGAGAGCACGTTTTTAAATTCAGACACTAGCTTATGTGTATTTACAAACCAGAAAGGGATGGGGGCGAAATCTACAGTCAAGGGACAACTTCTTCCCAATCCCAAATATGGCAGTCAGACTGGATGACTTCCAATTGTGGGAGCAATCCAAACTGAATATTCACAAGCATGAGCAAGTTGGGATCCTGTGGATCTCCGACACAGCTGGCCAATTCCTGGCACTATGCTGGCATTAGCCCCACATACTGGCTCAGTCGCAGATACACCAGGGTAACTCTCATCCCGTCTCAGCTGGGGCTTAGCCAGTTGAGTTGAACCTGGTCGAATTTTATGCTGGTGTAAACCCTGAAAAATTGGCACACTGGGGGAGAGGTGGGGATGAGACCAGGCAGGTGGCGGCGGTTTTTTTTTTTTACACTGGATCCTATCTTGGTTCAGCTCAGGCATATGACCTGAAATCAGCACCAGCAAAACGGGTGGTGTATCAGACTAAAGTTTAAAGGATTGTTTCCCTCTGCCAGACTTGAGTTGGCTGAGCAGGCAGTAGTCTCACTCCTGAAACAATCATATTTCACATTGACTTAACTTAAACTGGCATAGATTTCACTGGCATTATTATTATTATTATTATTATTATTATTATTATTATTATTATTATTATTATTATTATTTACTAAGCCTTCACCCTATGGTCCCCTGAGCATGCTCAGTCCTCATTGGGGCAGTTTTGGTTGTTTGGATTTTCTTCACAGCTTCGGGTGTCTCGTATATTGTGATATTAATGGTTAAGAGACCTGTGCTCTGTGAATTTGTCTAATCCCTTTTAATGGGCACCACAACATCTGGCAATGAATTCTATAAGTTGATATGTTGGTGTTTCCTTTTCTTTGTCCTGCATCTATTTCCAGCCAATGTCATTCAATGGTCTTGGATTCTTGGGGGGGGGGGGTATGTGTCCCAACAGCAGAGCATCATACCACTTTTAACAGACATTCATTCCCCCAATGAATCCTGGGAATTGTAATTTGTTAATGGTGTTGGGTGTTGTTAGGTCACACCATTCCCCTCACAGAACTACAATTCCCAGAGTTCCCTGGGAAAAGGGATCAAATGCCAAATCACTCTGAGAATTGTGAGAGGAATAGGGGTCTCCTAACAACTCTCAGCACCTTTTGCAAAATTTTACACACCAAAAATTCTTTGGGGGAAGCCAGGACTGTTATTCAGACTAATAACTTCATGACTAATAACTCTGTTTCCTCCTAGCTTTGGTAGTATTGGGCCACAATATTCAGCCCCCTTTCCATTTTTCATTAAAGTAGCATCAAGAATACACGTTAACTGGTCATGATTTACGTTGCAAGCCAGAGGCAAGATCATGGCGATATCTCACTGGAAGATTCATGCAGTGGGTGACCAACAATCTGGAAATGTAGACACCGAAGGGAATAAATGAGAATCAGAATATGGCTTCAGCAGACGTTATTGTCTTTCGTTCTTGCCTCCCTCTGTCTCCATCCCAGACATAACACACACACACACACACACACACACACACACACACACACACACACTTTCTCTCTCAGTAAAGTTGTTTGAAAGTCTGCTGGCAGTTTTAATGGCAACGAATAACCCATTAGCCATGATCTGATCGGCTTCGTATCTAAGCTGTATTCTCCCTGCTGACAAGTATTTGAAAGAGGGGAGGGACCACTTTCAGCCCAAACGATGAATCTTTCACAGACAAGAATGGGCCTTTTCTCTCAGGCTGTTTCGGCGGCCGGTTGCTAGGCGAGGCGGTTGCAGGCCAGGGCCTAGTCTGGCAGGCCTCAGGTTAACGGGATAAGGAGATTCAGACCAAACATCTTGTTTCGTAGAGTTTCTTTCTTCTTTGGCGTTTGATTGGCAGATAACACCTCGCCTTGAATTCCAACCCAGATAATCACAACAGCTTCCTGAGTTATGGGGCTAGAGAAGGGAACGTGGAGACATTGGTATTGGGGGTTGGTGGGTGGGTGCAATTTCCCAACCTCTCCCCAATGACCATAAAAAGGAATCTGTGAGGAGGCTTGCCATGAATAACAATTTGTTTGAACCCAGTTAGAAACTTCCAGGCTTTGATTGATAAGGCTCCTTCCCTGAGGAACAGCTGTTTTGTTCCCTTCCATTCCCACAAAGGTAGACTTTCCCACTCCATGAAAGCGTCAAATTCCTTCAGGGAGCTCAGTGCGATGTTAAAATAAAGGCAGTCTTAGTCTTGAGAACAAAAATGAAAGCAATCAAAAACCTATGTCGCTCTCACATGTGAAATACTCTCTCTCTCTCTCTCTCTCTCTCTCTCTCTCTCTCTCTCTCTCTCTCTCTCTGTGTGTGTGTGTGTGTGTGTGTTTGTGCTGCCATTACAAAAATTGCTCCCAAAATCGCATTGCAAAAATTGTATTAAAAATGGCAGCTAAGGCAGCAATCATATATATGCTTGCCTGAGAGTAAGCCCCACTGAGTGCAAGGGTGCAATCCCATACATCTCAACTCAAAAGTGAGTCCATTTGAGTTCACTGAGGTTTTACTTCAGTCCCAGGGCAGCCTCAGCTGCTTAAACGATGGCTGGTTTTATAAGTTATTAGTCTGAACATTCTAGCTCATCTTCCAGTATAATGGGAAAGATGTTTGTTTTGTACTTTCAAGCTGTTAACACACCAGTTGAAGTTATCTTTGACTATTAAGAGCTTGGGCGTTTGGAAGAACAAACTCCCTTCCCATTTACAAACACTTTCCAAAGCTGGTTGCATACAGCACATTTCTATTCACTTCAGGCAAACATACAAGCAGCTATTTACAAGTCTTGAGCTCATTGATGGGGCTTGTGACATCATTCTCTTGGTTCAAAACCCCCCCAGCAATTTGAACATAGAAATCATGTAGGAAGTTGACTTTAGGGAAGGTATGCCAACTCAGACTCTGCTGCCTTGAAAGCCCAACATGATGGGAAAGTGTTTGTTCTTTCTCTCCATCCCCCACCCTATGAACAACCTAATATACTAGAGAATCTTTATATCTGTCCAGCAATAAACCAGTTAGGTTCAGGACTAGGCTAGAGGCAACAGACTGTGGTGAGTGAATGGTCGGAGTCATGAGATGAAGGCAGTAGTCGGGAGCAAAGGATAAGTCACCACTAGGGAATCAGAGAGTGCTCACTGGAAGGACAGATCGTGAAGCTGAGGCTCCAATGCTTTGGCCACCTCATGAGAAGAGAAGACTCCTTGGAAAAGACCCTGATGCTGGGAAAGATGGAGGGCACAAGGAGAAGGGGATGACAGAGGACGAGATGGCTGGACAGAGTTCTCGAAGATACCAGCATGAGTTTGACCAAACTGCAGGAGGCAGTGGAAGACAGGAGGGCCTGGCATGCTCTGGTCCATGGGGTCACGAAGAGTCAGACACAACTAAAGGACTAAACAACAACAACAACAGGGATTCAGAGAATTCCATTGGAGCCAGAAACAGGAGTAGAAATCCCCACAATTCACTTGTTCATCAGAGGTCGGGTTTCGTAAATAATTATGTAGTTTACAGCATTGTTTTTGACACTCCCTTTTCACTGAAATTGATCAGAGTGAATTGCATAATTAGTTACCAAAGATTTGGTCATAACAGATAGCAATATGAATATCGTTGTTTCTAGCAGAAGCAAAACTGTAGCAAAACAGAAACAGTTGTGACAAACTCAGAACAGATTATAATGCACTTCCGTGTGTTCTTTTCATGTGTTTTTACACACGCTTTAGCCCCTGGCATGTGCATATATTTTATTTTACACATCACTTGACTGGAGAACTGTATTGCAAAATTCAGATAAGGGCAACTTTTTGAAGGATGGCTGTGATTTTTCTTCACGTGTTTCTAACGGTGTGAATTTGGCAGATCTGCCTTTAAATGCAAACTGAATCAAACTTCTCTTCCCTTTTGTCCATATTAATATACTTTGTTCCTTCTGTGTGTGTGTGTGTATTCAATGCATTAACATTCAAGATGGTGGAACTGGACCAGACCAAGGAAAGAGAGTAGGTGGCAATTAATGGGCTATTATACCATAAATCAGAACCTCTTCTCTCACTCGGTAGGAATTCTATAGTCTTCTTCAGCCCTGCAATATTAATGCTGGACATTCTCTTCCTCCTCCTGTTACCCTGGACTACTCCCAGGACCCTCAGTGATCCCAGATGACAAACTTCTGGCAAAAGCAATTACAAAGATGCCAGTTTACTATCTTGCAACAACGCAAGTCTTGTTTTATCAAAGCTTCGAAGAGTAGATATATAAAAAGTTCTATGAGCAAAACTCCCTAGAAGTCAAAGGTCAGCTGCAGGATTTTCTGATGGGTTCCTCACTACCCAGGCAGCACAGTTCCACTAAGAATTTGCAATAAGCTTGCCTATAGATAGTTTTGGTAATTTCTGCTGTCATTTTCTTGGCAGAAATGTCGATAATTACTGTCGCCTGCTGCTTTGCATTGTGTTTGATTGATTTTTTTTATATATATTTTTTTGGTTACAGCTTTTTGTTACGGCTTTTAAAATCGTTGCTATCTATCCTGAGATTGCAGAAGTGATGAAGGTTGAAATGTAAATTCAAGCAAATAAACAAATACGAGCCTGGGTACAGTACATGAAAGTTAGAAAGGACTTTGTTAACTTTCCGTAACAGAAACCTTATTTGTATATTGTAGGAAAAGTAGCCCAGTCTTCCCCTGTATCCTAAAAGCCCTCCTTGAAAAATCCTCCATAATTATTATTATTATTAATACCCCACCCATCTGGCTGAGTTTCCCTAGCCACTCTGGGCAGCTCCCAATCGAGTGTTAAAAACAATACAGCATTAATTATTAAAAACTTCCCTAAAGAGGGCTGCCTTCAGATGTCTTTTAAAAATAAGATAGCTGCTTATTTCCTTGACATCTGATGGGAGGGCATTCCACAGGGCAGGCGCCACTACCGAGAAGGCCCTCTGTCTGGTTCCCTGTAACTTCACTTCTTGCAATGAGGGAACCACCAGAAGGCCCTTGGAGTTGGACCTCAGTGTCCGGGTTGAACGATGGGGGTGGAGACGCTCCTTCAGGTATACAGAACCGAGGCCATTTAGGGCTTTAAAAGTCAGCACCAACACTTTGAATTGTGCTCGGAAATCTACTGGGAGCCAATGCAGTTCTCTCAGGACTGGTGTTATGTAGTGCCAGCAGCCACTCCCATTGACCAGTCTAGCTGCCACATTCTGGATTAATTGCAGTTTCCAGGTCACCTTCAAAGTAGCCCCACGTAGAGCGCATTGCAGTAGTCCAAGCAGGAGATAACTAGAGCATGCACCACTCTGGCTAAGGAGGAGTCTGATTACTGGACTGTTACACCCAGGCATTTTGATGAATCATAGAAGAGTTGGAAGGGACCACAAAAATAATCTAGTCCAACCCCCTGCAATGCAGGAATCTTTCGCCCCATGTGGGGCTAGAACCCAGGACCTTCAGATTAAGAGACTCCAGAGGCAGAAAATCTAAATCTGGGATAGGGAACCTTTCCCCATCTCATAGCTGCCTTCCTTTTTGGACAAAGGCCAGAGGCCAAAGTGGGCAGAGTACAAAAGGTTCATTTCTGCACTTGCTCACACATCTGCCGCTCTCCTCCATTCAGGGAAGCAAGAGGTCTTATCAGAGTTCAAGGACACACCAGCCTGAGGCAGCAGCAAGGGAACTTTTCCAGTCTGAGGGCCACATTCCTTTCTGGGCAACCTTCTAAGGGCCACATAACCCATGGCGGGTGAGGCCAGAGGCAAACATGGGTGGAGCAACAGATGCAAATTTTACGTTTGTACAGTAGGCTACTTTCTGCACCCACTCTCTCACCTCAACCGGTCCCCCTCCTGGGATGCAAAAGTTAAAGGACACAACTGAGATTGGCAGTTACACTCAAGGAGGGTGCAAAGCAGGGACAGTGGCTAGGGAAGTGGGGAGCCCCCTGGAACCCTGAGGGCTGGAAAGAGGGGTTTAGAGGGCCACATTCAGGTTTCCCACTCTTGATCTAAATGGTCCCCTCAGTTGGAATCCACAGTGCAATCCCTTCCCACTCTCTTGCACAGCTCCTGTTTATTTTAGTAGGGACGCAGGTGGCGCTGTGGGTTAAACCACAGAGCCTAGGACTTGCCGATCAGAAGGTCGGCGGTTCGAATCCCCACGATGGGGGGTGCTCCTGTTTTTTGGTTCCTGCTCCTGCCAACCTAGCAGTTTGAAAGCACGTCAAAGTGCAAGTAGATAAATAGGTACCGCTCCAGCGGGAAGGTAAACGGCATTTCTGTGCACTGCTCTGGTTCGCCAGAAGTGGCTTAGTCCTGCTGGCCACATGACCCGGAAGCTGTACGCTGGCTCCCTCGGCCAGTAAAGTGAGATGAGCGCTGCAACCCCAGAGTCGGTCACGACTGGACCTAATGGTCAGGGGTCCATTTACCATTTATTTATGCGGACGAACTGCCCAGTTCTCTGTAGGGCCAGATCTATCTAGCTGTCAAACTGCGCTGCTTTTTAGGGTTACCCATCACCCACCGCCTGAGACGGTGCATGGCTGCCTCTGTGGCCCTGAAGCTCCCCTGCTCCCGCCCGGTTTTCTCGTGCTCGGTTTTGTACGTGTGCGCATTGTGGTTGGGTGGGAGGTGGGATTTGCCAGCAGCAGATCTGCACAATGGCTCCAAGGGCCGGCAGCATCTCCTGAAGTGAGGAGGCCGTGCTTCTCACTCCATTAGCACATGAATAAGGAGGGAAGGGGGGTGGTTGGGTGGGAGCAGAAGGGACAAGCCCCCACTGTCCACTCAAGCAAACAATTTGGCTAGTAAATTGACATAATTACAAGGGGGGAGCGAGAGAGAAGGGGGAAAGGACCCCCTTCTTCTGTGCTCTAGAGGGCCTGACCCCTACTGAGTTACTTAGACCCTTTGTGAGCCATGGTGCTAGGTACTGATTAGAAAGCATATGTCCTTTTCAAGGGCTCTAAGTGATTGGCTGCCTTAATCTGATTACACTTTTTTTTTTAACAGAGCTTCTTCTGAAAAGGCCTGGAGGGTCTTGCAGACACTGCTGGGGGAGGCTCAGCAAGAGCTGGACACACGGGCAAGGGCCCATGCAGAGACGCAAAGCCGAGCACACACACACACACACACACACACACACCCACACACACACACGAAGGAACATGGCAATTGACATACAATCATAGAAGTGTTGGAAGGGACCACAAGGATCATCTAGTCCAACCCCCTGAAAAGCAGGAATCTTTCGCCCAAAGTGGGGATCAAACCAGCAATCCTGAGATTAAGAGTCTCATGCTCTACCAACCGAGCATGTGCATGTATGTCTATGTATTCAGACCCACATGTAAGTAAGGTAAAAGGACCCCTGACCATTAGGTCCAGTCGTGACCGACTCTGGGGTTGCAGCGCTCATCTCGCTTTATTGGCCGAGGGAGCCGGCGTACATCTTCCGGGTCATGTGGCCAGCATGACTAAACCGCTTCTGGCGATCCATAGCAGCGCATGGAAACGCTGTTTACCTTCCTGCCGGAGCGGTACCTATTTATCTACTTGCACTTTGACGTGCTTTCGAACTGCTAGGTTGGCAGGAGCAGGGACCGAGCAACGGGAGCTCACCTCATCACGGGGATTCGAACCCTCACGGGGTTCCTCACGGGGTTCCTCACGGGGATTCTGATCGGCAAGTCCTAGGCTCTGTGGTCCCTAGACCCACATGTACATTTATGCTTATACACACCTGCAGTTGTGCGCACAAAAAGAGGTATGAACGCAAGTGCAAGGCAACTGTCATGTGCACGCCTACATACAAGTTAAGCATGCAGTCATATGTCCACCCAGACACAAGAGACAGAGAGAGCTTGCCATATACGTAAATCAACACCTGGTACAAAGAGATGGAGGCAAAAAGAGATTAACATTCAAAGTTCTATAGCAAAATCTACATAAACATTACACAAGGGTGATATTGTGGACCACACACCTAAACAGGTGCTAATATGCACTCAGAAGCACATACAAAATCTAGACATGCCCCCTTCATTATGCACATAAATTGAAGGAGAGGTGCAGCATAGATCTATTGACATATATGCACATTCTCACTGGGCCCGTAACTTAGTGGTAGTGCATTTGCTTTGCATTCAAAAGCTCCCTGGTTCAGTCCCTGGCATTGCCAGGTAGGGCTAGGATAAATGCCTACCTGAAACCCTGGAAAGTTGCTGCCAGTCAGGCATTGCCTTATGTTCCTAAGGAACTCACACAGACATGTAAAAAAGGTAAAAGGTAAAGGACCCCTGGATGGTTAAGTCCAGTCAAAGACAACTATGGGGTTGTGGAGCTCATCTTGCTTTCAGGCCGAGGGAGCCGACATTTGTCACAGTCAGCTTTCTGGGTCATGTGGCCAAACCACTTCTGGCGCAATGGAACACTGTGACGGAAGCCATAGAGCACAGAAACACCGTTTACCTTCCCGCCGCAGTGGTACCTATTTATCTACTTGCACTGGCATGCTTTCGAACTGTTAGGCTGGCAGGAGCAGGGGAAGCAACGGGAGCTCACCCCATCATGCGGATTCGAACCGCCAACCTTCTGATCGGCAAGCCCAAGAGGCTCAGTGGTTTAGACCACAACACCACCCACATCCCTCGCCACGTACCTGTGTACTCACCACATTGATACTCCATACATGCCATATATTCGACCTCACATAGAACAACTGAAGGTGCATGAAAACTCATCAGCGTATAATAACATTTTGTCATGTAAGGAAATAATAAAAGGCATTTCACAATGAAAAATTCACATACTAGCTGCGGAATCCTATATATGTCTAGTCAGAGGGGCGTTACAATAAATTTGATGGGGTTTACTACCAGGTAAGTGGATATAGGATTGCATCCTAAGGCGGTAGTCAAAAGTCTTTGAAATTATTCTCCCACGTCATGCAAGCCCTGAGTTTTAATAGAATGCAGAATGTTAGGGGCAGATGGACAACAGCATGTAACACATCTGCTAAAATATCTAAACTGGCTGCCCATATCCTACTGAGCCAGGTTCAAGGCCCTTGATACACAAATCCCTGAACAACTTGGGTCCAGGATACCTTAAGGACCATCTGGGCCCAGGGTGCCAACTTGAATAAAATATTGTGGGGGCCCAGGTAAGCCCTGCCCCACACAATCAATCACATGAAGCGGTGCACACACACCATTTGAATTGGAATGCCCATCACCTTTGTGGGGGGCTGCCCCCTCAAATATTTCATTATCTTGGACATAGGTGTGTACAGCTACTTGAGGACTGTGCAGGACACAACTTGGACTTCCATGCGTGAAAGAGCCATCACAGATCAAGTACCAATAGCTACCAGCTCAGATCACCTCCTCAAATACAGTGGGGGTCATTTGCACATTCAGCCGTGAGCCCTGAATCAGTCCCAAGCAACATGCATACCTTAGTGGAGGGTGGTTCATTAGGACACACCTGCTAGCCTTATTTGCATCCAATCCAGTGGGTGGCGAGGGATGTGAAAATATACCTATTTCAGTTTCTCTCAGTTTCTCATTTTTCCCAATCTTAAATTTGATTATTCACATCAGTTTGCACATTATTTTTTTAGACAAACGTCCTCGTGAAAATTCATCAACATTTCAGTGCAAATTTCTCCTAATACACATTTTTAGATGCAATTTTGCCTTGCATTTTTGCATGTTATTTTCACTAAAGCAGGCAATTATCTGCACACTTTATGCATTTTTGCAGACATTACTTGATTAGAGAATGGCACTGCAAAATTCTAAGAAGCACACATTCTGAAGGATGCCCGCGTTTCGATTTGCATGTTCTTTTGGAGGCTGCTAATTAAGCAGGTCCAGCTTTAGATGTGAACTGAACTGAACCTCTCCCCCATCTCTAAGGGTGACACTAGCTATGAGCTTCCTCCTCCTCCTCCTCAGTCTCCGTGTTGCCCTTATAAGAACTTAGCAGGGAGGAGGATGGGGGCAAAACGAAGACTTGGTGGTTCTGCCTGCCGTCGGCTCTGGCTCCCCCTACTGTTGGACTCCCTGCCTTGCGCCCAACCAGCCCCAATGGGCACCAGGCTCCACTTGCAAACGTGTGTGAATATCTGACCCGTTACTCTCATGCCTACAGGGATGAATGCAGCGACACTTCCCCCATAGCTCAGTCCTTGTTCTTAAAGGGAGGCTACTGATCTGAATGAGGGCCTCCTCTGTCTAAGTAGCTCTGCAGGGATTGGATCATGATCTAAGCCCACCCGCCTGCCTACTAACCATAGGATTAAGGGCTGCTGTTCTCTGGCCCGCCTCTTTCCCCGTTCCTCTGCTAACTAACATCATCCCCTGGGGTAAGCTACCATCTTTACATGATAATTTTTTTAACCTCATTTCTGCTTCTTGGCCTGCCGCTCTCAGGGGATTAGCTGCTAGGCTGGGCCCGAGAGCCTCCTTGAACGTGGCTTGCTTCAGCCACCCTCCACACCCCCCCATGGGAACCTGTCTCAGGACAGCTTCGGTCAATGGCTTCATCCCTTTGCATTCAATTTGTACCTCCTAATCCCCCAGAAAGACTTAGGCCCCAAGGTTTCAATGGCTCCTTTTCCCACATGCCTTTGGTCTCCCCCCCGCCCCCTCCCCGCATGCACTTTGCCCTCCAAAACAGGATAGACTTTTGCTCTGTACAACCCTCGACGGGGAGGATACTTGCTTTTCCACTTAGGCTCATGACTGGCATTTGCTAGGGAAGAGGGGGAAGGTTGATGGGGGAGCGCCAAAAGGAGAGTGAAGCCTCAACAAATGCAACTCCGCGGTCAGCTCGGGGCGAAAACACCTTGACTATTGAGGGATAAATTCCTTCCTTCGCCAGGGTCAAGGGAACCCTTCATGGCAAGAACTAGCAGAGGCTGACTTCATAATTACGCACATTCATCAAATGTTTCCTGTGACTTGAGAGCCTGGGCATTTCCCACCCTCGGCGAAATATTAAAATGGCTTCTCTTAGACCCAGCGGCTCCCAAATTCTTTGCTGGGTCACACTGGTCAGTTATGCGAGGAGCTGCTGACAAAGCAGCCGTGTGTCCAGTTTTACAAGGGAAGGTCTTCTGGCAGCTTGGGATGGGTGCATCTGTCACGCTTTACAACCTTCAGTTTAGCTCTCCACATTTGCACAACAGCTTGTGAATCACAGTCGTATCTTGGTTCTCGAAAAGAATGCGTTCCGGAAGTCCGTTTGACTCCTGGAACCATTCAAAAACCAAGACGCGGCTTCCGATTGGCTGCAGGAGCTTCCTGCACTCAAGCGGAAGCTGTGTCGGATGTTCGGCTTCCGAAGAACATTCGCAAACCGTAACACTTACTTTCGGGTTTGTGGCGTTTGGGAGCTGATTTGTTTGGTGACTAAGCCATTCGGGAACAAAGGTTTGACTGTACTTTGCCAGAGACCTGCATTGCAGAATTTGTAGAAATACAAAAATGTATGGGTGGCTGTGTTTTGGTTTGTGTATTGTTTTGTAAAGTGCAAATTAGGTGATTTGCCTTTAAATGTAAAACTGAAATATATTTCTACCTTACTGGCATGGCCACCTAGTTCAGGGATGGGAAGAAGGTAGATCAGGATCTGCAAGCAGATCTCAGAGTGATTTGAAGTTGATCAGCAAGGATCTGTGAATCCCCCTTGTTGAACAACAGCAAGAATAACGCATGTCTTGTATTGGAAGTTCAAGTCAAGTTTCAGGATAGAAACCAGAAGAAGGGAGGGTGACCAGCTGGGAACAGGGCTTGAAGTTGCCCTTTAGCAGGGAGCAGACTGGATTTCAGACCGAGCAGGTATAAAGGTCCATTGGTTGCAATCTTCCCCACTAAGGTGTGATGTGCTGCAGTTTTATTTGAATTATCGTTATTACTTCTATATGGATGCATATAAATTAGCATGTGCAAATTATAAATCTGTGCCCTCCTTTGTTTCTAATACACATTCTTCTATGCTGTTATCACAACTATGTACATTTAAAAGCACACTTTACCCTCTCATACACATTTTTGTACACATCATTTGGTTGAAGAACTGCATTGTGAAAAGTGAGAACTTCAAAGGATAGGGTCACCTCAGCTCATGCATTGTTTCAGGATGTGTGAGTTAGGGAGTTTTGCATTAAAATGCAAGCTGAACCGAACTGCTCCCCCATTCCTAGCTGGGAATTATATTTCCGAATGCTTTCTTCTTTCAAAAATAATTCCATGCAAGCAGAAAATTAGCAAAGCAGAACCTTTTCCCTACCCCCCCTTTTTTTTTTACTTCCAGGGAATTTTACACATCAAAAATGGCATTTTGCACCTGCCATCTGAATTAGCACACAGTCCCCTCTGTTCCCTCAGGATTCTGGCACTTGCAGGCTAGATAAGAGACTCTTCATTGGCGTCTTGTCTGCGTCTGATCTCACTTTGCCCAGGTCTGACATGCAGCTGCCCAGATTGTGGATCAGAACAGAAAATAGAAGTGCTTTTTTGTCTTTCTCACTCTCTTACACACACACACACAGAGAGAGAGAGAGAGAGAGAGAGAGAGCATGTGCAAAGCATGATGGGTTCATAATAAACCTCTGCTCTAACGTCTCCCCTTTGGCGAGAAACAACTCAGCAACATTGTTAAACCAACGTGGCTTGTCCAACCTTTTGACCACTGACCTCTCCTGGCCTTTGAGTAGGCCAGCTGATAAAATCCTTTAAAAGCAAACAGGGCATAATGTTGTTCGTGTGGGGACAGGAAGCAGAGGAGAGGCAGGTTTGAACCAAATTTACATTCTAAACCCTGTAAAGGGCGGCGGTCAAATTACAGATGGAAATGAGGCAGAAAGAGCGGAAAGGGAAATAGAGTTCATTGTGAAAACAGCACTGCTGTATTAGGAAGATGTTGGGAACCTGTGGCCTTCAGGATGTTGCTGGACTACCACTCCCATCATCTCTGACCTTTGGCCATGCTAGCCAGGGCTGATGGCAGTTGGAGTTCAACAATATTCTGGAGCGCAAGTCCCCCATCATTGCTTTATTGGAGCCACTGTCAAAGAAACAGCGACATGTGAAAAAAATGGGATGTCCCGGTTATCCTGGGACAGTTGTGGGGTATGCAGTAAGTGCTATTAAACACCAGTCCTACTCAGATTAGACCCATTGAAATTAAAGGCCCGAGTAGCACTATATATCCCAAGCAGTATCATACCACTTTAAACAGTCATGGCTTCCCCCAAAGAATCTTGGGAATTGTAGTTTGTAAAGAGTGCTGAAATTTGTTAAGAAGCCCCTATTTCATGGGGAAAGGGATTGGTTGTTAAACCTGTCTGATAACTGTAGCTCTCTGAGGGGAACAGGGGTCTCTTAACAAATCTCAGCACCATTAACACACTGCAGTTCCTGGAATATTGGGGGGGGGGTGCCCTGACTGCTAAAAGTGGTATAATAGGGCTTTAAATATGTGCATATATGGCTTAACACTCTATTTTCTCTGTGTTAGTTTCCTCGCTGATACAGTGATACCTCGGGTTACATGCGCTTCAGGTTACATACGCTTCAGGTTACAGACTCCGCTAACCCAGAAATATTACCTCGGGTTGAGAACTTTGCTTCAGGAGGAGAACAGAACAGAAATCGTGCATTGGCGGCGCGGCGGCAGCAGGAGGCCCCATTAGCTAAAGTGGCACCTCAGGTTAAGAACAGTTTCAGGTTAAGAACGGACATCCGGAATGAATTAAGTACTTAACCTGAGGTACCACTGTAGTGAGCACGCACAGGGGTTCATGAGCTCCCTGGTGTGGAGGGGGGCTAGTTCCTTGGCTAGTAATATTTTAGAATAAATTGGCTGGCCCTTTCTTGCCTGAGCAGAGTCCAGATCCAAGGCCACATTCATGCATCCACTTTCTGAGGTCTTATTAACTGGAAATTGTGAGGGCAACCCAAGGCTGAATAAGAATGTGTTGTTGAACTGCCCGGCATTCATCCTCCAGAGATGACAGAAGTAAAGTCCCCAATTAGCCGGAGGCACATTTCCTAACTGAAAAAATCACTAGGCACTGATTTTCTCCTCAATTCAGTAAGCAAAGCTGAGAGCTCATCCACACATCCCTTTCTAGGCACAGATCTGCGCTTAAAAGCTCAGTGTCCTGTCCAAGCCCCAGAGCTTTCTCCATGAAAACCTGCTCTTTAGTGCTCAATCGGAGCAAATGTCAACTCGGGTTTTTGCTGTTTGCTCCAACTGAGCTTTAAAGAGCAGGTTTTTCATGGAGAAAGATCTGGAGGAAACAAAAAGGCACCTGGACACAGAACTTTAAAGCACTGACCATACCGGGAAAGAGTGGAGGAAAGATACCCTTTTGTGTAAGGCTGAGCCAATATTCCCTCTCCAGTTACCCAAAGTATGGTCCCCACCTGCAAAAGAAACAGGAACCAACTTTTGTTCCTGGGGAAGTGGAGGCATTCATTTTGATCTGTGTGGAGGATGTGGTTGCTTCTTCTGAGGAAGTCCAGCCTGTGTAAATAGTCTCACTCTGCTTCCCAGTGTCCACACTTCCCAGAATACCTCTGGGAAAGATGTGACGTTGCTTTTTTTATTGCGCAGCTTTGGCCAACGCACGCTTTCTTTTTGCAAGCGGCTTCTCCTGATAAATGCACTCTTGTAAACATCACTTGGTTGGAGAACAGCATCGCAAAATTCAGGTAAGACTTAGGAGCCAAGCGACCAACTTTGATACCTGAGGGCAAGCAGTTCAGCAAGCAAACCATCCCTTGATTCTATTCCCTTATAACTACACTTCCCAGGAGTCTTTGGGGGAAGCTATGACTTTCTAAGGGGACGCGGGTGGCGCTGTGGGTTAAACCACAGAGCCTAGGGCTTGCCGATCAGAAGGTCGGCGGTTCGAATCCCCATGACGGGGTGAGCTCCCGTTGCTCGGTCCCTGCTCCTGCCAACCTAGCAGTTCGAAAGCAGGTCAAAGTGCAAGTAGATAAATAGGTACCGCTCCGGTGGGAAGGTAAACGGCATTTCCATGCGCTGCTCTGGTTCTCCAGAAGCGGCTTAGTCATGCTGGCCACATGACCTGGAAGCTGTACACTGGCTCCCTCAGCCAATAAAATGAGATGAGTGCGGCAACCCCAGAGTCAGTCACGACTGGACCTAATGGTCAGGGGTCCCTTTACCTTTACCTTTATGACTTTCTAAAGTGGCATGATATGGCTTTTAAATGTATAGTGCAGACAGGGCCTTACGGCATCTCTTCCATGCTATAGCTGCCATGCAGCCAAAATTAACTGCCAGCCAGGGATGTAGGCAGTTTCTTGACTGTTGCACCCTTAAAGAAAAGTTACCTCAGGTCAACTGAAGCCAGACCGTCCTGGCTGATCACAGCATGCCGGATCACCTTCATCTCCAATTCCCATGCCGTGCGGTGGGAACTTGTCGCCTTTGCTGCCACCTCCCCTCCCCATCCTCACAAAGCAAACTGTCCAATTAGAACAGGGTCTCTTTGCTTCCATCTTTGCCGACAGTTAATTAAGATGCGGTTGCTGGCAGCAGTTGACAAATCCCAGGACCGTGTTGTAAAGAGGTGTGTGTGTGTGTGTGTGTGTGTGTGTGTGTGTGTGGCTTTATCCAGCAGGAGAAATGAGGGTGTTGTATCCTAAGGGGACATGCACAGCTGACGTTCAACTCCCCCTCTCTCTCCTCAGGTGTGAGAAGTACATGCAGACACAGCGAAGAGCAGCCACTTTCCCCTCTCTCTTTTGCATCTGGTCTCTTTTCCCACTCCACTTCTTATAAGCATCGCCTCCCCTTGCCTGTTTCCTTGTTCCAAACGCTCCCTTGTCTGTTGCCCCAAATCCACCTTACTGGAAACAGCCTGTGAAATAAGTCTATGTAGTGATAACTGAAGTTGCATTACTAAAACACTTCTTCTCTAGATGCCACCCTGATTTCTCTATCTCAATATCATCCTCACTATTTTGCCATGACGGCAACAGTTTCTCTCAAGTATAACGTATACTTTCCAGGCTTGTGATCACCTACCACCAAGGTGTTGTTAGGGCTGGACTAGTGGGTGCCAGTCTGGGGCCCCGTCCATCCCAGAGGGACCCACCCAGGCCAGGGAGCTCCCAAAATCCAAGCAGCACCATGGTTAAGTGGCCTTTATTTTTCTTTTGAGTGTTATGCTTCCTTCAGCAGCACAGAGCTCTGGTGCTGGCTTCCAACTCGGCGGCCGTCCCTGAGACACCTGGCATTGTGTAGTCATCAATGAGTTTCCTCCTCCCTCCCAATCCCTTTTCCTTTTGTGTTATGTCTGTTATATTTAAACCTGATGGAAGGAGCTGTCTTAAAAGAATCATCTCTGCAAGCTGCTCTGGGTGCCTCTTTTTGTAGCTAAAGAGCAGGGTAGCAATGTGTGATATCCAATATAGACCCATTGAAATTAGGAACTTGTATTCATTAATTTCAGTGGGAATACTCTGAATAGGACTAGCATTGGCTTAGAAACAAATATAGTTCAATGAACTCCATGCGCTCTCTAACATACTGTGCTAAAGTTCCCCCAGTGTGACACTCCCTGCCTTTCTATAGAGCTTGGAACCAGGAAAAAACATTCCAGTGGTTCTCTCCATACCATCAGGTTTCTCCTGTGTCCACTACATCTATGTTCTTAGTTTACAGTAAAGCACCCCATTTCCCCCCATCTTGGCTCAGAGGCTTCAAGAATTAGTAAATAAACAGCTACACATTGTCCCCTTTTCCAAAGGTCTCTGGCAGGTGAATTCCATCCTGCGGCTCTATGCAGGGATTCAAGCAAGGTTCTCTCCCAACCATAAGGACATAAGGAGAACCTGCTGGATCAGGCCAATGGCCCATCTAGTTCAGCATCCTAGCAGGACCCAAGCGCATAAAAACCTCTCTGTTCCTGTGGCTTCCAGCAACTGGCATTCAGAAGCATTTATGCCTCTGACTGCGCGTTGGCAGCCCTATTTGGAGAAGCCATTGGGAACTGAACCTGCAACCATCTGCGCGCAAGGCAGATGCTGTGCCACTGAGCTAAAGGTAGTGCCTTTGCTGGTTATTAGAAGGAAAAGAAGGAAAAACAAATTTGAGGGTACAGGCTAGCATTAAGCGCTTTTAATATCCACTGATTCCAACAGGAGGGATTTCGACAGCACGCGTTTCAAGTCTCCCCTTCTCCAGCTGCGTTATCACAGATCTTTCAGCACGCTAATCACATGCTGGCTTTCGGAGCCTTGAGCATTTTGGTCTTCCTGACCCTAGACGCTGCCACCACGAGTGGGTCCACCGCGCACTTAGAGATGAGAGGGCATTCGAAAGCTCTCTTCCAGATTGCCTATGGCTCAGAAGCTTCCTAGGGGGCGGGGGATGGAAGCAGAGAATCTCAGACCAATCTGAGGAATATAAAAGGGGCCAAAACACAGCATTGCAAGCTCTTCTCAGATCAGCTCCAGCTTGGGAATTTCCCAGAAAAAGGGGCAGGTGGGGAATCAGAGGGGACATCCCAAGCCAATCTGATACTTCGGGAAAATGCATTACAAGCCACTTTTAGGATAGCTACATAGTCCATCATTTTTCAAGCTTTGCTGCCTAACGATGCAGAATGCCTGGATGATGAGGGAGGGAGAGAAGGAAAGGACAATATTCTTCCCCTCTTCTTTCTTCTGCTCATACCATTTCTGCTCTAGGTACCTTTAGATGGGGCTAGTCAGGGGAGCTGTTGTGGAAAAGCAGGGGAGGCCAGTAATTCTCCGGCTGAGATTTCAAACTGAGACGGTGAATACATTTGGGGCTTGCAAAGCTGACTTCTTCTTTTTAGGTGATCTTTCACATGCTCTGCAACTCGTATCCAAGTCCTGAACTTGGGGGAACTTTGTTGCCACTTCTAGCCACATGATATTATAGATTTCCACTTGTCTTTGCATGGTAGCAGGAGGATGTAAACACTCTTTCTTCCAGGCTAACCTCACGATGGTGCAAGATGCAGGAAGAGAAATAATAATAAGGGCACAATCTATTCCATGAAGAATCTTTGCATCCAGACAAATGATGGTAGCAAATGTTACAGCTTCCAGAAAACCACAACCTTCTTGTGTACTTGAGAGTGTAGGAGATTAAACAAAACAAAACAAAACAAAACAAAACAAAACAAAACAAAAACCACTCAAGGAATTCCAAAAGGAGAAGCTGATTATACTGATCTGGTTGTCTGCATTGTCCTATAAGAAAAGAAAATGAGAGGCTCATGTGTAAAGACAGGGGAGAAATTCCATTAAGTTTGCATTTATCATTCTCTCTTTCCAAAACAATTCAGAAACAGAAACACAGCCATCCTTTGAAATTATCTGAATTTTTCAAGGTAGATCTCAAAGTAATGTGTACAGAAAGGCATAAAAATGCTGGTCATTGGCTTAAACAACAAGGGTTTAATTTGATTTGCATATACTAGGGTGAAGTATGCGTGGAAATGCATTATATTAGGGGAAACCAGTGGGTTTTTTCTGGGGGGACACAGGTGTACGCATACCCCTAAACATTTTGTGAATCGAAAGTTTGGCCTCATTGAGGGGCAGTATTTCAATATGAGTAGGAAAATGAGCGTGCCCCCAAACTTTTTTTTTTTTAAAGGAAAAAAGCACTGGGGGAAACTGATTTGCAAAAATGAGTCCATTAGGCAAAAAAAGTGTGCATTAGGAGAAATTCACGCAGTTATAAAGAACTAATTAAAACCTTTTTAAAACAATTAAAACCAACGATAAGCTAAAAAGTCAGACTAGAACACATGTCAATGTTCTCCATGCCTGGACACACTTGCCTAAAGAAAAATGGTTTTTAGCAGTCACCAAAGAGAGCACATTGAAGGCACTTCCGAAGTGCAGGTTCTGTCACACTAAAATATCAGTTTACTACAAATGAGGGGAAAGCATTATGTGGCATTTGTAATGGTGTCAGTTCTGCAGATTGAAGGGGCTGAGTGAATATATATGGGTAAGGTGAACTTTCATGTAAACTGGCCCCAAACTGTTAGGCGAGATCAGTTGAGATTGTGTGTGCAAGGTGGAACTAGGTGAGATTGTGTACAGGTTATGTATACTAGGAGAGACCTGGATGAAAACACACACATAAAATTTCCTGCAGGTGAACTGAACTCAAGTCTCGAAAAATCTGAAACTGTCAAGATTCATTTGTCCCAAAAACAGGGGTCCCATTTTACCATTGGCATCGACTCCAGTGGATTAAGGGTCTGTCACAGGCT
Source organism: Podarcis muralis (assembly GCF_964188315.1). Classification (NCBI taxonomy): domain Eukaryota; kingdom Metazoa; phylum Chordata; class Lepidosauria; order Squamata; family Lacertidae; genus Podarcis; species Podarcis muralis. The sequence goes on along the minus strand of NC_135668.1, from coordinate 19,786,713 downwards.
TCGCGTTTGAGTCGTTCATACAATACAGGCTGCTCTCTTCATCCCCAGGTACCTGATAAGGTGAAAACATCTGTTAGGTCCCAACTTATTTATTTATCATGGTTATCTGTAGCTTTTATGGCCCTGCAGAAAGGAGAGGCCCAGAAGACGCACAAAGAGGGAAAACAAAACAAAACTGTTATACAATGAAGTCCTCATGTGACAGGGAACAGCACCATCTCGTGGCTTAAAGAGGCTTGCTTTACTTTCCTCACCATAGAGTTCACACAAGCCTTAGATGTCTCGGACTACAACTCCCATCAGTCCCACTCAGCATAACCGAGGGTGATGGGAGTTGTAGTCCTAAAAATATCTGGAAGGCAAAAGCTTGTCAAAAGGCTGGTCCAAACCAATATGGTCGGCCTAGAACTGTAGTTTTTATTAGTATGGATAAGAATGGATAATATGAACAACAATCTACATATTTATTCAGTTTTGTTTACTGGATAACCTGCAATATGGACTGAGTTTGGTCATATTTTTGGTAAAGGGAGAATTTTGTATCGGAGCAAATTTATTTAGTTCTTATCCCACTGTTTAACCACAAATGGCTCCCAGAGTGGCTTACGTATAATGAAAGCAAGACAGTCCCTACCACAACACACAAAGAAAAAGGAACAGGGAGGGAAGAGGAAAATTAAAATTAAAATTCAGGCACCAATTTCCAAACAGTTGTTCTTATAATAACCAGCTGGCCCAGTTTAGGGGCAGAGGTTTAGCAGGAGCACGTGCTAAATCTGTCTGTTGCATAATCTAGCATTGCTCCAGATAAGATTTGACTTGCATTACATCAAAGATGGGCCTCCAGATTTTGCTGGACTACAAATTCCATTATCCCTGGTTACTGGCCAGGTTGGCTGGGACTGATGGGAGTTTGAATCCAGCAACATCTGGAGAGTTACAGCTTTCCCCAGCCTGGGCTAGATGCCCTATGTTCCAAATACGCAGCAAGACAAAAGATTATTCCATACTTTAGAGTTGTGGATCAAGTCAGCTGAATCAAACTCTGCAAAGACAGGATCCTTCAGGTGCCTGAACCTAGAGGTCTAAATCACTTACTTCCCAGTAAACATTATCCTCAAAGCAGTTTTCATCTGTGGGGTCTCCAAAGAAAGGCAGTTTCAAAATGCCACCTGAAGGAAAGATAACAGAGTAAGGAGTTCATTCTATTATGTTTATTTTTTATTTAATTTATATACCACTTAGGTGCCAAAATGGCTTCTAAGTAGTTAACAACTGTGTAATTAAAACACACAGATTGTGAAAACAGCTTTAATTAAAAAATAAAAGAAAGCCCCAGTTAAAAAGCATGGCAATGAAAGCATTTAAAAATAATTAAAGCAATATGACACGCACCTCAGGGCAATATGGTTTTTCATTAGGCCCCTGGCTGCAGTTTGGTGGGACAGGCCAACTAGGAATCAGGGATGTAGCAGAAATTTGATTCAGTTTGATTGTTGCTTCATTTAAAGGCACACCTGAATTGAAATGCAGGCACCCTTCAGGATTTGCAGTTACCTGAATTTGGCAGTGTAGTTTTTCAATTAATGTTTACAAACATAGAAAACATACTAGGGGAATAGATACAACTGAATAATACGAGTGAAAATAAAATGTATTTTATTAGGGGATATATTGCTTGCCAAAATGTGTCTATCTGTCAAAACTGCAAAAAAAAAAAAAGTGATCATGAGATGAGAAACTCCTCAAGAAACTAATTTTGGGCCCAAGACTGTTTGATGTGTGACAGGTAACAGTAAACTGAATCATTGGAAACATTGCAAATAGGTTTTTTTTATAAAAAAAATCATACCCCAACATGCCACAAGAGGGCGGTAGTGAAACACCACAAAGAACCATGAGGCTAAAATTGTAGGCAGTTGCTGGGGAAAAACAGCAAAGAACTCACTCAGGATGATGGCGCAGGCTGGACTTTCAATACCAAGAAAGCAGAAGGACATTTGCCATTGTAGGCCCAGATCAAAGCCTGAGATGACTTAACACAACCTGGGCTCCTTGGGTCAGTCACATAAAACAAAGACCATATAACACCGGTCCTGAAAGACCTACATTGGCTCCCAATACATTTCTGGGCACAATTCAAAGTGTTGGTGCTGACCTTTAAAGCCCTAAACGCCCTCGGCTCAGTATGCCTGAAGGAACGTCTCCACCCCCATCATCCAGCCCGGACATTGAGGTCCAGCTCTGAGGGCCTTTTGGCGGTTCCCTCATTGCGAGAAGTGAAGCTACAGGGAACCAGGCAGAGGGCCTTCTCGGTAGTGGCACCCACCCTGTGGAACACCCTCCCATCAGATGTCAAGGCAATAGACAACTATCTGACTTTTAGAAGACATCTGAAGGCAGCCCTGTTTAGGGAGGTTTTTAATGTTTGGTGTTTTATTGTGCTTTTAATATTCTGCTGGGAGCCGCCCAGGGTGGCTGGGGAGTAAATAATAATAATAATAATAATAATAATAATAATAATAATAATAAAGGTGCATTCCTGTCTGGCAGATCAAAATGGGACAAAAAGACTAATGCGACACACAGCCTGAATTCTGAGTCAAAATGGAAAGGAACATTTGGACTCAAATCATGACTGGCATTCTCCAGAGTCTTAGGAAGAGGGGTCCTTCCCACCACTCGCTTCCTGATTCTTCTCATTGCAGATGTCAAGGATTGAACCCTGGGGCCGTCAGCATGCAAAGCTGTGGTTCTACCACACACCTACGATGGCACCTCCTGCCAAGGCCATGCCCAATGATACAGCGATGCCCGCTGCCTGGAAGCCGCCTTGGACGCTGGGCGTTCTGTGGCTGAAGTCTCCCGTGAAGTCAAAAGCACGGATGAGCCTGCATGGAAGGGAAGCAACAGGGGAAAGGAAGGCGAGTCAGGCTTTCCCACGTGTTCAGAGAGAGCAACACAAAGTCCTTTCAGAAGCATCACTGTTTTGCCAAAGCAAAGCCCATACTTTCCTCAGAATTGTGAGCTTTTCTTTAACACACGACAATACGGTTACACTTCAGTCAGGGCTTGGAAATCCCATTTGGCCTTTTGCCAGGCCCTTGTGCCACGCCCCATACCAGCCCTGCTTTGCACCCAGAATGTTTCGACTTTGCTGAACTGCACCCTTGAATTTATACCCCACCCTCCCCAGCCAAGGGGACATGGATGGCGCTGTGGGTTAAACCACAGAGCCTAGGACGATCAGAAGGTTGGCAGTTCGAATCCCCGCAATGGGGTGAGCTCCTGTTGCTCGGTCCCTGCTCCCGCCAACCTAGCAGTTCGAAAGCACGTCAAAGTGCAAGTAGATCAATAGGTACCACTCCGGTGGGAAGGTAAACGGCGTTTCCGTGTGCTGCTCTGGTTTGCCAGAAGCGGCTTACTCATGCTGGCCACATGACCCGGAAGCCAATAAAGCAAGATGAGTGCCGCAACCCCAGAGTCGGCCACGAGGGGTCCCTTTACCTTTACCTTACCCCAGCCAAACTGGGCTCAGGGTGGCTAACACCAGGTATAAAAACAATTGATTAAAATACAACTTAAAAACAAGATTAAAATACAACATTAAAATGCAGCCTCATTTCAGTAGAAACTCAAATCAAAAACTTTTGGGGGGATGAAAACGTCAAATCTTCACCAAGGCCAACTATCCAGACTGGTCCTACGTGGGCCAGAAAAAAGCCAGGGAAGTCCCCAAATAGAAGTTCCATCACAGAAGGAGAATGGAAAAAGGAAAGAGGGGGAGGGGATCAAGTTGATTCCATGTCAAAGGCCAGGCAGAATAACTGAACAATAATGCCTCTTTGCATCTCAGGAGGGGGGAATAAGAGAGGTGAGTGTGCGTCGAAAAGTAGCCTGCTGTACTAGGGTGAAATTTCCATTTGTTACCCCGCCCACATTTGCCTCTGGCCCTGCCCACCACTAGGAAGATTACCCTGAATGGAATGTGGCTCTTGAGTTGAAAAAGGTCTTCCAGCTTCTGCTAAATAACAGGCATTAAAATAAAAATTAAAATGCAGGTGAATTGCCGCCATAGAGTCAAGTTCTATATCTCCTTCATCCCCCACCCAAAACAAAACACACCACCCTTCAGAGATGCTCACCCTTCCTTCCCGTAGACTCCTTCAGTCGCAGCGGCAGCCGTGACGGCCCCCACAATTCCCCCAATAAGTCCTGGCATCCCATGTAGGTTGTGGATACCGCATGTGTCTTGAATACGCAGTTTGGACTCCAGGAAAGGCTGGCAGGCATGAGGGGAGAACAAGGCATTTAGAAGCAGAACCTGAAACACAGTGTTGCAATGCGGGGTGCTCCTGTTCAGCCGTGACCCACTTCTAGAATACTCCATTCCATGGCTGCCACCACACACTGGTTTTCTGTTCCCAAACAGTCAGCCAGTCACTGCTCAGTCAGCTGTTTCTCCCTCAGGATGCTTGTCTTTTTAAAAAAAATAATAATACAGTGGTACCTCGGGTTACAGACGCTTCAGGTTACAGACTCCGCTAACCCAGAAATAGGAACGCAGGTGGTTAAACCACAGACCCTAGGACTTGCCGATCAGAAGGTCGGCGGTTCGAATCCCTGTGACGGGGTGAGCTCCCGTTGCTCGGTCCCTGCTCGTGCCCAGCTAGCAGTTCGAAAGCACGTCAAAGTGCAAGTAGATAAATAGGTACCGCTTTGGCGGGAAGGTAAACGGTGTTTCCATGCACTGCTCTGGTTCGCCAGAAGCAGCTTAGTCATGCTGGCCACATGACCCGGAAGATGTATGCCGGCTCCCTCGGCCAATAAAGCAAGATGAGCGCCACAACCCCAGAGTCGGTCACGACTGGACCTAATGGTCAGGGGTCCCTTTACCTTTACCTTAACCCAGAAATAGTACCTCGGGTTAAGAACTTTGCTTCAGGATGAGAACAGAAATTGCACTGTGGTGGCATGGCAGCAGTGGGAGGCCCCATTAGCTAAAGTGCTGCTTCAGGTTAAGAACAGTTTCAGGTTAAGAACGGACCTCCGGAACAAATTAAGTACGTAACCAGAGGTACCACTGTAATGCTGTGCGTCAGCAAACCTCGAGGGTCCCTCAAGCCTACCAGTACCACCTGCTTGTGGTGAAGGTGCTGTTCTGGCTACATAGGGAGCCGTACCTGTCGTTCCCCCCCCCAGCTGTTATTGGACTGCAGCTCCCATCATCCTTCACCATTGGTCATTCTGGCCAGGACTGATGGGAGATGTAGTCCAACGACATCTGGGTTCTCCATGCCTAGTGTAGGGTAGAGGTTAGGCACTAGGAAACCCAGGTTCAGATCTCCACTTGGCGAAGTAGCTCACTGCGGGACTTGGGATCTCTCAGCCTAACCAACTTCGCAGGCTTGTTGTGAGAATCAAATAGAGGGGGAGGAAAGCCATGTATTCTGCCTTGAGCTCCAAAAAAGGAAGCCAAGATATAAACATAGTGGAGGGAGAAATAGGTCCCATCTGATTGGTCCTAGAACAATAGGATTCAGAATGCAGGAGTCTGATTGGTCCTAGAACAATGCAGCAGTATGATTGGTCCGCAGGAGCCACCCAATCCAGCTCCAGGTGGAAGTGAATCCACAACCTGATTGGAGAATATAGGAGAATCCTGGAATTAGCCAATCACGTGCAGCCCATTGTGTAAATAATGTATACAAAGCAGATATTTTGGGGAAACTTTCATTCCTCCTTCCCACTATGAGCTGAATAAAGAGCATGAAATCCACTCTCGATTCCGAGTATATTTCACATGCATTGCCGAGTACTCTAGTACATATTATAGATCTACGGAGGGCAGAATATTGGAGATTCCCAATCCACAAGTACAGTACAGTTGAAAAGCTGCCATAAAGCATGTAGGACCAAAGGATCGTGTCACTTGTGGGACATTTCACAATATAGTGGCGTATTCAGAAGTGCAGGGTCCTTTCATGATAGTCACAGCTATGCCCCCTCACAGCCACACCCCTTCTACAATTAATATTTGAAATTTGAAATACTTTATTGTCACTTGTACAACTTGTATACAGTGAGATTACATAAGCACCCCCCACTCAACTCTCTTAGTCTTAATTCTTCTCGTTTACTGATACACACCCACCAAACCAGAAAGTCAGTTGCCCTGTTGTTATCTTTTCATTCAGCAGCCTAACAGCCCATGGATAGAAGCTGTTCTTTACCCTGTTGGTGCGACTAATCATGCTTCTATATCTTCTGCCTGAAGGCAGGAGATTAAGGAAGTGCCAGCCACACAAGCTTCTAAACATATACAATAATCTGAAAATTGTGCAATAATAATAAGGGGTGCATTGTAACATAGGAGCCGATTTGTAGGGGCCAAGGTAGTTTTGCCCCCCAATGCATTTTTGAGGGGGCAGGCCCCCTCAATTTTCAGAGGACATTTGGCTCTGCCTCAGCTATTCGAGAAATTGTATTGCACCCCCTCAACCATCTGGAGAAGCTGGCGCTTCCTCATTGCAATGATCAATGCAGATCTCCATGTGTTGCCTTGAAGCTAGATCTAATATTTTCTAAAAAGACTCAGAGGTGCCCTTACCGTGAAGTAGACAAACCCAACGGTAGACACAATGCCACAGATAAAACCAACAATGAGGGAGCCATATGCGGTGAGCATCATTTCTGCTGCAGTGCCCACAGCAACGCCCCCTGCCAGGGTGGCATTCTGGATGTGGACCTGCACAAAACAGCAAATTCAAAATTCAACAACAACAACAACAGTTTTATTATTTATACCCTGACCGTCTAGCTGTGTTCATGGAAGAACCTTAAGGACCACCATTTACAGCACAAGGCTTCCTGTTTACTGAGGTGCAGTTAGGCCAGGGGTGGTGCCCTTCACACATTTTGGACTCCAACTCCCACCATCCCTCAAGGTTGTCCACTGCTGGCTGGGGCTGATGGGAGCTGGAGTCCAGCGACATCTGGAAGACCATGGGTTCCCCATCTCTGTTTTACAAAGGATGGAAGTGAAACTCACATCCCTTATCTCTCACATGCTGCTCCATACAATCTTAGGTTGTGTACATTTATACTTCTGAAGTACAATCAGAGCACCTTTTACCCCTCAGAGAATCCTGGGCCCTGTACTTTACCCCTAGCAGCTACAATTCCTGGCAATTGTTAAAAGAAAATTACAAGGCCCAGAATTCTTTGAGGGAAGGAATGTGCTTTAAAGTAGGCATAGCCAAACTTGGCCCTCCAGATGTTTTGGGACTACAACTCCCATCACCCCTAGCTAACAGGACCAGGGGTCAGGGATGATGGGGATTGTAGTCTCAAAGCATCTGGAAGGCCAAGTTTGGCTTTAAAGTGTGTGTACTTTGCCTTATTCTCCTTCTGTCGCCACCCTTTCTGGAGTCCTGTGGTGATGTCTTCTTCCAACACTCTTCTACAAACTGTTGGAAGCCAACCAAACCTTCCCAGCTCATTTGTCAAGCCTCTGCCCTTCTCCTTTCAGGGCATCTACCTCCTCTTGTCAGTTGCCCCTGCTGTTTGCTAGCACTTTGCTCCTGGACATTTGCAGGTTATCTTCAACTTGTTTTTACTCAGAACAGACCCCCTTGAAATTAATGGGCCTACGTTAGGCCATTAATTTCAATGGGTCTACCCTGACTAAAATTTAATTAGCTATAACCCTGTGTTTACTTATGATTGCACATATTGTTTGTCTTTTTACATTGCAGCTGAGATTGGAGCCTTCGCAGTCCATGGATCTTCGACAGCCACCTTCACTGAATTCTTTTCAGTGCCTGCTAAAATGCTGGTGTGTAATATGAAGTCTGGACATGTGGTTTTAATTAGGATAAGTGTTTTATCACAGCATGGTGTGGGTAACGGCAAGGTTGCAGGTTCGATCCCCATATGGGACAGCTGCATATTCCTGCATTGCAGGTGTTCGGACGAGATGATCCTCAGGGTCCCTTCTATCTTTACAATTCTATGATAATGGTTTCATTTTATATTTTAATTTCTTTTATATAACTTGATTTCTTATGTTTGTTTTTATGTTTTAAAAAATCACCATTTTAGATTGCATTTTGTAAATCCCTGGGAGGTATCCCTGTTCTAGTAAGTGACACATAAATGTTGTTAAATAGAATAAATAAATAAACAAACTGAGGTGTGCCCAGACTGTCAGTAGGAGGTGGGTTCAAGTGCACACTGAGAAACTGAGCTTTGTGCAGTTAAAGTGGATTAAAGTGCTTTGGTGACCTCAGGAAAATCACTTAACGGCAACAACAACAACTTTTGTGGTTAGGAAAGTGTTGGGGGGATGCGTTGAAAAGCGTATGATGAACCAATGATTCACAGGATGTAAACACAGCAGAAGCAGATCAGGATGAATGGTCATTGTCATATATAGCCTACCAGGAAATGAATAAGAATGAAAGCTCAGTCAACACCAGATATGATAATCTAACCCCATGAGCTTTCTTCAAGCAAATCAGAATGACTGCTCAATGAGCATGTCATGCGGAGGATTCTGAGCAGCTTAAGTAACAGAATTCCAAGCCTTGCATCAGGGCTAGCCAACTCCCATCAGACCCAGCCAGTATAGTTAAGGATCAGGAATGATGGAGGCTGCAGTTGGAACCATGTCTGGAGGGGTACCACCTTGGCTACCCAAGGAAGGTGAGAAGGGCTGTAGCTCAATGGCAGAGCACATGTTTGCTCTCCAGCTTTGTAGAGTTCAGTTCCCTATCAGGCGTTAGAATCAAAGTCACAGAATCAAATAATTGTAGAGTTGGAAGGGACAGATATGCTGCCCCTACCGGTTATGGCTGTGGGATGTAGTCCATTGGAGCAGTCAAATGCAACATTCCTTGTTTGCCTAGAGTGGACACAGACAGGGGGATGTTGAACCAGCCAGCTGAACTTCCTGTCCCACCTAGTCTGGAGCATCCTCTCCCTGCATGTGACCAGGTAGGTGGGTGTGACCCTGGCAGACCCCACAAAAGGTCCAGTCACGCAGCCATCCTCCTCTTTTGATGCCTTTTCTTCTCTTGGACTGCCAGCAGCACATGGTCCCATCCTTACGAGGATGTAAGCCACACTGTATCTGTAACTATAAGCTAAAGGCTGCCTTCAGGGATCCAACTGTGAGCTGAATGTGAGTAAACTTCTTATTACTTTTAAAAGAAGCTTCTTGTGTTTATTCTTTTTAGGAGGGGTAAAAGGGGACTCACCAGGAACAGAACCCAATCTGAACAAAGCCAGATTGGATTGCTTAAGTAAAGAGGTTCAAACGAATTTACCAACTACCTTCCTGCTATATATTGGGGAATGTCGCTCTGCTGCTGACTCACAAGCATGAGTTAGGAACGATACTATGAAATCAATAAATCTTCTCGTAGTATCTACAACATTCCAACAATAGCACCCATGAAAGGTCTCAATAAATATTTTTCAATAAATATGAGAGGTTGTTTGCTCCTCCTGCTCAGTTCCTGCGTGCACTGACACAGCCCCTCCTAGGCTGAACACGCCTCCTCAGAAATATCCAGATTTCATTGGATACCAGGATTAGGCACCTACCTACCCTCGCTTCCTTTCTGAAAAGAGGAGACATGCAAAGAGGTTCTCTCTGTGGACAAACATGGTAGGGACTGGTGCCCATGGGATTTGCCCCACCAGCTTCAAAAGCTTGGTGATCTTGCCCTACATCTGCACTGAAATAATCTCAGGATTAGAAAGACCTATCTCTGAATCCTTGGAGAGTTGTTGACAGTCTGAGCAGACAATAATGAACTATAGACGGTCTCATTATAAAGGAGTTTCCTGCATTCAGTAGGCTATACTCTTATCAAGGGAAAGTGACCCTCCTCCTCTTGCTCTCCAGAACCCAATTCTGTCTACATGGTTCCATTGATTATCCTTCCGTTCTTTATTTTCCACTGGTTCCAGCTGCATGGCTGAAGAGATAAGCCTTCTCAGTTAAAAGGCACACTGAATAGTGGCTTGCCTCTTCAAAATTTAGCGGAAAATGTTAGCATCCCCCCCCCCCGCTCTTCCATAATGACCATTGGTGGTCCTTGGAAAAGTGGTTTGAAACCACTACACTCAAGAATTTTGGAAACCTTTAATTTCTCTGCAACTCCCCCCAAAATAATTACCTGCCAGAGGCGTGTGTGGGTGTGCATCTCCCTACAGTTCCTATGAGCCCACAAAACACAAGGAGCAAAGAAGGGAGCGTACTTATGTATGCCCATGCTAGTGGTGGCAATGTGAAGATCGTCAGTCTTTGCTCACCATGTTCAGCTTGCCTTTCTTCTGCAACAAGCTCGAGAAGGCCACAGTCGTGAGGACACAGGCTGCCAGAGAGCAATAGGTGTTGATGGCAGCTCGGTGTTGGGCATCTCCATGATCAGAAATGGCGGAATTGAAACTGGGCCAGTACATCCATAGAAATAAGGTGCCTGGAGGAGGAGGAGGAGGGAAGAACTAACTTGCAACATCAGATCAACGGAAGCATCTAGATCAGTGGTTCCCAACCTTTTCAGTATGTCAACCCACAAATCCAATTTTACTTGGGTTCATGACCCATTCATTCATTGTAACATGAATTTTGGGCTGCAGTTCTTCTTTGCCACCAGTGAGTGGTCCCCAAGTGTTAAAATATAAGGCTCAAGCCTTGCCAGTAACTATTATCAGGTATCCTGGCAGACAGGATTTCAGCTGTAGACCGATTCCTGTGATGTATTTCTGCTGTAGACCACCTCCTTTTATGATATACGTATGATGTTTTGGGGGTTGGTCTTGGGCTACAGGGTGGGAAATTTCAAAAGTCTACATAAGGGCTTGCAAACCATTGTTCAAGGTTCTCCCTCCTGCGTGTGGGGAGTGGGGACCCTGTTGCAACAGTTAATAAGGATCAGGCTTACTAGCTGCTTTGCTTCTCAATATACTCTGGTTGGCCTCTGTTATTTTCTCCTACCGATAGGGGACCCACTTAAGGACTCTATACGGGCTCTTGGATACCCCATAAGGGAAAAGGAGCAGTTTTTTTCTATAACACATCGCTGATGTACAACATGCTGACACTGAGCCTTGTGAGCTGACAAAGAAGCACACTGTCATCTGCAGAGCATTTCATTGTCCAATCTGTCTCTGAGCTACTTTGGCAGGATTAAGGATGGAGAGAAGGGACATTCTTCTCATTAGCAACTGGGGCCGATCTTCCCTAAGCAAGCTGAAGGCGGAAGGCATCAAAGACCAAAGGCAAATCTTACCAATCATAGAGAAGAGATCTGAGTGGTAGACAGAACCCTGCTTATCTTTGGTCTGCTCCAAGTTGGGCCGATACAAAATGGCGGTCACCACTAGCCCAAAGTAAGCGCCAAATGTGTGAATGGTCATGGATCCACCAGCATCTTTAACCTGCAGTGATGGGAGAGAACAGGGGTCAGTCTTGGGAAGGAACGGGAGGGTCTCCATGACTGTCCCACAAGCAGCTAGACCTCAATGAGAAAATCCCCTCACAGAGCAACAATTCTCAGAGCGGTCTAACAATCCAATCCCTCTTCACAGAGAACTCTGGGAACTATATTTCTGTGAGGGGAATAAGGGTCTCCTAAAAACTCTCAGAACCCTTACCAAACTACAGCTCCCAGGATTATTTGGGAGAAGCCATGACTGTTAAAAGTGTTTTAAATGTGTGGTGCTTTAAATGCATGCCCTCCAACATGTTCAGGCAAAAAACTGGGATGCAGGCTGTGATCCCAGGTGAGTCACATGACCAGTGCAAGAATAAAGGTAAAGGGACCCCTGACTGTTAGGTCCAGTCGCAGACGACTCTGGGGTTGCGGCGCTCATCTAGCTTTATTGGCCGAGGGAGCCAGCGTACAGCTTCTGGGTCATGTGGCCAGCATGACTAAGCCGCTTCTGTTGAACCAGAGCAGCGCATGGAAATGCCATTTACCTTCCCGCCGGAGCAGTACCTATTTATCTACTTGCACTGTGCTTTCGAACTGCTAGGTTGGCAGGAGCAGGGACTGAGCAATGGGAGCTCACCCCATTGTGGGGATTCGAACCGCTGACCTTCTGATCAGCAAGACCTAGGCTCTGTGGTTTAGACCACAGCGCCACCCGCGTCCTGTGCAAGAGTACACAGCCAAAAAACCCTCACGTTTTGGGGCTCCGTGATCTCATGAGATATCGTGATCCCACGTGTTTTCAGGTGCCATGCTCTCACGTGAGAGCACAGAGCCCCAAAATGGGATGTTCCCATTTAATCGGGGCAGTTGAGTGGTATGTAAAACATATGGTGTGAATGTGGCGAATCTTGGCAACAGTGGAAGCTTTCCTCCAATGTAGTCAAGGCACCCTCCCCAAGCTCAGGACCACAGGCTTAAAGCTCCCCAACACCCCCCTTTTTATGCCAGAGTCCAGATCTAGATTGAGGGAGGCCTGTGCTCACTCACCCTTTAAAATAGGGGTAGGCAACCTAAGGCCTGTGGGCCGGATGCGGCCCAATCGCCTTCTAAATCCGGCCCTAGGACGGTCCAGGAATCAGCGTGTTTTTACATGAGTAGAATGTGTCCTTTTATTTAAAATGCATCTCTGGGTTATTTGTGGGACCTGCCTGGTGTTTTTACATGAGTAGAATGTGTGATTTTATTTAAAATGCATCTCTGGGTTAGTTGTGGGGCATAGGAATTTGTTCATCCCCCCTCCAAATATAGTCCGGCCCACCACATGGTCTGAGGGAAGGTGGACCGGCCCACGGCTGAAAAAGGTTGCTGGCCCCTGCTTTAAAACAACTACTATTTGTGCAATTGCTAATCCCATGAGTGGTGTTCTGTCCAGTTTGGTTCTGAGCTTGGCACACAAAAACAGCTTTTTGGAGCTGATAAAAGAAGAATGCTATGCGGGAAAATATAGGAAACTAATCTGGCTTTCCGTTTATGGGGTGAATTCATTGTAATATTATTTGGTGCAACTGACGTGAATTTGGCAAACAAGTAATATTTCCCAGCGCTTGCAACATTGGTGGGCCTGAGTGAAGCCCAAGGCTGTCCTTTCATCCCACACAGTGACCAAAAAAATCTATTTTTGAGCTTGCCTCCCTCAGGGCACAGTCCAATTCCTCTATCTGATGGTCTGAGGAATGTCTTCCTCTGGGGGCCTTTACACACCATTGCCCTACTTGTGCAATCACATTCCACAAAGCCCAGGGCTGACTCCAGGTTTTTGTGTGCTTTGGATAAGAGACCTGCGCTGGGCAGGTCTTAAAGCTTAAAGCTACCCAACACCCCCTCCCCTCTCTTTTTGCCAGACTCCTGATCTAGATTGGGGAAGGCCTGTGCCCACTCACCCTTTAAAACAACTACTATTGTGCAATTTCTAACCCCATGAGTGGCATTCTGTCCAGTTTGGTTCTGTCCCTCAAGCAGTTTTCCTTTCATCCCTCCCCTTCCAACACAGGTGGGAAGTCGCTCTGCTCCATCGGCACTATACATTTAAAGCAGTATCATACACAGCCATAGCTTCCCCCAAAGAATCCTGGGAAATGTTGCTGGTTAAGAGGGCTGAGAGTTGGAAAGAAATCCCCTATTGTCAGGATGCTGTCAGCGGCTTCCGGCTGGTTGCCCAGGAAAGTATAAAGACAAGGAAACGTTTCATACAGTCCTTTTTTATTCCATACTTTACAGAACCCAGCCTCTTGGATAACGGCGTGGTCTTGAGTAAATCTCCACTCCCCTTCTCCCCTACTTCTTCATTCGTCATCTCTTCTATGGGTGTTGATAAATGCCCTCTGTCTTTGAGCTCTTTGCTCTCCTACTTCTAAGTCTCGCCAGGTTCTGGGAGATGGTGGGTCTGGAATGCTTTCTAGTTATAACATGTCAGCCAGCTGCTGCTTCGGCCCTGCCTTCTCCTCCACTCCCCTGATTTCCCAACTTTCCCCCTCATCTGCCTCTGAGTTGAGACCTCCCTCAACCCCTTGTTGTAAATCTGCACTGTCTTCCTCTTCCTCCTCCCTGGAAGGGTCAGGATGGGGAGGTGGTCTCCACCATTCATCCTCTGCTCAGTCCCTGACACCTATTCTCCTCACAGAGCAGCGGACTTTGGGCTTTCAGATTTCAGTGGCGCCCTATGCAATACCAAAATTTGGTGCCTCCCCCCAGCCTCTCACCTTCCTTTGTTTGTCATTGTTACAACGTCTCTGCAGCACCCTCTAGGCTTGGCGCCCAGTCTGGGCGAACCAGTCGCGCTGCCCTAAATCCACTTGTGTGCAGAGCTATATTTCCCAAAGTTTCCTGGGAAGGAGAATTAATTGTGAAACCACTTGGGCACTAGTAAGTGTCTGTGGACTCAGCTACATTGGCAAAGAAAAAGCGCCTCGTATGCACTGTATATTCATTAAAACACTGTGACACCAGGTGGCGCTGTGGAGTTCCATTTTTGCCAACCCGATTTCTTATACAAAGTTTACGGCACGTTTAACTGAAACACTTCTTGGATGTGTCTAGATCCAGCCTGTGTGTGTGTGTGTGTGTGTGTGTGACAGAGAGAGAGAGAGAGAGAGAGAGAGAGAGAGAGAGAGAGAGAGAGAATTAAATAGCCTTACATGGAGCAGGTTCAGTAGGATGTATTCATTAACGGAGAAGAGAGTCACTTGAAACAATGTCATGATCAGCAGCTGCACAGGACTGATTTTGCCCAGGACGGCGCCAAAGGCGATGCAGACAGAACCCACACAGAAATCTGCACCAATCATGCTGAGAGGAAGAGGAAGAGGAAGGTTAGAAATGAAGCACATTTATGTATATACAGTGGTACCTCGGGTTACAGACACTTCAAGTTACGCGTTTTCGGGTTGCGCACCGCGCCGAACCTGGAAGTACCAGAACAGGTTACTTCTGGGTTTCGGCGCTCGCGCATGCGCAGGAATACTAAATCACTCTTTGCGCATGCGCAGAAGTGCCAAATCACGACCCGTGCATGCACAGACACAGCGCTGCGGGTTGTAAACATGCCTCCCGCACAGATCACGTTCGCAACCCAAGGTTCCACTGTATATCAAAACCTGTATCAACCAGTGTACTTCCACCTTGAGTCCCCAGACATTGTTGGACCAGTAGCGGATCGTGTGTTGGGTGGCAAGCAGGTATGGTGCAATGACGCATCACCTTGTCATTTTCACCACACCATTGTCCTTCTGCCGCTAATTCTGCCCACATGACTGACTGGAGATCAGGCAAGCACCACTGCCTCCCCATGCCGCCCGCTACTGCGTTGGATCACAACTCCCATCATCCTGACCATTAGCTAAGCTGGCTATGGTGATGATGGGAGTTGTAGTCCAACAGGACCCAAGGATGAAGCAATGCTGGTATAAACTGAATCCCTTCCGTATCAGGAGGCCCTCAAGAATCACAGGGAGGACAGAAACACGACGTGTGGATCTTCCATCTTTCCTGGTTATATACGCTTCAGGTTACAGACTCCGATAACCCAGAAATAGTACCTTGGGTTAAGAACTTTGCTTCAGGATGAGAACAGAAATCGTGCTCCGGCAGTGCGGCAGCAGCAGGAGGCCCCATTAGCTAAAGTGGTGCTTCAGGTTTAGAACAGTTTCAGGTTAAGAACAGACATCCGGAATGAATTAAGTTCTTAACCCAAGGTATCACTGTAGATTCCTTGCGGCAGGAACCTGTATTTCTGACTTAACTCACCCTGTGGTGGTATGCTACAGAGATATAGTAAATAACAGCTGGGCTATTGTCTTGATCCAACTGGCTCATCTTATATTTTTCTGACTATTCAGACTCTTAATACCATATTTTAATGCTCCAAGCATTCATTTTGTCCTATTAACAATTCTGTGAAACTCAGAAGTTTCCATATCTTTCTGGTTCCCTATAGGGCGAAAGGATTCCGTCTCACTCGCCAGCCCTCCTTCCCTGTGTATATCCTTATATTCAAATACAGTGGTACCTCAGGTTAAGAACTTAATTCGTTCCGGAGGTACATTCTTAACCTGAAACTGTTCTTAACCTGAAGCACCACTTTAGCTAATAGGGCCTCCTGCTGCTGCCACCATGCCTCCGCTGCATGATTACTGTTCTCATCTTGAAGTAAAGTTCTTAACCCGAGGTACTATTTCTGGGTTAGTGGAGTCTGTAACCTGAAGCGTCTGTAACCCGAGGTACCACTGTACAACAAACTGGTTCTTTTCACCAGTGTATCACACTAACCTTATAGTCCAACCAAGAAATATGGGTTCCCCACCCTCACCCCAGCCAGGTTCCATATGGGCAAACTTACCTTTCCACTCCAATGAGTATCTTCCCATTCTCAAAGGTATGAAACCAGCCCTGAACCAGGAGAGCCCACTGGATCCCAAAGGCAGCAAGGAGGAAGTTGAAGGCGACAGCCCCAAAACCGTAGCGTTGAAGAAATGTCATGAGGAACCCAAAGCCCACGAAAATCATCACATGAACATCTTGGAAAGCTGCATTAAAGAAAGAAATTTCATTGACGTTGGTTCAAAAATGTGTGTCCAATAGAATAAGACAACATGAAGAACATAACGTTTAGAGAAGATTGGAAAGCATTTATTGAATACATGGGAAATAACTGTGTACAGCTGAAAACGCTGTCAGCGTTAAGATAAATTCAACAGTGTAAATAAATTATGATGGATGTAATAATGGAATACTGAATGGTATAGTTTCTGTAAAATATGCAGGGATTGTAACATGAACCATGGAATGAGAAGAAGGGAAGTTAGTGATATCTTAAGGATGTAAAAGGGACGCGGGTGGCGCTGTGGGTTAAACCACAGAGCCTAGGACTTGCTGATCAGAAGGTCGGTGGTTCGAATCCCTGTGATGGGGTGAGCTCCCGTTGCTTGGTCCCTGCTCCTGCCAACCTAGCAGTTTGAAAGCACATCAAAGTGCAAGTAGATAAATAGGTACCGCTCTGGTGGGAAGGTAAACGGTGTTTCCATGTGCTGCTCTGGTTCGTCAGAAGCAGCTTAGTCATGCTGGCCACATGACCCAGAAGCTGTACGCCAGCTCCCTCAGCCAATATAATGAGATGAGCGCCACAACCCCAGAGTCGGCCACGACTGGACCTAATGGTCAGGGGTCCCTTTACCCTATACCTTTAAGGATGAAAAATGAGTAAATTGTAAAACAGAAAATTTAATAAAAATTATATATAAAAACAAAAATGTGAGCTCACCCCAACCCTCATCTCACTTTATCTGCATATCTAGCAACCACACTCGCTTCCTGTTTCATTTCAATTCACTTTTAATTCCCACACCACCTTTCAATATTACTATGCACAAGGCGCTTTACAGCAACAAAATATGCAACAAAGAACACACACCAGATGATAATCTGATCCAATACAAAAAGTCATTATAAAACATAACTTTAAAATGGAACGGCTTAAATCAAACGAAGTAATATTCAATAATCCATTAGAATATAACAGTACACAATAAAATCAATTCTCAAAATACCTGCAAATAATAAATAAACAGAAATTCACTCTTAACAATCACAATAAATAATCGCTAAACTATGATCAATAAAAATAACTGCAAGTAGCGATGCATAAAATACCACAATACCTACATGTAAAAGGATCAAGTTGAGAAACAAAGACGCACAACTTATAAAACTATTTTAAAAATAAATAAATCCCAAAACCTAAAAATCCCTAAATGCTGCTGAGGACTATCACACATAAGTGGCATCGAATGATGCCTTAAGAATACAAAAACATAAGTAGAGCTCTGCTGGATCAGTGGAATATACTTAGGAAACTGCATCATACAAAGTCAGATCATTGGCCAATCTAGCATACTATTGTCCAATGACAATGACTTTCAGGAAGGAGCCTTTTCCTAGTCTACCTGGAGATGCTGGGGACTGAACCTAGGACCTCCTGCAAGCAAAACATATGCTCAACCACTGAATTATAGCCTTTCCTGATTAGTATCAGACCAGGGGACCATCTAATTCTGTTGGTTTTAAAATTTTGTTTGTTGTTTCGGTTAGAGGGGGAATACTTTAGATATATTAAAAAGGAGGATTCCCTGGGTGCCTAAATCAAGGTTTGGGGCAAGTACTCTTTGATGAGAGAGCACCAGCAGAGATTTAAAATCACAAACATGCAGCAAAGCAAAGCAAGGAAATATAGGCTGTTAGACCTTTAAAATATCCCCTTCTTAGTTGCTTCCAAAGCCCCCCACTTCCCTTAGCATAGAAAGAGACCACATGTTTGGTAAGTTTAAAATGATTTACTTACCAACTCTTCAAAGGTCAGATTCATGTGATTTTCCATACAGCAGCAAGAAAAGGAAGGCGGTATAACTTAGGCTGCTGAATGGTAAATGTTTCTAAATTATTTGTATAGAAACACAAAGATGGCTTGCTTAAGCCATGCGGTCTAAGCTTGGACTTTCTTACTAGTCAGATTTACAGGGTGGAAGAGAGAGAACAAAGTTTGGTAACCTTTTCTCCCAAGGTGAAGGGGTTTGACCCAGTTAAATTGGGCAGGACAGCTTATCCTATGGTAATCTTATAATTATACAATAATAATAACTAGCAATGCATTGCAATGACCAATGCAGACCCCAATGCAGCTAGATCTATTGCTGTGCACATATGCGGCAAATGATTTGGTATGCTCCAGTATCTTCTTTCAGAATGACTTAAGTTGTGTTTTCCATGAAATTCCATTGTATGTAGCAGAACTTGCATATCATTCTCTTGAAACTGAAGCAGCTGGAGTTTCGTTCCTAAATGCTTAGGTTTGGGACATACAGAACAACTTTGGGCTCATCAAGACTTCGTTCAGCTCCGAGGGCCTTCTGGCGGTTCCCTCACTGCGAGAAGTAAAATTACAGGGAACCAGGCAGAGGGTCTTCTCGGTGGTGGCACCTGCTGTGTGGAACACTCTCCCACCAGATGTCAAAGAAATAAACAACTATCTGACTTTTAGAAGACATCTGAAGGCAGTCCTGTTTAGGGAAGCTTTTAATGTTCAATGTTTTATCGTGTTTTTAATATTCTGTTTAAAAAAAACCATGTTTTTAATATTCTGATGGGACGCGGGTGGCACTGTGGGTTAAACCACAGAGCCTAGGACTTGCCGATAAGAAGGTCGGCGGTTCAAATCCCTGCGACGGGGTGAGCTCCCGTCGCTCGGTCCCTGCTCCTGTCAACCTAGCAGTTCAAAAGCATTTCAAAGTGCAAGTAGATAAATAGGTACTGCTCACGGTGTTTCCGTGCGCTGCTCTGGTTCACTAGAAGTGGCTTAGTCATGCTGGCCACATGACCCGGAAGCTGTACGCCGGCTCCCTCGGCCAATAAAGCGAGATGAGCGCCGCAACCCCAGAGTTGGCCACGACTAGACCTAATGGTCAGGGGTCCCTTTACCTTTATCTTAATATTCTGTTGGGAGGTGCCCAGAGTGGCTGGGGAAACCCAGTCAGATGGGTGGGGTATAAATTATTATTATTATTATTATTATTATTATTATTATTATTATTATTATTATGTAAAAGCCAGCAGATTTGTGAAACCCCAAACTATGGACTTCTCATTCAGAAACCACTAGAAGAGACCGGAAACATCCTGTTATTTGATGTTGCCACTGACATTCTTTTTTCATGTTTGTGTGTGACAAAATTATTAAAACGTATCACACACTGATATACTGGCCATTTGCACTACACAAGGTATACAGTGCACAGCAATTTCCCACCCACCCCCTTGGGCTTCTGCAACTCTGTCTGCATTGCAAAACAAGTCTATACATTTCCAGCCACTTGCCATCCATCATGTCCTCAAGATAGAAATCAGCTCCAGTGATGTAAAATGACACTCAGCAATTATCAGTGGTCCAGGAGGTCCTTAGGCTGCTGAATAAGACCAAGATGAGGGTTATGTTTCCTCCATCATTTGGCCTGGGAATTCCCGCTATACACAAACAAGTAAACTTGTGTGAATCAGCCCATATTCTGCCCTCATGCATTTAAAGGGCATATGCACTGTGGCGTATATACAGTGGTAACTCGGATTACGGTAAGTACTTAATTCATTCCAGAGGTCCGTTCTTAACCTGAAACTGTTCTTAACCTGAAGCACCACTTTAGCTAATGGGGCCTCCTACTGCTGCCGCGCCGCCGGAGCACGATTTCTTTTCTCATCCTGAAGCAAAGTTCTTAACCTGAAGCACTATTTCTGGGTTAGTGGAGTCTGTAACCTGAAGCGTATGTAACCTGAAGCGTATGTAACCCGAGGTACCACTGTACTAGCATTTTGAATCTGGCCCATCCCTAAGAAATGGAACATGAATCACTGGGCTAAGCATATTCCTGTTCAGAATGGAAAGAAGCAGAAGTCCCAGCAAAGGAAGAAAGGATACAAAAACTTATGGAATATGCAGAAATGGCGAAACTCACCAGAAGAATAAGAAATCAAGATAGCAAACTTTTTTAAATAAAAGAATGGAAATGGTTTATTGAATATTTACAGATGAACTGCAAACAGATAAAAGTATTGGCAGGATTACTGTAATAGCCTGCAGTTTCATAAGAATTTATATTTAAAGTAGATAATTAAATGAGCAAATTAAACGAATTTGGATATGCAGAAGATATTAAAAAATAAATTTAAGGAACCGCAGAAAGAGCGGGGAGGAAATCAAACTTTGAAATGTTAAAATGATTGTAAAATTTATGAAATGTATAAATTTGAAAGGTATAAATAATTTTTTTTAAAAGGGAATGGGTGCACAGCTGGCAAACCAACTGAAAAAGGTAAAAAGCACACACTCTGTGCCCCCAAGATCATCTGTGCTTCCTCTTCCATGAAGGATTTAATGGTGGGAATTGGTAAAAGGATATATTAATCATATTTAATCCTCTAGAGACCTGATACCAGACAGGCTGGATCTACCAATGTATTTAGAGAAGCCTGGTCAAAGTTAACCTGCAGAGGTGAAAAGGATGGTAGCAGGACCGAGCAAGATTGAATTCCCCAAGAGCATGGGTAGGCAAACTAAGGCCCGGGGGCCGGATCCAGCCCAGTCGCCTTCTAAATCCGGCCCGTGGATGGTCCGGGAATCAGCATGTTTTCACATGAGTAGAATGTGTCCTTTTATTTAAAACACATCTCTGAGTTATTTGTGGGACCTGCCTGGTGTTTTTACATGAGTACAATGTGAACTTTTATTTAAAATGCATCTCTGGGTTATTTGTGGGGCATCGGAATTCGTTTTGGGGTTTTTTTCAAAATATAGTCTGGTCCTCCACAAGGTCTGAGGGACAGTGGACCAGCCCCCTGCTGAAAAAGTTTGCTGACCCCTGCTCAAGAGGATAAAAACTTTATAAAAGGATGGGGAAAATTTACAAGTTATCTAGGAGACCACTTTAAGCTGATGGAAGCAAAAGAAGGATTTTGACACACTTGTAGTGTAAAAAATATGATGGACAATATGGTTCGATATAAAAACTGGACTACAGACTAACGTGCAGTTGTAGATGTTTTAAAACAAGATCCCATTCGACAGGATGGGGGAAAGACGTGAGATTCGGAGAATCTCCACATATAGTATTACTTTATTGATGTGTGTTTATTTGTATTTTTTATTTGTAAAATTAATAAAATGTTTTGTTTTGTTTTTTTAAAAAGAATTCCCCATTCATGAGATGATGGGCAGTGGGCGCCAACCAGCTTTCTTCAGGTACATGAAAGGTTTCCACACAGGGAGCTCTCTCATACACCCAGACCCAACAGCACTGGACTCCCCACAGGGTGGTACAGTCCTTTCTGAAGGGATTGGCTGTTACCATACTTGATGTAACATTTGAAGCCAGCATCTGGGATAGTTCCCTCAACAGAGCTTGAGACTCTTAATCTCAGGGTTGTGGGTTCAAGACCACGTTGGGCAAAAGATTCTTGCATCACAGGGGGTTGGATAAGATGACCCTGGTGTTCGCTTCCAACTCTACAATTCTATGAATCTATGAACAGTCATGGCACCCCCTCTTCTTAGAGATTGGGAAACTTCCTGGGATTGCTTTGGGAACTCGTGTGATTTAGAGGCAAAGTTAAAATGTGTCAGTTAAATTACAAGTTAGTACAATAAGTACAGAAAGAATAAAGTAAGCGTTGTCTGGTTTCCTAGTAGAATACAAAGGAATGTTAATCCTATGCAAAAGTGGAGGAGGAAAAAGATAAAATTGCACGTCAAAGGGAAACAGGATTGTCCAGTTCGGATTGTATCCCTTAACCGACACAAATGAAGAAGTTTGGCAGCTGAGTCAATCATAAGCAACATATTCTATCTCTTATATAATATATTCATGTAGACTCCCAGAAGGAGAAAATGTTGTAACGCTACTACTGCCACCAGTAGAGGAAGTTTAATGATTAAACAGTGTCTGGCTTAATCCAGGATTTCTGCTGATGTGAGGGTGAGACTGAGCAGCTAAGCTTTCCAGGGACTGAGGGAACTAGCCGAGATTCTCATCTCAAACTCGTGTTTAATGAAGTGAGGTGTTTTGTTTATGAAACCCAAGTGAAGAGCGTGTGATTTTCCCCCAAGCACGTCGCGTCAGAACTCTGTTAATATCAATGCCGTTGTAAAAGTCTTGGGTGAGTGGGAGCATTTGGGGAGAGGCTGCGTAATAGAGAAAAAAACAAAACACCCAGGCTCTGCCATACTCCCAAAGTGGTGGCAGTTCGTGAATGAGGAAGACATTCAGTGACATCACACCCAGCTGAAATGAAGTAAGGTTACCATCTGCACCATACGCTTAAAGCAGTAGCGTACCACTTTAAGCAGTCATAGCTTCTCACAGAGAATCCTGGGAAAGGTAGTTTGTTCAAGGGTGCTGAGAGTTGCAATCCCCGAGAGTAGTTTAACAATCAATCCCTCTTCCCAGGGAACTCTGGGAAATGTAGGCCATTTCCTTCAAGGGTACAGTACTTGGAACTGCAGCTCTCTGAAGGGTAATCCATAGTTCCCAGGGTTCTTTAGGAGAAGCTATGTGTTTTCAGTGCATGGTGTATAATGCGTGTGACCTCAAAAAAACAGGGTGCCTCTGAGCAGATGCTTAGACTTGCAATTTGTTTTCAGTACCAGAACTGAACTAAGCTTACGGTCCATTCACACAAAATTCCCCTCCTGGTTATCTTTCTTCCGTTCAGCAGCCTACTTTAGGTAGAAAAAGTCAGCTTGTTATTGCTACTGTTAAACAACTGGGAGCCAGAAATCCTTGCCCAGAAAAGCTAACATGCTGCCCTACAGATGTTGTGTGGACTATAACTCCCATCAGCCACAGCCAACATGGTGAATGATCAGGGATGATAGGAGTTCTAGTCCACAATGTGGCGAAGGTGCCACATTGACTACCACTGTCCTTGCCAATCTCCTTCAAATTAGCCAGGGATCCCAGTTGACTTTAAAGCAAACTAGTTGGCCCAACCAAAAGATCTAATGACTCCTTTTCAATCCCTTCATATTCTGTGGAACCCACAGGGCTGCAAAGACCAACAACAATACTACTAGTCAATGTCATTTTTCTATAAAAAGAGGTGCCATGAACCAGTGCATATAATGCATGTTTGCACGTATCTGAGAAAGGGTGGTAGTAATTCTTTCCTTGAAACTTGAGAAACAGCGCACAGTTTCTCCCCAATCCTGTGACTGCTTTTCTCCTCCAGCCTATACCGCTAGAAGTGAGTCAGGCTTCACCTTCTCTCTGTTTGGCACCTATCCAAATTGGGCAAAACAACACACATCCTGATACACCCATTAGCTTCCATCCCCACATGGTTGTATACAGGGAAGAACCAGGCACTGCTCAGGGGCGATGAGAAAGTCCTCCAAACATTACAAAGAGGGATGGGAGAGGAATTTGCTTTCCTTTGCAATTTAAGGTGAAACTACACAATTCATGGTGGGATGTGGGTGGCGCTGTGGGTTAAACCACAGAGCCTAGGGCTTGCTGATCAGAAGGTCGGTGGTTCGAATCCCCGCGACAGGGTGAGCTCCCATTGCTTGGTCCCTGCTCCTGCCAACCTAGCAGTTCAAAAACACGAAGTGCAAGTAGCATGGCGTTTCCGTGCGCTGCTCTGGTTCGCCAGAAGCGGCTTAGTCATGCTGGCCACATGACTCAGAAGCTGTACACTGGCTCCCTCAGCCAATAAAGCGAGATGAGCACCACAACCCCAGAGTCATCTGTGATTGGACCTAATGGTCAGGGGTCACTTTACCTTTACCCAATTCACATCTCTCAAACTGATAAAGGTAAAGGTAAAGGGACCCCTGATCATTAGGTCCAGTCATGACCGACTCTGGGGTTGCGGCGCTCATCTCGCTTTATTGGCCAAGGGAGCCGGCGTTTGTCCGCAGACAGCTTCCGGGTCATGTGGCCAGCATGACTATGCCGCTTCTGGTGAACCAGAGCAGTGCACGGAAATGCCGTTTAGCTTCCCGCCAGAGCGGTACCTATTTATCTACTTGCACTTTGACGTGCTTTCGAACTGCTAGGTTGGCAGGAGCAGGGACCAAGCAATGGGAGCTCATCCCGTCGTGGGGATTCGAACTGTCGACCTTCTGATCGGCAAGTCCTAGGCTCTGTGGTTTAACCCACAGTGCCAACCGCGTCCCTCCTCGAACTGATACATGAATGTAAAAAACATTTATCCTTTGTAAGGTCCACTTTTCAGAATTCTGCAGTGCAATTCTCCAACCAAGCTGCATATATTAGAGGGAGGTATGCATACAAATGCATATATTAGTTTAAAAAAAACACCATGCACATTCTGCTTGCCCAAATGAGTATGTTAGTCAAAACTGCCTGCAAAAACATATCATTAGGAGAAATTAGTGCTAGAACGTAGACAAATTTTCATCAGCATTTCCTAATAATTGCAAACTGCTATGGAAATGTAGATAACTTGAGTTTAAGATTTGAAAAAAAATTGAGAAACTTAAATGGACAGTTTCTCCGATAATGGAGTTGTTTAGCACATGTGAATACCTGCACCGCCTAAGATTTATCTTCAGGCTTGCTAACGGTGGCCAGTTTTTCTCTGCTCTTTTCTTCCCTATTCTCCCATGGGACCAGGGTATTCCTTTTGGCATTGGCAAAAGAAGCAAAGACTTGCTGACATTTAGGATTGACATTTCCTTTCCCCCATAGCCTTTGGTTCAAGTGGAAGTCTTGTTTTGCTGACCCCAGCCTAATCAAATTCAGTATTCATTTCCATGTACATTTACCTGAAGGGAAGCCCCTTGAACTCAGTGAGCCTGACAGTGCAATCCTATGCATGTCAAAGCAAGACCCATTGATTTACTCTCTGGTAAGAGATTCAGAGTTCTGTGGAACTCAGAAGCTTACTCATTTGTTGATCACTTATTGAAATTTTTCTTCGCACAAGTATTGCACTGTTGTGGATTTCCACCCCACCCAGCCCCTTACCCATTACATATGGCAATGTTAAGGCACCCAGGCTGTAGGACAGGAATAGGAAACCTGTGGCCTTTCAGATGTTGTTGGACTTCAACTCCCAGCATCCTTGGCCAGTGTGACCAATGGCCAGGTAATGATGGGAGTTCATCAACATCTGAAAAACCACCCTGGTCTTTCCTCTTAGTGCTTAAACTGGTGAAACCATCATTCTCTCCCCACATGGATTTCTAAGAGCTGTGGTCCTGTGTGAGTTGCATACAGATTTATAAGAGAAATCTCAGCATCCCCACCAAGCTACAGTTCACAGGATTTATTTTTATTTTTTTTAGAGCCATGCTTGCTAAGCTGATACAAAACCAATATAAATTAGAAATGCAGATGTTCCTGAATTCTCCATTAGAGTGTAATCAATACAGACCACAAATTTAAAGCCCAAGGCTGCCCCCCAAAGAATCCTGGGAACTGTAGTTTACCCCCACACAGAGCTATAGTCTACAGTTCCCAGGGAACTACAGTTCCCAGGATTTTTTGGGGAGAGTCACATGCTTTAAATGTATGGCATAGATGTGTTGATTGCACATTTAACCAATTCACACATTTGGCTGCTGCTGAAGCAGAAATCTGGATCCCGTTCCAAACTCCTAGCTTGTCCATTTTCCAATTTGCGTGAAACGTACTTAATAAGTGGCTGTTGGAAGATTTCTGCCTTAGGCTGCTACTGTTTTAGCTTTCTCCAGGTGGGTTGTTAGTCTTTTGCAGCAATAGACAACAAAGACCTGTGGCACCTTAAAGGATGAACCAATTTATTATCGCATAAGCTTTCGTGGACTCAAGGCACTTTGTAAGATGTGCAAAGTGAAATCTTAGTTGGCAGGTGTATAAAGGATAAAACTGGGAGCTGGGCGACAATGAGATACAACCCCACCTCAACAAATCAGTTGTAACTAGAGCACAAATCTATGTTGAAAAGGCACACCCTTCAGTGTAGCAGATTGGCGATCACATACTCAGCATTGCTAAGACGATTGTATCAACACCTGTATTGCGGCAGGAACCAATATAGATAATCATTGATAAAAACAGATATCCTGGCATTGGTCAACTAATTAGGCTCACAAAGACAATCAAGAACGCATCTTTCCTTAACAGTTAGCTGATTTCTGATTTTAACATTTTTATATGGTTCTATCGTATGATTTTATGCATAATTGTTGTAAACCACTCTGCTATTTTTTTTATGAACCGTGGGATACAATTTTTAAATACAAATAACAATGCAAAGTTAGTATACGTAGGGTGGTTTTAAAAAACCTTTATCTCAATGAATTGTAATTCTGTTTACAGGTAGGTAGCTATGTTGGTCTGCCGTAGTCGAAACAAAATTAAAAAAATCCTTCCAGTAGCACCTTAGAGACCAACTAAGTTTGCACACGGAAGCTCATACCAATAACAAACTTAGTTGGTCTCTAAGGTGCTACTGGAAGGAGTTTTTGTAATTCTGTTGTTTCACATTGAAACAGTATTCGCACTGAACACAGGTACATACTGGTTCTACACATGTGCAAGTGTTTCTGAGAAAGAGTGTACATTTATTGATTTGCACAGCTTGTGTACAAAGGTACTCAGACCATATACTTTGTGAATATTACATGTGAATAACTGCGCATGTGTACAGCTCAGGGTCTGTGTACCCAGGCAGAGGGATTGCAACCCATTGAATATGAACACCCCTATTGTATTCTTGCTTAGTGATCCTTTTATTTCAGAATGGCAACCTTGAGGTCAGTTACAGAGTGTCCTGTGAGTTTGAAAGATTCTCCCACTGGTTCATGAATAGTGCAATCTCATTACATGAATGTAACATTTTTTCCTTTGTTTCAGCTTGTTAGCTGTTTTCACATTTTGGCTGGGGGGATGGGGAGGAATGTTGAGATTTGTGCCCACTTCTTCTTCTGCATAGAGACTGGCACATCTGTCCTATGTAGAATACCGATGGGCATTGCTGCTAGATGACGGCACAAGGGAGAGAGAGAAATCAGCATCCCAAAACCCCTTTCCCAGGGAAGTTTTTAATGTTTAACATTTTATCATGTTTTAATATTCCATTGGGAGCTGCCCAGATTACTACTACTACTACTACTACTACTACTACTACTACTACTATTATTATTATTATTATTATTATTATTATTATTATTATTATTATTATTATTACAGTTGCCTCTAGGATTGTTTAAGCAGAATAACTTGTGTGGTGTCCTGAACAGAGTACAGTGGTACCTCGGGTTAAGTACTTAATTCGTTCCAGAGGTCCGTACTTAACCTGAAACTGTTCTTAACCTGAAGCACCACTTTAGCTAATGGGGCCTCCTGCTGCTGCCGCACCGCCGGAGCACGATTTCTGTTCTCAACCTGAAGCAAAGTTCTTAACCTGAAGCACTATTTCTGGGTTATCGGAGTATGTAACCTGAAGCGTATGTAACCTGAAGCGTATGTAACCTGAGGTACCACTGTATTCACTTGAACTGAGAAGGAAGCGTGTTTGGCCATGAAAGGTCATTGCATAACCTTTGGACAGAAACTACCACCTCAGCCCAACATTCCTCATAGGATTCCCATCTAGACATAATGGTAAAGCCAGTGAATGGTACAGTCAGTGAGGGGTCTGAATGAGGAGGATTTTGAGGGCCATAAAGAGAGGCCTAGAGGGCCACATTTGGTCTTCAGGCTTGAGGTTCTTCACCGCTGTCCATAGAGGTTCTTACTTGACTCAGGCTCCATCCACACTCAAGACTGAAAGCCCATGACTTACCCCAAAGAATAATAATAACTGAATTTGTAAAGGGGGCTGGGAAACGGTAAGCAAACCACAGTTCCCAGGATTCTCAGGGGGCAGCCATGACGGTTGAAGTGCTATAAATGTGCTTTAAATGTAGTGTGGATGTGACCTCACCCTCTTAACTTGGCTTTATTTAGTTAGTTTGTTGCATTTGTATCCAAAGGAGCATCTCCACCCCCATCATTCAGCCTGGACACTGAGGTCCAGCTCCGAGGGCCTTCTGATGGTTCCCTCATTGCAAGAAGTGAGGTTACAGGGAACCAGGCAGAGGGCCTTCTCGGTGGTGGCGCCCACCCTGTGGAACACCCTCCCACCAGATGTGAGGGAAATAAACAACTATCAGACTTTTAGAAGACATCTGAAGGCAGCCCTTTTTAGGGAACTTTTTAATGTTTGATGTTTTATCGTGTTTTTAGTATTCTGTTGGGAACCTCCCAGAGTGGCTGGGGAAACCCTGCCAAATGAGCAGGGTATAAATAAATAAATAAATAAATAATCAGTGCTACACAAGTGGTACACAAACCCCTAAACATTTTGTGAATCTAACTTTGGCCTCATTGAGGGACAGTATTTCAATATGAGTAGGAAAAGGAGAGTACCTCTAAACGTTTTTAAAGGGGAAAAAGCACTGATGATGATGATGATGATGATGATGATATCCCACTTTTTTCTCCCAGGAGCTCACAAGGTGGGGTACACAGTTTCCCCCTTCCTCACTGAATCCACACAACAACCCTATTAAGTAAGTTAAGCTGAGAGGCAAGGTGAGATTCCTGGCAAAGTTAGGCTTTGAAGCCTGGTCTCTCAGGTCTGGTCCTAGTTCAACATCTCTTCCCTAAGCAGGGCCATCTATTCCTTTCTCAAGCTGCCTTTGCCCTCCAATATGCACACTTAGCTGCAGTGATGCCTGTAGGGCAGGAGTCTAGCCCCCACTTCAGCAGAAGGACCCTCAAAAGTCAGTTGGTGGGCTTACCATGGTCTCCCACCCAAAGAGCACTATCCCATAAGAACACCAAGTCCACAGTTCTACCTAACCTAACCATACCAATTGTTCGACCAAATAAGCTCAAGGATAGTCACTGGCTCAGAATGCTTCCGTAAATCAGGTGTGAGGATAGCTCAGTCTGTAAAGCATGAGACTCTTAATTTCAAGGTTGTTGGTTCGAGCCCCACGTTAGGCAAAAAGATTCCTGCATTGCAGGGGGTTGGACTAGATGCCCCACATGGCCCCTTCCAACTCTACAATTCTGTGAACCTTTGGCCCTCCAGATGTTGCTGAACTACATCTCCCATCAGCCCCAGCAAGCATGGCCAATGCCCAAGGGATGATGGGAGTTGCAGTTCAGCAACATCCGAGGGAGAGAACTAAAGGTTCTCCACACCTGCAGGAAAGGCTTTGCTCTCTGCATTTCACTATATCAAGACTCCTTTGTGCAAAACTGCATTAAAGTTACGTTTTTGCTGCTAGAAATAGTTTGTTTCTGTATCAGAACGCCTGAGCACACTGCCCACCCCTTCCCCTCAGTGAGGAAGAAACTAGTCTTGTCTAAAGCTAGGACTGGCCCAGAATTCTTTCTAGCCTGAAGCAGAACAAAAAACAAAAAACCTCTCCCCAAGTCACGGTATACAGTATTTTGGCACCTGAGAAAAATCCCTGCCTCAAAATACAATAAAAAATAGATAGTTGATCATTGTTGCCCTTTCACAGCATCTAAGATCAGTGCCTGAAAAAGCCAAGGCACTTTGTCCAATGGTAGGGCTGGCTGTATATGACCAGAACACTGAAAATAAACTGATCTGGGACTGAAATCATTCCTCTGTGATAACTTGCCTCACCAATGCAGGATCATGATTGCCAATTAACCCCTTTCCTTTGGGTGCTTGCCAACACCAAGTGTGCAGTGGTTGGGGTCCCAAGGTCTACATATAGATGGTGCCCCCTGGGTGGGGTCCAATGGGAGAAATAAAGAACCACTGGGCTCCTCTGGATCACCTGTTTACTGAGCAGCCATCTTGATTCCCTTGCACAAAGCTTACACGGAGGCTAGTTTATACCTGGTGTTTCTTGAGCATTGATTCTGATTTGTTTGCAGGAAGTTTATACAACAATGAGCATTCATCCTGATTTGCTTGCAGGGTTTTTATGCAGCTTTCTGCTAAATCATCCCTTCACCCCTCACTTTCAAACACCGTCAACTCTCCTGCCACTTTCCTAACTGCAAACAGCCTGTTTCTTTTTTTTAAAAAGTGCCTTTGTTGCAGCAGAGTGACAGAATGCTTTGATCCACATCAGTTGCCCCAACCTAAATTTCCTGGTATGCAGTAAGAACCCCTCCTTCAAAAATCCTGACAATCTGGAAAGGTCCCCATAACGTTAATGGCCAAATGTCAACATTACTTACACGGGTATCTGAAGTAGAAGTCGTTCTCGGCGTCGCTCGTGATGTTCTTCTCCTGCTTCGCCTTCTCCCAGCCGGCTATATCGGATTCTGCGTTGAAGCGCACGAAGACGCCAAAAAGGATGATCATGGCAAGCTCCCAGAGGAGGCAAACGAGCGGCAGCCGCCAGCGCATGTCGGTGTTCCTTGCCATCATAGTCCTCGCAATCAGTTTGTCATTTGCCTGCTTGTTTGGTGAAGGGGAAAGAGGAGCTGTGTGTGAGCTGGCAAGTGCGAAGTTACAGTCCCAACTGCTGGTGGAAGTTCATTCATTTTATGTCATCTGGGGAGATGTGGGTGTGACCGTGCGGCTGTCAGTCATCACTTCAGACACTCAAGGACACTGGCAACCAGTCCCATTTCAGAGCTCGCTTAATAGATCAGGGCACTCTCTCATATAACCAGCCACAAACAAAGGGGCGAGGCACATGTGTCGGGCCGCCTTAAGAAACTGAGTGCATTCTGTGTGCTCAGCATCACAGATGAATAGATTCAGCATCACGGCTGGATGGATTCCATGATTAGCATCACAGCATCCTAAGGTGGGAGCGGCTAGAGGTTGATAAGCCAGGGTTATCTGAGGGGTACACACAGTGGCTGAGTTTGTGCTTGTGTGGGGAGGCAGCCGCAGTGCCATCACAGCTAAGAAGATGACCACTGTATGTATCTCATCTACATATGCACTCTGCTTAGGACCCGTACCTGTTGCACTGCGTTCTCATGTGGACTCACTGTTTCCGTTTGCGAGTTGTATCAAGACCGTGAGTGTAGGAGGAGTGACAATCTTTAGCTCCCCAGGTAAGCGATGGGGAAGGGACTTAGCAGGTGAGAGAGTTGGGAGGGAATGTAAGGGATGTAAGTTAACTGTGGTGAATCTATGCAGACTGTTTTTTTTTTGAAAAAGAGAGATCCGCCCCGCCCCCACTCTTTTGGCCTTATATACAGCTGTTCTATTTCTGCACTAGGCTTGATCCTCGCACCTCTTTAGTTTCAAGCTGTTGAAACAGTTTGGTTACGTCTATTGACTTGTACAAGGTTGCTTGCACAGGACGATTTTTTAATGATATATTTAAAGACTGACATTATGGGTTAATTTGTAATGGTTCCTAACATGGTTTCTGAATTGTGGTTGTCGTTTGTGCAGTGTAGTGTGAGCTGCTTCGGGCACACGTGTGTGTGTGTGTTTGTGTGCGTGTGTATTGACAGCATACATTTAAAGCACTACGACACCACTTTAAATGTATGGTGTGAAAGAACCAAGGCCAGAGCTGGGAATCGTTTAGAGAAGCAGTGGGCAGCCTCCCCAGTGAATCTGTGTTTGGGGCCTTCATTGATTTCATTCTTTCATCTCCTGCACTACACTAAGAGCTTTCTCCTTGGGAGAAAGGCGATGGCAAATCTAGACAACATCTTAAAAAGTAGAGACATCACCTTACCAACAAAAGTCCGTATAGTTAAAGCCATGGTTTTCCCAGTAGTGATGTATGGAAGTGAGAGCTGGACCATAAAGAAGGCTGATCGCCGAAGAATTGATGCTTTTGAATTATGGTGCTGGAGGAGACTCTTGAGAGTCTCATGGACTGCAAGAAGATCAAACGCATCCATTCTTAAGGAAATCAGACCTGAGTGCTCACTGGAAGGACAGATCGTGAAGTTGAGGCTCCAATACTTTGGCCACCTCATGAGAAGAGAAGACTCCCTGGAAAAGACCCTGATGTTGGGAAAGATGGAGGGCACAAGGAGAAGGGGACGACAGAGGATGAGATGGTTGGATAGTGTTCTCGAAGCTACAAACATGAGCCTGACCAAACTGCGGGAGGCGGTGGAAGACAGGAGTGCCTGGCGTGCTCTGGTCCATGGGGTCACGAAGAGTCGGACACGACTAAACGACTAAACAACAACAAAGAGCTATTTACTTACTACATCTCTGACCTTTCAAGATGGTGTACATGGTTTTTCTCCTCCCCCACCACAGTCATCAGCACAACGACCCTGTGAGGTAGGCTAGGGTAAAGAGAAGTGTTTGGTTCAAATATCCCCCAATTATTTTATGGCTGGGTATGGAGATATGGATTTTGCTTTCCCCCAGGCCTAGTCTGAAATTCCAGCTGTTACACAGGAGTTTTCTTGTGGCATATAATATGCAGAACTAGCACCTTATTATATATTAGAGAGTTCTAGATGGGTGGAAGCTGACTGTAGTTGTTAAGTGTAGCATGGGAAAATAGACTCTGCATATGCTCAGAGGAATTCTCTTCTAATGCAGCTTTTAAACTCCTAGGACTTGATCCTGCCATTAAAAGCCACCATTTTATTTTATTTTTTATATATAATTTTTATTAATTGTTTTTGTTTTACAATATATAATACTCATTTAAACATCAAAATATCAATGACTTCCCTTCTTCTCTTTCCATGGTTCATTTTACATATCATAAATCCCTGCATATTTTACATAAACTAAACCATTCAGTATTCCATTACAGTGGTACCTCGGGTTACATACGCTTCAGGTTACAGGCTCCGCTAACCCAGAAATAGTACCTCAGGTTAAGAACTTTGCTTCAGGATGAGAACAGAAATCATGCTCCAGTGGCGCAGCAGCAGTGGGAGGCCCCATTAGCTAAAGTGGTGCTTCAGGTTAAGAACAGTTTCAGGTTAAGAACGGACCTCCGGAACGAATTAAGTCCTTAACCTGAGGTACCACTGTATTATGTCCATCAAAACTTATTTACACTGTTGAATTTATCTTAATGCTGCCAGTGTTTTCAAGTGTACACAATCCCCCCCCCCCAATATTCAATAAACATTTTCCAATATTCTCTAAACGTATGTTCTTCTTCTTCTCTTATTCTATATGCAGGGGCGCCGACTTATAAAAAATATTGGGGGGGCCCATACCGGGGTCCTGCCCCGGGAAGTTTTCTAAGTTCCAATGTCAGCGGCGCCCGGCAGAGCAGCCCTCTCGGCCACGGCAGCCCGCCTCTCCCAGCCGCCGGGGGCCGCCCTCCTCCCTCGCGCACCCGCAGCGTTCCCGCCCGGGGAGGCGGCGCCCCCAGGAGAGGCGGCGGCGGCAGCAGCAGCCGTGCGCGGCCCGGGCTCCCCTCGCCGGCCGCGGGAGCCAAGGCGCGCGACGAGGGCAGCCGAGGAAAGGAGCGCACGGCCCCGTCCCGCCCTCGCCACTCACCCTTCTGCAGCGGCCCCGCCGCGGCGGCGGCGACTCCCGCAGCACCTTTTCCGCAAGGCCCGGGTGACGTCACGGGCGGAGGACGTTTCCACTGCGCACGCCCAATAATTTTCTTAAATTATTGGGGGGGCAGAGCCCCCCCCAATAAAATTTTTGAGGGGGCTCAGGCCCCCTCAGGCCCCATGGAGTCGGCTCCTATGTCTATATGTTAAGTCCCCATATATTCCATCATCTTAAAACCTTACCTCTTGCTGCTCTCAGCAATGAAGCTGAACATTTGAAGATTCAAGACAGATCAAAGAAAGCACCGTACTTCTTCATATAGTGCATAGTTGAACTGTGGGACTCTGTCCCTCAGGAGGCAGTGATGACCACTAACTTAAAGGTAAAGGGACCCCTGACCATTAAGTCCAGTCGTGGCCGACTCTGGGGTTGCGGCGCTCATCTCGCTTTATTGGCCGAGGGAGCCGGCGTACAGCTTCCGGGTCATGTGGCCAGCATGACTGAGCCGCTTCTGGCGAACCAGAGCAGCGCACGGAAACGCCGTTTACCTTCCCGCCGGAGTGGTACCTATTTATCTACTTGCACTTTGACGTGCTTTCAAACTGCTAGGTTTGCAGGAGCTGGCACCAAGCAACGGGAGCTCACCCCGTCGCGGAGATTCGAACCGCCGACCTTCTGATCAGCAAGTCCTAGGCTCTGTGGTTTAACCCACAGCGCCACCCACATCCCCACCACTAACCTAGATGGCTTTAAAATGGCTTTAAAAGAGGATGAGTCAGATTCATGAACATCATAACCCATGATGGCTATGCTTGGTCTTCCCCAGGAGGCGAGGGTACTCCTGTGCTTGAGTCCTCCATACTGGTTTTCCACAGGCATCTGGTTAGCGTCTGTGAGAACAAGATGCTGGACTAGATGGGCTATTCAGCAGGCTCTTCTTATCTTATTCTGGCCTCTTGCTTTTCCTCCAACTCACAGCAGGCCTTGCTGCCCTTCCCTTTCACCTCTTCCCTCCTCCCGTTTTCTTTCCTAACCTCCTAAGGAACACAGAAGGCCATTCCAGAATTGCCTGCAGCTGTCTCTATGGGGATGGCATGTAAACCATCTGGCTTGGTCACTGGGTGTAAAAAAAACCCCAACTGCCACTGGGGCACTGCGGTGTACATTGTTAGCCGTTATCTAACTTATACTCATCATTAGAACCACTAATGCAGGTTTTTAAGTTGCCGTTCACCTGGGGCCAAGTTGTAATTGACTCCTGGGCAGTCGTTCTCAAGTAGCAAGTTGCACAGTGCTGTTTTGCTTTATATTTTTGTTACTTGTTTTATTTTATTTTAAATGCATTATCTGCCCTTTACCACCAGGTCCCAGGGCAAGTTACAACAGTTTAAGATTAAGAACAGTTAAAACAAATTACAGTAACAGGGAAAAGCACACCCCACCCCAACCACACATCTCAGGTATCAAAGGCCAAAGTAAAGAGATGTGCCCTCAGCATTTGCCAAAAGCAGTAAAAAAGATAAAAATGTAAAGGACCCCTGGACGGTTAAGTCCAGTCAATGGTGACTGTGGGGTGCGGAGCTTGTCTCGCTTTCAGGCCGAGGTAGCTGGTGTTTGTCCACAGGCAGCTTTCTGGGTCATGTGGCCAGCATAACTAAACCGCTTCTGGTGCAACGGAACACCTTGACGGAAACCAGAGTGCACAGAAACACCGTTTACCTTCCCACCAGAGCGGTACCTATTTATCTACTTGCACTGGCATGCTTTCAAACTGCTAGGTTGGCAGGAGCTGTGTCAGAGCAACAGGAGCTCACCCCGTCGTGGGATTCAAACCGCCAACCTTCTGATCGGGAAGCCCAAGAGGCTTGGTGGTTTAGACCACAGCGCCACCCCTGCAAGTGTCCTGGAAAAACTGGGACAGCTCATCCCCCCCCCCCTTGAGAGCACGGCGGCTTTTTCTGGGCCACAATCTTGTGCTTTTTCAGGGCCGCCTGCTTGTCTCCTTACCTACATCCAGTCCAGGGATCCAGTCCTCTTTAGACGTAGTGTCGCCAATGTCATTTTGGATCTCTGCAGAGGCTAAAGTAGAAGTATTTGCCTCTTCCTGTCATTGGCTCTGAATCTACCCTTGAGATTTTTGTCTCTCTCCCCCCATTCCATGAGTCTCTATGGGCACCAGACTTCATTCATCCCATTTGGGACTCATGTAGCTCTGGCAGGGATCTTGCTCTGCCTCTGTTTTGCATCGGTCACCATCCAGCTGTGGCTGATCAGAATTGTAACCCAAAACATCTGTAGGGTGGCAGAGATTGAGTTAAGCAAATACTTTTTTTCCACTGGAAAGAAAGCAAAGAGTCTTTCTTTCCTTGTTTGCACCCATTATGGGAACCAAATAACATCTTTTCCACTGAAGCAATAGACTCTCTCACCTTGCCTTATTTTCCACCATTTCTCACCTTATCAGTCTATGGGATCAGAACTTTGTGGGCTGTCTTCCAAACCATGAAGTTGCCTGCATGGTCCAGTGGTTCTCCTCTAGTCTAAACACAACCTCTCTCCCATTTCTCACCCCACTGTGAGGATCACAGTTGGCTGCTAAAAGTCATGGCCCAACTGCACTGGCTGCCAATTAGTTTCCGGGTCCAATTCAAAGGGCTGGTTTTGACCTACAAAGCCTTAAATGGCTCAGGACCGCTATACCTCAAGGACTGCCTCTCCTCACGTGAACTGACCTGGACCCTGCAATCGTCATTCACATGTGCCCCCTCCACAAGAAGGTGGCAACACGAGAACAGGCTTTTCTACAGTGACTCCTCGTTTGTGGAATGCTCTCCCCAAGGAGGTTTGGCTGGCGCCTTCATTATACACCTTTAGGTGCAGGGCAAAAATGCTCCTCTTATTTTAAATGTGTTTATGGGAGTGGGTGGAGGGAGAGGGTTATTGCTCTGTGGTTGCTGTTTTGTTCTTTTTTTATCTTTTATTTTTATGTTGCGAATTGCCCTGAGATCTGCGGAGGATGGGTGGTATACACATTTAATAAATAATAATATTTCCGGTCATCAACTAAGGCACAGTAGGGGAAGCTACACCCATCTAGATATTTGTCGGACTACAACTCCCATAGTCCCAGGCCATTGGTAATAATGGGAGTTGGAGTCCAAATGTCTGGTGGGCCACAGGTTTACCGCCATTACTTGCAACACTATCTTCATTCAGATGCTTTGTTTTCTTCCCAACAACCTATGGGGAAACACAGCCAGATGGGTGGGGAAGAAGAAGAAGAAGAAGAAGTCACAATATGTTTGCGCAGGCTTGCAGGGTGGTTAGACAATGTCAGCCATTTTATCAAGCATTCCCTCTGATTTCTTTACAGAGTAGTTATACAATGCTGTGCCAAGCAGGTGTTATCCCACACATTTTCCCTGTCATTTTCCTTACTGCAACAAGTCTTGATTTGTGGGGTGGGAGGAAGCATGTTTGATGTGCATGTTGTGGAAGCATCCTACAACCCCTATCGTTCCCAGTTGTCAGCCATTGTTGGCTAGTTTGGATCTGATATCCCGCTTTATCACTACCCGAAGGAGTCTCAAAGCAGCTAACAATCTCCTTTCCCTTCCTCTCCCACAACAAACACTCTGTGAGGTGAGTGGGGCTGAGAGACTTCAAAGAAGTGTGACTAGCCCAAGGTCGCCCAGCAGCTGCATATGGAGGAGCAGGAAAGTGAACCCGGTTCACCAGATTACAAGTCTACTGCTCTTAATCACTACACCACACTGGCTCTACACTACACCACACTAGTGTTGATGGAAGTTCGATTCCAGCAACATCCTGAAGGCCACAGGGTCCCCCATCCCTGATCTAAGGGAACAACAAACGCTGCTGGAAATGGTTGAAAGGGAACAGCTGAAATTTGAAATGGTTACAAGGAGATCCTGGTAGAATGAATGGAAGTCTGGGCAACATGAAAGGACACTCATCTAAGGGACAAGTGGTTTGTTTTTCCTGTACGCCGTGTTTTGAAACACATCTTGACATTGTTTTCATTTGAAAGCATTGTATCACCAAGGAATGGGACAATGCAAATGCCAATCAAGGTGTGGTTAAAGGAAAACATGTTGCTCACTGTTTCACTTGTAAGGAAGAGGAAAAACCCAGGGCTGTCTCTAGACCACATGGTGCCCCGGGCAAGGATAGCCTTTGGCACTCCCTTCTCTTTGTTCAACTTTTGAATAGCTTCTTTTTCATTTCCTTGGCATCCCAGTTCATGGCTTTTGCAGATGATTGGCGTGCAGGACTTTACCCTGTCATCAACCACTATCAAGTTCAGGGCCGGATTTAGGTTTGATGAGGCCCTAAGCCAGGGGTCAGCAAACTTTTTCAGCAGGGGGCCAGTCCACTGTCCCTCAGACCTTGTGGGAGACCAGAATATGTATTTTTTGGGGGAGGGGAATGAATGAATTCCTATGCCCCACAAATAACCCAGAGATGCATTTTAAATAAAAGGACACATTCTACTCATCTAAAAACACCAGGTAGGCCCCACAAATAACCCAGAGATGCGTTTTAAATAAAAGGACACATTCTACTCATGTAAAAACACGCTGATTCCTGGACCGTCAGTGGGCTGGATTTAGAAGGCGATTGGGCCGGATCCGGCCCCTGGGCCTTAGTTTGCCTACCCATGCAATAAGCTACTGAAGGTAATTGGGCCCTTTATATGTCCAGCTGTCGTTTGTCAACAACAAATTGTCACTGTTTTTTGTGTTGAATATATGCTATATGGTAATTTATGGACCTAACAGCTATCTAAAGCCATTTGCACATAACAAATAGGAGCCTACACAACACAAAACACTGTTGCTGTATGTAGGTTTTATTTTATTTGTTTTTTATCTTATATTTTGGAAATGTGCATCCGGTATTTTTTTCCCTTTAAATTTTTTGGGGGCCCCCAAGAGAGTGGGGCCCTAAGCTATAGCTTGTTTAGCTTATACTGATCAAGTTGTATCCCTGGATATGAACATAATCTCTCCCTCTCTCTGTGTGTGTGTGTCTCTCACTCTCTCACACACATACACCTTTATTCTTGAATGGACACATGTCAACCTTTCCATGAATTAAAAGCAAGTTTGTGGGCAGCAGGTCATAAAAGGATCTTCTCTGTGGTGGCCCTTGAGATGTGGAATGATCTCCTTTCCAAGGTTTTTCTCACCCTGTTGTACATGTTTCATTGCGTACCCTCCAACATTCCTCAGATGAAAATAGGGACATTTCTCAGTCTCCCCCAACTGACACTTCTCAACTGTCTCCCCATTTTTCCTATCTGAAGAAGGGTAAGTGTCACCACCGCAACACCAATGGGACAAAACACACAGGCCCTCCACCGTCCTGTGAAATCCCATTAATCCCATTTTTAAAAATATTTTATTCTTCGGTAGATTTGCAAAAAGAAAAGCATACACCAATAAATATTTTTTTTAGAAAGGGGCAATAATATATATTTTTTTAGAAAGATTAGACACAGAGACACAAAGCACTTTTTCAAAAAATCAAGACTCCTTGAGCGCCACTCCACTCCCCCTTTCTTCCTGCCCTCTGCCTGTCCCTCAGAGCTGGTGTATTACATGGGGCTGGGTCTCAGTGACCACTGTTAGAATTCCTGCTCCATGACTGCAGTCATGGGATTTTTGTCTATCACATGACGGTATATGTTTTGAAGTGACAGGGACAGGATGTTTGTGTTACTATGTTCCATGAAGTGGGACTAATGTCCTTTGTTCTTTTCTTTTTGCTGTCTGATGCTAGAGAGAGAGGGAGCCATGTTGCAGTGCTCCGTGTGTGTTTATATGTAAATAAAGTAGATTAGCCAAAATGCTGAGTTACTGAGGTCTGTTACACATGATGTGCATACTCTGCGGATCCCTAAGTGTGCCGGTGTCGGTTGGCATCGGTCACTGTGCTGTTCGGGCTGAAGAAAGCTTTTGAAGCTCCCAAATGATTGACCAGGAGGGACCATGCCAGTCGGGCATGTGTCTCTGCCAGGGTCCTACTCAAGTGTAGGCCGAACTCCTGACAACCACAGCCTCTCCTCTGCCTCTCCTGCTCTCCAGCAGCAACTACAAGCTGCCCAAGGAAGCAGGCCGGCAGCAGCAGCCATGGAGAGGCAGTGGGATGTTTTTTCACAGTTGGCACTGCTACCACCGCCATCGCTCGGGACAAGCGCCGGCTCATCCTCCCCCCGAGCTCGGCAGCGGTGGAACTGGCGGGGGATAAAATCAGAAGCTGGGGTGGCTTTCATAATTCCGGGACTGTCCCTTGAAAATCTGGACACTTGGAGGGTATGGCAGGGCACCTCACACCCAGGAGTGAACTGCATTTGTCTACCAGCTCCATCTGGTATGCAGGCTGAGACCCTACCCGCCCACAGACTGTCTCGCCAGAGTGGTGCATGCTCTGGTTATCTCCTGCTTGGACTACTGCAATGCGCTCTACATGGGGCTACCTTTGAAGGTGACCTGGAAACTACAATTAATCCAGAACACAGCAGCTAGACTGGTGAATGTGAGTGGCCGCTGAGACCACATAACACCTGTCCTGAAAGACCTACATTGGCTCCCAGTATGTTTCCAGGCACAATTCAAAGTGTTGGTGCTGACTTTTAAATCCCTAAACCACCTCAGCCCTGTATACCTGGAGGAGCATCTCCACCCCCATCATTCAGCCCAGACACTGAGGTCCAGTGCCAAGGGCCTTCTGGCGGTTCCCTTCCTGTGAAAAGTGAGGTTACAGGGAACCAGGCAGCAGGCCTTCTTGGTAGTGGTGCCCACCTTGTGGAACGCCCTCCCACCAGATGTCAAGGAAATAAACAACTACCTGACTTTTAGAAGACATCTGAAGGCAGCCCTGTTTAGGGAAGTTTTTAATGTTTGAAGTTTTATTCTGTTTTCAGTCTGTTTTCACTCTGGAAACCCAGCCAGATGGGCTGGGTAATAATAATAATAATAATAATAATAATAATAATAATAATAATAAGGCCCTCAGACTAGGCAAAACTCCTCACTGCCACAGCTTCACACCCTCCTCAGGTGTTTTTCCCTGACTGGAACACGTCCTTGAACTCTCGCTTGCCTGGGTGGAGACTATTGAAGGGCTTGGTGTGGTGTGGTGGTTAGGAGCAGTAGCCAGTGTGGTGTAGTGGTTAAGAGCGGTGGACTAGTAATCTGGTGAACTGGATTCGCTTCCCCGCTCCTCCACATGCAGCTGCTGGGTGACCTTGGGCCAGTCACACTTCTCTGAAGCCTCTCAGCCCCACTCACCTCACAGAATGTTTGTTGTGGGGGAGGAAGGGAAAGGAGAATGTTAGCCGCTTAGGATAGTAATAAAGTGGGATATCAAATCCAAACTCTTCTTCTTCTTGGGAGTGTGTGTAGAAAGCAGACTACTGCACAAGGGTAAGATGGACATTCGTTTCTCCACCCAACACTGGCATGAAGCCCTCAGGCTGAAAAACATCCCCCATCCCTGGGTTAAGCTAAAGTCTCCTCGGTCAAGGTGGGTTTTGAGCTGAAGTCTGAAGGAAGGGTGAGTTGACAGGGCAGGGCTGGGCAACATCTTGCCCTCCAGATGTTCCTGAACTCCAACTCCAACCATTCCTGGTGACTGGCCATGTCTGCTGGGGATGATGGGAGTTGTGGTTCAGGAACATCTGGAGGGCCAATGGTTCCCGCACCTGGCATAGGTGTTCTGGAAGGGACAAAAGGGAAAAATAAACACTGCCCTATCAAGAGAGCAAAGTAGCAACTCATGGGGATAGAGTGAAGAGCTTTTGACATGGGATCTGTTCATAGAGTTGTAGAGTTGGAAGGGGCTATGAGGGTCATCTAGTCCAACCCTGTGCAATGCAGGAATCTTTTGCCCAACGTGGGGCTTGAACCCTCAACCCTGAGATTAAGAGTCTCATGCTCTACTGACTAAGCTATCCTTTAATGGCTTTATCTTCTGCTTCTTAATCTGAACTGTTTTCAGTCTGCTCTTAGCCTTATGATGGTGTTTTTAGTAATTTTGGGTCATTTGTTCTGGGTTATTTAGTTATTTGTTTCAATGTTTGCTAGTAAAGCTGCATTTGCTTATAAAGAAAGCAAGGAGGAAACGTGCAAAGTAAAATGATAGGCTTCATAGTGTTTGTGCAGTCTTTAAACCAAACTTAGAAATGTGACTTCTATTAAAAAAACAAACAACCATGCTTATAAATGATAACTTCCAGAGTTGTTCTCACTGTGTAAAATGATAACTTCCAGAGTTCTTCTCACTGTGTAAAAATGATATAAAAAGTAGAGTATAAAAAGTAGCAACAGTGCAAGGGAGATATGACCATTTCCACCCACCTCTGTCCTCTGATAAGGCAAGGGAAGGAGGTCACTCTGGTATCAATTTCAGTTTCAGGAGAATGGGATGTTGTTTGGTGGTTTGAATACAATGGCACATCAGTTCACGGAGCGCAAATGTTGCAGGTTTCCATTCGCTTCAGGCAATGCCAAGAAAGGTTTCAAGAGCATATCAGTCTTACAGCTTGTAGCATTACATTCTCGATTGCCAGCCTTTGGCAAACCCCCCGAAATTAAATGTACGATTTTGATTTTTCTCCATGGCAAAACAATG
Source organism: Podarcis muralis (assembly GCF_964188315.1). Classification (NCBI taxonomy): domain Eukaryota; kingdom Metazoa; phylum Chordata; class Lepidosauria; order Squamata; family Lacertidae; genus Podarcis; species Podarcis muralis. The sequence goes on along the minus strand of NC_135668.1, from coordinate 19,744,066 downwards.
CCCCATCACTGACATCCTCAGCAAGGAGTTTTTCTGCAGAAAGAATACTTTTCATTGTGTTTATATCCTACTTTTTCCTCCAAGGAGCTGAAGGTATTGTACATGGTTCCTTATGCATTTTATTTAATGAGACTCAGCTAATTCAATGAGACATAACACGGTCTGAGGACGGTCTGAGAAATCACACTCCCAGTTCTCTAGACTTCCCAGCATAATTGTGCTTATTGGGGAAGATGGCCTACAAAAAAATGTGTATGTTATGTGTTATTCACAATAAAGTGCTGATGAATTTTCAGAAAGCATTAAAAAACAACAACACAAGGGAACATTCTTTCATATGTGGTGGACCTGTAAAGGGGTAAAAGAGCATTGGGGGGAAATCCATAATGAATTGAAAAAAATGTTTAAAAGTACTTTCCCCCCCCAAAATGGAGTCCATTGGGTTGGGTATAATTCAGATGGAAATTCCCAGGTGTCAAAAAAGGTTATTTGTGTACGCCACTACTGCGGCTTGTGTTTTGTTAGCCCCAAAATAGAAAATGAGTGAGGTCCCAACGAAAAAAGAATGGCAACTTAAATTGATGGAATATGTGCAGCTTGCGGACCTAACATATAGAATAAGAGAACAAGAAAGACATACGTTTAAAGAAGACTGGAAAACGTTTGTTGAATATATGGGGGGAAATCGTGTACACTTGAAAATGTTGGCAGCATTAAGATAAATTCAACAGTGTAAATAAGTTTTGATGGATGTAATAATGGAATACTGAATGGTTTAGTTAATGTAAAATATGCAGGAATTTATGATATGTAAAATGAACCATGGAAAGAGAAGAAGGGAAGTCACTGATATTTTAAGGTTGTTTAATTGAATATTCTAAATTGTAAAACAGAAAACACACACACGTAAACTGCAAACTGATGTGGAAATGCAGAGAACTGAACATAAGATTGGAAAAATGAGAAACTGTAATTTAGAGCTGATAACGTCAAAGCCTTGGGGTTGGAAGCTGATCTGATTGGGTCACCCATCCCCACTTGCCAGCTTAGATACATGCTAATGCTGGACTCCTTGGTGACGAGAGCGCACAAAAAGGTGATGCTGGCAGCAAGCTGCATTGCTGACGAAGGAGTGAAGGAAGGAGACTGCAAAGAGCAAGGGAGGAACGAAAGAGCCACAGCAACTTGCCTGGAGCAGGACAACCCAGTTGGATCAGCTTCCAACCCCAAGGCTTTGACGTTATCAGCTCTTAACCTGGCAGTTGTCAACCGACAGATTTTTATGGATCGTATCTTTCCATCAGAAGTCAGTTAGAAAACTCCGCTAGGCTCTTTTGTTGTTTTCTGTTCTCTTGCCACTGCTGATAAGGCAGGTTGTGACTTCACCCTTCCTACATGTCCCTTTCAGGTTGCTTCGACAGGTATATTCTGGCATGGGCCATTCAAACACCTGTAAGAACACAGGGAGCCCGTCTTGCACCACGTCTGGCCATTGGTCCATCTAAGTCAATCAATCAAATATTTATTACAGTCATAGAACAGCATAAGTAGGGTGGGGTACAATCATGTGTAAAATGTTTTGGAAAGCTAAAAAAGTATTAAAACAGAAGGTATATATAAAAGGGGATGTGGGTGGCGCTGTGGGTTAAACCACAGAGCCTAGGACTTGCCGATCAGAAGGCCGGCGGTTCGAATCCCCACGACCAGGTGAGCTCCCATTGTTCGGTCCCTGCTCCTGCCAACCTAGCAGTTCGAAAGCATGTCAAAGTGCAAGTAGATAAATAGGTACCACTCCGGCGGGAAGGTAAACGGTGTTTCCGCACGCTGTTCTGGTTTGCGGCTTAGTCATGCTGGCCACATGACCCAGAAGCTGTACGCCGGCTCCCTCGGCCAATAAAGCGAGATGAGTGCCCCAACCCCAGAGTCGGTCACGACTGGACCTAATGGTCAGGGGTCCTTTTACCTTTACCTATATCTATATCTAAAAGACTATAGGAAGAATCTAAAAGAAACTAAAAGAAACTAAAAGAAGGGTTAGAAAGAAGAAGAAGAAGAGTTTGGATTTGATATCCCTCTTTATCACTACCCGAAGGAGTCTCAAAGTGGCTAACATTCTCCTTTCCCTTCCTCCCCCACAACAAACACTCTGTGAGGTGAGTGGGGCTGAGAGACTTCAGAAAAGTGTGACTAGCCCAAGGTCACCCTGCAGCTCTTGTCACATTAAATGGATATGAAAGAGCATAAAAGGTTAGTATATAAAAGACTACAACTATCAGTGCAGAGAGCACTCTGATGTGAGTGTTCATTCAATCTAGTTTGTGGCACAGGTCATCATCTGACAAATTTTGAATGCTGCTGTGCAGAATCTGGCAGCATTGTACGTTGTAGCAGGATTGGTATCTGACAGCAGCAGGGAGGTAGAAAATAAAGTTGTCCTGTGCGCCCTGGGTACTTATGGAGTAGTGGGGAGATGAGGCTAATATGAATGTCTCCATAGTATAGGCACTGGAGAAGCACATGCTCTATTGTTTCCATTTGACCAGAGTCACAGGGGCATTGTCTCTCCGAGTAAGCAATCTTCCTGTATCGACCTACAATGACAGCCGAGGGGAGGGCGTGACATCATGCCGGGGTAAAAGCCCTCCAGAGCTTAGGGACTTTGAGTTTAGCTGGATATGCCATGGGGGAGGCAGAGCACCTGGTGGATTCACTGGCAATTAAAGTTCGGGTCCGGGCTTAATCCAATTGGTGCTCTGTGTCTGCTACATGTTGTTCAATGAGTCCATCTATCTCAGTATTACCTGCACTGACTGGCAGAGGCTCTCCAGGGTTTCAGGCTGGATTCTCTCCCCAGCCCTACCAAGAGCCAGTGTGGTGTAGTGGTTAAGAGCGGTGGACTCGTAATCTGGTGAACCGGGTTCGCTTCCCCGCTCTTCCACATGCAGCTGCTGGGTGACCTTGGGCCAGTCACACTTCTTTGAAGTCTCTCAGCCCCACTCACCTCACAGAGTGTTTGTTGTGGGGAAGGAAGGGGAAGGAGAATGTTAGCCGTTTTGAGACTCCCTAGGGTAGTGATAAAGTGGGATATCAAATCCAAACTCTTCTTCTACCAGGAGATTGAACCTTGGACTGTCTGTATGCAGAACATGTGCTCTCTCACTGAACTACGGCTCTTTCTGAGTCATCGAGTGGCCATCAAGTAAGCATCCTTCTGAAAGCAGCTAGTCTAATGCTCGAGGCTGGTGATTTCATTCTGGTTTTCTCTTATCTGTTAGTACCAGGTTCTGAAGGCCACTGGCTATTGCTGTTTTCATGTTACATTTCAGCTTCATTGGATTTCTGTGTTATAAACTCATTTGGTTATCTGCCGTAATGAAAGCCAGTGTAGTAATTTAAAAATAAATAAATAAATGTGCAGGGATGATCCAGGAAGAGTTCTACAGTGGAGCCTTGGTTGTCAAACAGCTTGGCTCCTGAACAAATTGGCTCCCAAATGTCGCAAACCCAGATGTGTTCCGGTTTGCAAACGTTTTCTGAAAGCCGAACATCCGACACAGCTTCTAATTGAGTGCAAGAAGCTCCTGCACCCAATCAGAAGTCAAGCCTTGGTTTTCTAATGGTTCTGGGAGTCGAATGGACTCCCGGAATGGATTAAGTTCGACAACCAATGTACCACTGTATTTATCTTTGACATAATCAAGAGGGTATAGGATGAAAGTTGCCTTCTAATAATAATATAAATAGTCCCCCTGTCCAGCCATGCACAGCTATACTCACCTCTATGCAGAAGTCTGTTTCGAAAACTTATCTTCTCTCATTCGTTGCTCTGAATATACAACTTCCTTCCTTAAATCTCATCTCTTCACCAGCTCCCTGTCCATTCTGAGATCATTGCAAAACTCCTTATCCTGACCTTTAATACTCCCCTCCCTGTTTTATCTCTGGTCCCATATCATGATATATCTCTGCTCAGCAGGAAATGCAGCCCCACCTACCCCTGATCTACATGATGCCACCTCTGAAAAGGCTCTCCCCTTAGTCACTACCCATCCCATTCCTCTATCACATAGGTAGAATCCGCTACCCCACTATGGCTACTAACTTTAGGTGGCTTCAACTATAACTGAGAAAAAACAGTCGTTCATAAGAACTTACATGTTTCATCTCCCATTGACTCAGACAACTTTGTGGCAGGGTTACCTCCATTCATCAACATGATCTCTGTGGACGCTATCAGTTGTGCTGATATATTCCTTTCCCTTTTATTAATCTGTAATTGGCAGACAGGGTTTTTGTTGTTGTTGTTAATGATTATACCTTCTTTCTTATTGACCACACAATTATGAAAACGCAATAAAAACTTTATTAAGTGTGACAGGTTATCTTTCAGAAAGGAGAGGGCAGCTGATAGGGTGAACGTTTTATTTGTCAAGACGAGGGGCTCCAGGTATTTCTTTTCTTCATCTCTGGCCATTGGCTATGTTGGCTGAGGCTGATGACAGTTGGAGTCCAACAACATCTAGGGAGCCACAAATTCCCCACTCCAAAGCTCTAAGAAGAAGAGTTTGGATTTGATATCCCGCTTTATCACTACCTGAAGGAGTCTCAAAGCGGCTAACATTCTCCTTTCCCTTCCTTCCCCACAACAAACACTCTGTGAGATGAGTGGGGCTGAGAGACTTCAGAAAAGTGTGACTAGCCCAAGGTCACCCAGCAGCTGCACGTGGAGGAGCGGGGAATCGAACCAGGTTCCCCAGATTACGAATCTACCGCTCTTAACCACTATACCACACTGGCTCTCTAAGGAAGAAACTGTACCAGTATTTCTAATTTGCTAAACAATTATCAAAAATCACCATAAAAGATAGATACTTATAAATTGCCTTTGCATCCCAGGAGCGCAGAACTGCATAGCTGACCCCACCCCACCCCATTTTGCCCTCACAACAATCCTTTAGGCTGATAGCTAGTGATTGCTCCAAGATCACCCAGGAGCTCCATAGCTGAGTGAAAATTGTAAGCCAGATCTTCCCAGCCTTAGTCCACAAGTCTAACCGCTACATGTGTATTGGGGTGATTTAAAAAATAAATAAACTAGTGACTTGTTTTTAGAAAATGCAACTCTAAAAGGTTTAAAGGTTCAATTTCCAATGATGAAACTCCCATTTCATGTGTTGCTGGACTTATGTCCCACTACGTTCAATGGGACTGTCAGTCTCACGCAAGTGTTGAAAGCCAGTGTTATAAGAAAAAACTGCTCCTTTTCCCTTATGAGGTATCCAAGAGCCTGTATAGTCCTTAAGTGGGTTCCCTATTGGTAGGAGAAAATAACAGAGGCCAACCAGAGTATATTGAGAAGCAAAGCAGCTAGTAAGCCTGATCTTTATTGCAATAGAAAAGAACTGTTGCAACAGGGTCCCCACTTCCCACACACAGGAGGGAGGAAAGAATCCAGAAAGAATGGTGCACAAGCCCTTATATAGACTTTTGAAATTGCCCACCCTGTAGCTCAAGACCACCTGCAAAACATCATACATACATCACAGAAGGAGGCAGTGTACAGCAGAAATATATCACAGGAGGCAGCCTACAGCAGAAATCCTGTCTGCCAGGATACCTGATAATGGTCACTGATTGCTTTACCTGGGCAGCCTAGCCATTGTTTTGTGATGGTAAATACTTTAGTTCCTGAATCCAGATCACAGGCTCACCCTATTCATACACAAATACGCCCTTTAAGGCAGGATTTGCAAGTATAAGACAATGCGAAGGCTTTCCCCATTTTCCTCCCTTACTGCAGAGGACTATTTGAGGTCATTGGGAGAGTCAACATGGCTTCAGGATTGCTCTCCTGTACTATTTCAGACACACGGTTTATATATGTATGTGTTTGCCTTGTACATTTCTGAACGTTTAATTTATATTTGAGACCTTAGAATTCTTATAACACCAGTGTGGCATAGTGGTTGGAGTGTTGGACTAGGACCTAGGTGACCAGGGTTCAAATGCCCACTCGGCCATGAAGCTCACCAGGGTGAGCTTAGGCAAATATCTCACCCTCAGCCTAGCCTACCTCACAGGGATGTTGTTGAGGATAAAAATGGCAAGGAGAAGTAGAAGTATGTAAGCTACCTTGAGCTCCTTAGAAGAAAGGTGGGATATAAATCAAATAAAGAATTTATTACAATTAGCATGCAGCCTTACTTGAGTGGAAAATAACCTATCTCTATCAGAACAAGCAGTCATTTCCTTATAAGTGAGCCTATATTGACATCTAGTGGTAAAAAAGAGAAAGAAACAGTAAGGCTTATTATCTCAAGGCTTATTTGCCTGACAAACTTCTATCGGTTTCATAACCGTCTTAACAGTTCTGGCATTGCTGTTCCCCCGAGAATCCTGGAAATTGATGAGAGATTAGTGAACTGACTGACCAGGACCAAGAAATGGGTTTCACAATAGGAAACACCACCATTTAACTTTAAAACAAAAACAAAACAAAAAATATATTCAGGACGGTTATTATTATCGTTATTTTACTAAGAGAAGGGAGAGGGACCCAAAAAGTAGAGGGGAAAAGAGGAAGATTGTAGAAGACAAGAAGAGATAAATATGCACTGTTCAAAAATTAAAATTTGCTATTATGTTGTAGGTTCAGGTTATAGGAGAGTCCCTGGTCCAAATAGACGGAAAACTACTGCATCCAGGCAATCAAAGCTTATACTATAATGCAACCCCTCCCAGAATTAATAAATAAACTAGTGACTTGTTTTTAGAAAATGCAACTCTAAAAGGTTTAAAGGTTCAATTTCCAGTGATGAAACTCCCATTTCATGTGTTGCTGAACTTATGTCCCACTACGTTCAATGGGACTGTCAGTCTCACGCAAGTGTTGAAAGCCAGTGTTATAAGAAAAAACTGCTCCCACTACTAAGCACACTTGTCTGAAAGTAAGTCCAATGGAACTCGGTGGGGCTTTCTCCTGAGTAAACATTTTACAAGATTGGACCATAATCTGCCAAGGTGGTGCAAGACCGTGTTTGTCCATTGCACACAGCTCTGAAGATTACAGCACTTTATCTTGGCTTTACTGCCTTATAGGCTAACAGAGATGCTCCTTTGAATACCAGTAATTGTGTGTTCTGTTTAACAAGCTATCACTGTCCTTATTAGGTCACGGCTCCTTTCCAAGAGCTTACTCTTAACAGACTCTGCTCTTACTCCCCACCCACCAGTCACCTCCTTTCCCCTCCAATGCAAACTCTTTAACATTTAAATTCAAAATAACTCCGCCCACAGCCCAATCTGTGCCTCCCCATGGCCAGCCAATGGGAGCTCGCGTTCCGGAGCTACTGGCCAATGAAATTGAAGCAGGAAGCTGGCATGGGGGAGAAAAACCAAAGAAATATAATGTCTAGAACAGCCTAGAGGCAAAACATTGCCAAGCAAACCGACGACCCAGTAATCTGGAGGGCCAATAACAGGGATAGAAAATTACACAGATCTTCAGTGAGGTTTGCTCCTAGGTGCAACCCCTGGGCAGCAGCACTTCCGGCCTAAGAACTGATTTTCCATAGAGAGAAGTCCAGAGCGGCAGGATTATTTTTTAGCCGGAAGTTCGGCCTCGACGTCTTCCTAGATGAGGGGGAGAGGGAATCTTCCGCCACTCAAGAAGCTAGCCAATCAGAAGAAGCCGAGCGCTGTCGAGTAAAAGGAAGAGGAGTCCGGAGGAGCTCGCGAGAGCGGGGCGGAGTCTAGGAAGGCACCCGGGCCAATGGCGAGGGAGGCCGCGAGGCGCCTTGAAGCCAATCAGAAGAGCGGAGAGGGGAGCGCGCCAGGAGTTCGACTGAGGGATGCGCGCAGGAGATAATGGCGGCGGCATAAGAAAGGGGGGCCTGTTTTTATTCTGAAGCTGTGGAGCGGTTGACCCCGAGAGGGCTTAGAGAAGCTAGTGGGGCCCTTTTAAGAATTGAAAATAGCTGTTAACCGAGTGTTCCTTTACTATTAAGCTGTTACTCTTATCAAGAGCCCCCTTTTAGGGAGGGTTGGGGGGAGAAGGTGGCAGTGAGGGGCGTGAGAGGAATTCGCTGGGGAGGTTTGTTAATGCAGGGGGTGGGGGAGGGGCAACAGGGCTTAAATCTTAAGGGGAACGTATTTTTGGCGTCCCAGGCAGAATACAAAATTCAGTTTGGCTACAAGCCTGGCCCTAAGAATGCTCGCTTGGAAGTAAGTTCCCCCAGTTGCCTCTTCAGTGGGGCTAATCTTTCTTAAGGAAGTGTATCCAGGAGCCGAGGAGGCTGAGCTGGGTTTGTCCTTAGATTGCCAACTGGTTTTTGTGATCTGCATTTTCGTGAGCGTCGCCCTGGACTGCCGGAACGCAGGCACCATAAAAAAAGCACTTTCTGTAGCGTCATGACTTGCTCCTACAATGTGGTTTTCCTGTTGGACACTGCCAGTTCTGAGCGGAAGATTCACCTTCACCTGGGCACCTTGAGGATCTTGAACTACTTGGGCTGCAAGTTTGGCCTAGCTAAAATCCGGTGGGGCTTCAAGTTCTTTGACTCCTCAGGCGCCCGGGGCAGAACTTCGCGAGTGGGCAATTTCCGTGAGCTTGGATCCCGCAGTTGGGAAGAATTCGAGGAGGAGCTGGATGCAAAGTTTGGAAACCAGGACTGCAACCCAAAGTCATCTGGTTTGGTACCCCGAGCCACACTCACTCAGAACATACTTAAAGAATCGCTACTAGACTATCAGTGGGACCGGCCTGAAATTGCTTCTCCATCCAAACCAGTGTTGAGGAACCAGAAAAGCAAGTTAACTGTGACCCTGAACAAACCTCCAGGGAGTTATATTCCTTCTGAGGGCTTCGTGAATGCTATTTTCCTCTTCTCTCCTTGCCCTCATTCCCAGAGGGAGCTGCTGCAATATGTTTCTGGAAGTCCTACTCATTTGTCTGATGAACTGCTTGCTTCACGTGATCTGACAGAAAAGTTCATCCCTAAGAGAATCCGGGAAATGATGGCTAGCCAGAAAATCTCATTGTATTGGGTGGACACTGCTGACTGGTTCAAGGTAATATGAGAGAATTAATCATTAGGGATGCTGCATCACAAATGATTACCCTGCCATCTTATGTGGCATGTTGCTAATTGTGTTTGTTTCCCTCTCTTCCCCAAAGAAGCACATGGGGTCAAATGCTGGGCTTGCCATTTTATCCTCCCCCAAACTTGTTAATGTAGGTTAGGCAGAGAGAGAGAGATTGGTGGTCCCATGGTGATGTTGTGGGCTTTATGCCTCAATTACTATTTGAACCCAGATCTCACTGGTCGGGGTCCAATACTATCTTCTACAACCCATTATGCTCCTCTGGTTTTCACAGATAGTGACCCTACAAGGGTGTGCTTGTTTAAGTGTGCAGTCCACATTACGAGATTTGCATAGAGCTTCTGTGCATGTGGACTACCTGTTCTCTTCAACAGAGATGACAGCACTTGGCTACATACACAAATACGCATGCACAGAGCTATCTCCTGCTGAACCTCAGACCCATTAGGGTATGTAGGGAAGCAGGTGGTCTTTCAGATGCTTCCCCTGATTGCCTGGAGGTAACTTTTTAGAAGCCTGCTTTTAATATATATGCCTTGGAACAAAAACAAACCACCAGAGGCAAACGTTCAACCAGCACTGAACAGTTGTTTTCATAGCAATATTTAATAACAAAAATTGCATAATTTAAATCTCTCAGACCATAATATTTCTTTTCTTTCTGCTTGTAGACAGAATACATTTTATCATTAGCCTTTGGTCATCTTACTAATATCACTAACCTGAGCCTTTCTGTTGCCTTGTTTCAGCTTCTTGGAACGTCAGACCACATTGGCTACTGGATGTTGGTTGAACTGATGCGCTTATTGGGGGGCAACATCTTGCCATCTGAGACTTTAATTCAGTGTTTGAGTCACCACTGTACAGGGGGTCCCCCTGACTTTCCTATGGAGCCTGTGTCCTCTGGGCAACCATTCACACCATTGACTACAACCCTGCCTTTTGATTCAACTTTGAACTGCCTGTTTACCTCGCCTTCCTCATTGCAAGCGTCCTTCCCTCATGTAGAAGGAGTGTTGTACCTCAAATCTGATGGTAATGAAAGTCTGTTTTGGCAATCACTCGTAGCCGAGTAAGATTGTGTTCCATAAACACGGTTTTAACAGTGAGGCCATAAGTGATGGTGGAGGCCAATTCTGGATCCACACGTCCTTCCACAGTGGGGAGATAGGTTTCTGGGCTGGTGTTAATCACGGTGAGGGTTTGCCAAACGTGCACGTTTTTCCCTTTCATCCTGAGTTTGAGCATCTTCAAAGCCCATGACACCTTTGGTAAAGGCTGTTCTCCAGTTGGAGTGCTCACAGGCCAGTGTTTCCCAGTTGTTGACCACCAGCATGACACTTTCCATTTTTAAGTTCGGAATAGAGTAGTTGCTTTGGAAGATGATAATCAATAATGATGGTAATGAAAGTAATGCCTGGTTATAGCCAGCAAGTACTTCTTTTTCCTTTTCTGTACAGCTCAAGTGCTGTGAAAAGGATACATTATTCCAGCGCTGGGTAAGTTGTGGTCCTCCAGATGTTGTTGGATTCCAACTTGCAACAGCCCCAACCAGCATGACAAGTGGCCAGAGATGAGCTGTAGGATCTCCATCCCTGCTTTATTCTTTTAAGTAGTTGTACTTTCAAACTGACCAATTAAATCGTTTCCCAATTGCAGATGTTTCTAAATTCTTCAGCAAACAATTAGGGTAACAATGAACTCTGGAAAGCTGCTGTTTTGAGTCTTAACTTAAATGTGAGATTGTTAATCTTTTAGCTAAAACATGTAGCTTGTTGCTGAGAGCATCCTTATAAGAAGACTGAGAGACAGCAAATGTAATACCTGCGTTAGTATTATTTTTGAAAGGGGCTTGGTGTGTTAAACTAACATCTGTCTCAACTAAACTTGTAAGAAGCTATTCCTAGGTATAAGGATCAGTTCTATCCTTCTCAACCTAGTAAATAAAGTGTAAATCTCTATTTTTTCCATAGTCGCTGAGTTCTCAGTTAATTAATAATTTATTTCCTACTTAAATTAACTATTCCTTTTCCATTTTAAAAGCTCTTAACGGTTGTGTTTTCCCTTAAACAGGAGTTGAAGAGACACAAAGCTGTGGTGTGGTCTTGGAGCCTCTAACTCTAAGCCAGAGGCACCTCAAAAGTCCAGTCAATATTACTCTGAAATGCACTATGACCAGCTGGGATGCAGTGCATGCTGGGAGCTTTCACACACAGAGCTGGATACTGCGAAGCACATTGTCAGGACTGTCAGTCCAAGAGACTTCATTGTTTCAGCAGCTTGTAAAATCCCTCCAAGCACAAGGGCTACACATGGTAAGGGTTGTGTCTGTTCAAAATAGCAACTCTCATTTAGCTGTGAAGAGCTAGCTAGTTTTCAATATTTATTTGTCACATTTATGACTCATTCTACTTGTTGAGCGTTCAGTAGTACATGTATCACTTTTTCCAGGGGAGATCTTATATTAGCCAGAGTTGCACCTTGCAAAACCTCAGATATAGAGCTGAATCAGATATTTTGGCACCATTCTCTAGTCCAGGGATTACCATACTGTGGTCTGTGAACTGCTAGTGGTCCAAGACCTTCATTCAGGTAGTCTGTGGTGTATCTATAAAAATACATTTACATATCCTACAGCATCTAGCACAGAGTGCATTACCCTTTCCACAACAGGCAGAAAAGTCATTAAGTGATTTACCAAGATTCTGAGCAGTTTTCAAGTGGTCCATGTCTATGCACTACAAATACTGAGGGTTGTCCTGAATACTGAATAGTGTTTCCTTTCTGAGCAAAGGTAGAGCTGCCTACATTATTTTTTTTCCTCTTCCTTACCTTTTTGAAAGGTTGCTGAAGTGTCTCCATCTGGGGCCTATTGTCCCTGTACTGGGATTTTCTCTCCCACCTCGAATACCACTGCAGTTCTTTCTTTACTCTGTGCCGAGAGAGCACCAGAAGTTGAGAGAGCCTTCCTTGAAACAGCTCTAGAAGGGAATCTTTCGAAAGAGGAGTCTAGCCTTCCAGAAATCGTGAGCAGCGTGGTAAATCAAGTTGGTGATGACTTTGATCTTGCAAGTTCTGGTACGTTTACATGCTTGCTTGCTTAGAACTTTCCAGTGAACCCCACCCATGTTGTTTCGTCTGCTGAGGCTCTTGTTTTATTTATTTATTTAGATTTTTAGCCCCCCTTTCAATCAACTGGTTTACAATGGATTATAACCACACATAACAGACACACAACTTTTCAGCCCTGAATTCTCTTTGGTTGGAGCCAAGGCACACTTCCATTCAGCTGTTCAGTTGGAGCTAAGTGATTTCCAGGAGAGTGTGGTTGGGGAGAGAGCAAGCTCCCTACAGCTGCTCCTTCTCTGGTCAGTGGATGAGGCCAGAGTGGTCTTCCCCCTGCCATGATGTTCTTCCTGGGTGATGCAGGAAGAACATCATGGGGGATGCATCAAGGGGATGCAGTCTCTCAATGGCCCTTGGTTCCATAGTTCCAACAGAAATCAGCCAGAGTTGCTTCCCTTCAGTTCTCCGCTAACAGTGCCCTACTTGAATTGAGAAACATGCCCTTAAAACATAACCCACCTTCTCTTGCAGCTGCACATTGCAGGGGAAGGTTGGTGACGATGAGAAAGGCATCTTTAATCAGAACTTCTCATTGAGAAACCCCAGATAACCATCCAAGAAACTCCAGTGTTTGCTGGAATATAGCTTTAAAGCCACTTATCTAAAACAATGATGCCCTGCCTGTTTAAAGCAGTTTAGTGGGCAAAATGTATGGATGAGTCTATGCTATAGACTCATCCATATTGTTGGAAAGTAGAATTGTATGCAGATGACTTGGAAAATGAGGTATTTTGAACTCTGGGATTAATTTCTAAATGAAATAAAATACCACCTTGAAGTATTGTTTTTAAAGAAAAGTATGGTATAATAAATAGTTAAATAACTAAATAAACATGCATAACATTTGCAGCAACTTCATTCCTAACTGTGGGATAGACTGCGGCCATTATAATTCTTGGATGTTTTTATTCTGTCTTTGCAGACCCAGCAGAAACTCCGATTCCAGAGTGGGCACAGCAGGAGCTGTCCTGCACCCACCCCTGGAGTCCTGCCGTGATTGAAGGCTGGTACTCTTTCTCAAATCTCTGTGGAGCAAGTTCTCACTTGATGGAATCATTCAGGTGATTCTTTTTTGCTTTGCCTTCAAAGCCAGTGTAATTTCGGAAAGAGCAGATCTGTGATGTCGAGGGTTCTATAATCAGCCTTACAAAATATACAGTCGTATATTGGAAGCTGAATGGAATCCATTCCAGAAGTCCATTCGACTTCCAAAACGTTCAGCTTCCAAGCGCAGCTTCCAATTGGCTGCAAGAAGCACCGCCAGACGTTCAGCTTCCAAAAGGAACATTCACAAACTCGAACACTCACTTCCGGGTTTGCGGCATTCGGGAGCCAAAACGTTCAACTGCTAAGGCGTTCGTCAACCAACGTACGACTGTATTTGCATTGGCTATGCCTTATCAGTTTTTTTCTTCTTCTTTTAAATAAGTTCAAAATTAGAATTATATAATCCTAAGCATCTATTAAAGCCTGGGCGACGGACAACATGAAGGCTACTTAGTGAGGATCAAAACACATAGACTATTCTCTGTGTTACAGTTGTTATAGCTTGTCTCATTGGTTTTGAAATGAATTTCTAGTTTTGAGTGGTAAAATAGACATACTCAGTAAACAGTCCCTTTACTGCCTGGTTAGATGGGTGAGGGTACAGATACATGAGGGAGGTTCTGGTGACCACTCCTTCAGGCTAAGGGAGGGTTCTTAGGAGAAATGGTCCCATCCCATTCTTGCCTTGGATTATGGCATCAAGATTGCAGGGAGTTGGAGTGAGGGGAAACATAAGGCTTTTATTGTGGCTGCTCCCTGGCGAAAGCTCTTCAAAGTTCCCCAGTGGCACTTGGCTGATAAGAATGGAGCTTGGGTACCTGGGTATGGGTGTCCGGTTAATTTTTTCAAAGTCTAGCATGAGCTTAATAAATGGCAATGCAGCAGCCTAGACTGAATCAGCAAGCATTCCATGAAGGTGGTCCCAACCTCATTGTAGAGACTGAGCTATGAAGTAATGAGCAAAAATAATATTTACTCCGTAATACAGACCAAATTTAAAATTGAATAAAAAGATATGGTTTTCAGAGCTTCACATTTCAACATGAATGAATATGTCCTATTCGGACAAGAGTTTGGCCTCAGGTCTAGAATCACTAGGAAGACTTGCAGAGTTCAGCGGAGCTGGTTAGACATACTACATATTGCAAGCTTTCAACTGTAGTGGAAAGGAAAATCTTTGCCTTTGCTGTCAAAATAAGATTTATAAACGGAAGCAATCTTTCCCTACACAGGTTGCTGCAGGCAGGGTCTTCTACTGAGGAAAAGGAGGCTCCAAAGCATGAAAGGGAACTTACCCACTGTCTGTCTGAATTTTACCAGAAGAAAGCCTCTGGCATCTCTGCTACATCCCAACAGCGGGATCACAGGAAGAGACGTATGCACATTCCACTGTCACTTGTCCACCCTTTGTTCCATTCTTCACGACAGCTGCCTCTCTTGTGCTTTAATAAACACCCTGCTTCTACTTCATTTTTTAAAAAGCTCCTTTATATGCATGTGGTATTCTTTTCTTCTGTTGGATGTGGTCCACTATGATTTCTCTAACTTCAAGTTGTCTATTGATTTGAGCAGGCGGAGTTCCCCGGACTCCCGTTAGGCAAAAAATGAAGACCATGCCTCGCTCCCTTCAAATGCTAAACGCTGCAAGGCTGAATGTAAAGGCTCAAAAGTTCCAGCCAGATGGAGAGCCGGCAGTCAGTGAGAATGTTTCCCAAAAGCTATTACCGAGAAGATTGAATGATAAAGTGGAAGAAAGGGGGGAAGCAAAGAAAACCAAGATAGGTATGTACAAGTCCTCTGCCTATCCTGTGTTTTGGAGAGTGCAAGAGATAGGCTTTGTAGGAGAAGCAATGGGTTTTGCAATGGCTTTGGAAGTAGAGGGGGAAGAAAAATGTTTAGGATATTCTAGCTATAAGAGCATGAGTAGAAGGCACCGTTCTAAATGTAGTAGAGTTGTGGAGTATTTCTTGCTACTGGTGGCACCAGTGTGGGGACTAGTGCAATCTGTGAGCCAAGGTATGAGAAACCTGCAATGGTGGAATTGCCTTTTTTATTGCTCCTTCATTGGAAAAAGCATTTATGAAGGAACGTTCTTTTGTGTGTGGTGGACCTGTAAAAGGGTAAAAGAGTATTGGGGAATCATTTATAATGCATTGAAAAAAATATTTAAAGGCACCTTTCCAAAAAAACCTAGAGTCCTTTTTTGTTGGGGATAATTCAGACTGAAATTCCCAAGTGTAATAAAAGGTTATTTATGTATGCCGCTACTGCAGCCCATGTTTTGTTAGCCCCCAAATGGAAAACGAGCGAGGTCCTAACCAAAGAAGAATGACAGCTTAAAGTGATGGACTATGTGCAGCTTGCAGACCTAACGTACAGAATAAGAGAACAAGAAGAACATTTGTTTAAAGAAGACTGGAAAAAGTTTATTGAATGTATGGGGGGAAATGGTGTACACTTGAAAACTCTGACAACATTAAGAAATATTCAACAGTGTAAACAAGTTTTGATGGAAGTAATAATGGAATACTGAATGGTTTAGTTTATATAAAACCTTCAGGGATTTATGCTGTGTAAAATGAACCATGGAAAGAGAAGAAGAGAATTCACTTATGTTTTAAGGTTGTATAAAAATATATTTTTTAAAAAATCAGGAGAAAGCATTTATGGTTGCCTACCCTGTAGGTAGTCAACACGGTGTCCTCCTGCTGTGGTCACACTTGAATTCCCTTAGCCCCAGCCAGCATGGCCCAGTGGTTGGGGTAATGGAAGCTGAAGTCCCTTCTACACCTGGAGGACACCATGTGGCTACCCCTGGCCATTCCTTTCTTTTACCTACTAGAGCCATGTGTTTCAAATAATCCTTTAGCACTATTCTTTAAGTGTTTGATTGCATGAACTGTTCGTGCCAAGTTCTTGATTCCCCCGCGCACACACTTTGGTTTACCTATGTGTGCATTTGTTTTGTAGGCTTCAGGACTGAGGAGGAGATGCTTTCTTTTATATCTACAAACTACCAGAAGGCGGTGACAAGCGGAGAGAATTTGTTTGCGTATGCCCAGGAGACTGTGGCAGCTGTTAATGCGTTGCAGAAATCAAATGAGGTAGGGTAGCTAGACATGCCTGCTTTTCCATTTAAATATAAACATATAGTAAGGGGTTTGGGGGTAGGGAGAATATACAACAGGTTCTTAAAACATGGGGCGATTTCATGCCATTTTAGAGTTGGAATGGAAATGGAAGAAAATGCTGGATATTCAGGCAGCAGCACCAATGAGGCTTTTCTTTACAGATCTCTGTGTGCCTGCAATGAGCACAACTTTGTGGGACACAGATGTCTTTTGCTGTAAAACATACCATCCATTGACCTCTTTTGGCAACATGCTTTGGGGAAATTTCGCTGTGTTTTTTTGTTTGTTTGTTTGTTTTGCCGGTTTGCATTCCTCCCTCCAGCCCCTCTAATAATCAAAACAAGGATTCTGTTCTTGCACAAACCAAGATACTTTATCACAAAAAGGAGGTCCCTTTCAGCTCAGTCCTAGATTATTCATCCAGAGCAGAGTTTTGGAACCTGTTGCTGGACTACAACTCACATCAGCACCAACCAGTATGGCTCGCGGTTGGGGGTGATGGGATCTGTGATCCGCTGACATCTGCAGGGTCAAAGGTTCCCCACCCTAATCCAGAGCAATAAATTGCAGGAATTGTGCTTCAAGCACAGTAGCAACATTCCCAGTGTTGGGATATATTTCCTGGTGAGAATCAGTGTGCTAAGGTCAAATTAGATGGCATGTTACATGCATGGTTGTGCTTAATGTCTCATCTAGTTTGGTGCGAAATCTTGCCAGCAGTGGCAAATACACATTTTTGTGTTGTACATGCCCTTTTCTTAATAAATCAATTAAAAACCTTTAAACCTTGAACCTAGTTGTTTGTCTGTTGCTATTTGAGCTTACATGCTGGGTGTAACTGCACTGAACCTAGGAAATACTTAAAAGAACTGAAGTTGGTAGGAAGCCTGAAGGTAAAGATCCAGCGTTAACATTTTATATCCTAACACAAACCCCCCTAGAAGTCTTAACCCTGTTGCTCCTGAATGTCTCCTTGACACTGATCATTCTGTCCGCTCAAATATTTCATTTTGCCCTTGCAATTAAACAGTTCAGCTATTATTTCATTCCGTTGCTTCTAAAGTTGCTGTCTGTCCTCGGAGCGTTACATGCTTTCTGATTTTAAATCTACAGGCAGCTGGTGTGGATACAATCCGAAGCAATCTCCTGAAAACCAGCAAAGCCCTCCGTCAGCAGCTTGGCAACGATCCTGATAAGGAAATCAAAGTCAGAGAGTACGAGACACTATTACTTTCCCAGATAGGTTCTTCTGATAATTGTGGAATAGATTGCTGTAGTGCTGAAGAGATTGCCTTACCAAATTCTCTTGCGCAGCAGTGGAGGAATTCACTAGTGAACACTTTCCTACAAAAATAATTACCCTTTGTTTTAATTTTCAAGGATAGCTTTGTGTAGTGGTGTGTACCATCTAGATAATATGCTGAATGTGTAAACAACCTTGCAAAATTACTTTATGTTAATCTGTTTTACAATGTTTGTATACTGCTTTTGATAGGCAGATATCACCCTTGCACTAACAAACCAGAATACCAGTCAATATCGATGGTATCTTAACAATAACATGTGGCTCCTCGCTCAGCTTTTTGGAAGATGGTGGCAGCAAGGAAGGCACTGGGTGGAAACATTTGTAGCTCTTCCTGCTGCTAATGTCGCTACTACTCTCAGCAGGTGATATAAAATTAGCAGCAGGGCATACCTTCTCTTCCATTCATATTTCCCTCTCCCTCTCTTTAACAGGTGTCAGCTTCAGGTCTATCTGCGCCTTGAAATGTGCCTGCAGTGCCCTTCTTTGCAAAACAGCACCGATGGGATGGAACAGCTTGTGGAAGAGGTAGATGAACAAGCCTTGCCTCTGGGTTCCAGAAGTTGAAAACAGCAATTCTCAGCCAGCATGTGAAATCTTCACATCTCAATTGCTGTGACCCGGCCAGCATATAATGTGGAACCAAACAATAGCTTAGCACAAATGAACAAACATGCTGCTTCCTGGAGTGAAGATCACTGCCATTGCACTCTTCCCCTGGTCTTACTGCTGCTGGACTATGCAGGGCTAAGCTATTGTTTGTCTCAGGGTTAATGTCCAAACCCGGGCTCCTGGTTTATCTCATTCCAGACAAGTCACAAGCTTTTAACCAAAGTTTGTTCTTAGTGTACCACTCTTTGTTTGTCTGCTAGGTTTGAGATGCACTGCTAATTTAAACATTGACGTAACCATGCCAATCTATTAAACATGTCAGTTGACATGTTTGATTGGCGAAAAATCATTGTTAACATTTGTTAAAGACTTTTTTGCATGAAAAAGAAAATGAATTAAATTTGTGTTTGAGGAATGAGGATAAGGTTTGTTGTTTAGAAAGTGGCTTTGTTGGGCATTATATTGGAGTAGATGAAGTGAATATTGTTTATATATAGCTGACAGACGAAGTGACCTACCTTCTGATTTTTTTAAAAAAAGAAACATTTTCTATTTCTTTTCCTTTATTTCTCTCTTTCTCTTTCTTTATTCCTTTCTCCCCTTCCCTCGCCACTTCTCTTTATGTTTTTTATTGTAAGATTAAAGTCTTAGTTTGGATAAAAAGAAAAAAAAATATTAAGTTTTGTATTTTTCTCCATAAGCCTCGATAAAATGTGTTCAGACAAACATTGACTTAGCCCTGGATCGCATGGGTCTAGGAAAGGAGCACAGCAGCCATAGTGTTCACTCCAGGAACCTGCATGTTTGCTCATTTGTGCTTAAGTCGAGGTTTGGCTTTATGTTATATCTGAACAAAGGTCAATGAGGCCATAGTGGAAACAGCAGAACTGCACATTTGTTTGTTCACGCTAAATCATGCTTTGGCCTGGCATTACATCTGAACTGGCCTGCTATTGTTAACCCTTGACCAATTTTTTGCCACTCAACTTGCTTGCAGATGACAGAGATGCTGCGGATTTTGTGTTTGACTGAAGACCCAGGATACCTCGCCAGGTTTTTGGAAGAAGTTGTAGAAACGTAAGTGCTCTTGTGTGCTGGCTAATTTTATTCATTCATTTACAAACCGATGAGTGGAGCAGGGAAGGCTGAACAAATTCTGTTACGCAGAGGACTTGAGAGCTGCATGACTATTAATGCAGAACATAAGCTAAAGAGCTGGTTGTCTGAATTGCCAGTATTTTATATTTACCATTCTTAGGCTCATTGCAGCCTTCCTGAACCAGAATTAAAACAAAATTGACTGCATTTCAACTTTTCACTATTTAAATAGCTGAGGATGTTTCAAATTAAGTTTAGGGTGTTTTTGTTTTCTGTAGCTGCTACAAATGTATTTGGGGTTGCATCCAACATTAGTCTTACTCAGAGTAGGTCCACTGAAATTAAGAGACATGACCAACTTAGGCCCATGAATTTCACTGAGTTTAATCTAAATAATACTTTGGTTTCTTTTGGTTGATGTTTGTTTGTTTGTTTGTTTGAAGTTTCCAAATATAGACCAGAGTACTTGGGCAGTACTGTTACTTGATAGAGTATAGTAAATTTATTTTTTCACTTGTAAGCATATTTATATACCATCAATTCATTAGCGATATCAGAGTAGTGTGTAACAAATCTGTAGGTGGTATATTGCTTTCTTTCACTGGTTAAGATTTCTACCCATCAGTTTCAATTGGCCCTCCTTTGGGGCAAACATACAGAAGATCTCAGGTGGTGCAGTGGGGCACCTCTTAGCCAGAAGGTTGGTGGTTTGAGCCCACCCAGGGGGTTGGACTAGATGACCCTCAAGGTCCCTTCCAACTCTATGGTTCTATGATTCTAATCCACCGAAGGCACAACAAGTATTTTGGTTGCTCAGCTGGATACCTGGTTGTGTGAAAACTTTTTGGCTGGGCTAAATAGTCAAATGAAGGAAACATAACTCAGTTGGGAAAGGGGGATAATTGGGTTGGTGGTGAGTGAACATGCCTTCTGACTGATTTATTTTTATGGCAGATTTGTATGCTTTCCATTATTGCCACAACCACCCCCCTTCTTCAACTGAAACCATAGGCATTCTCTTAAAAGCAAGAGCTTGAAAGTTTAATAATAAAGTCGGGTGCAGAATCTGGTAACAAAATTTCACAAAGGTTAGAGTCCTTGGTAAGTAGCATGTCTGATGCATGCTTGTGTTACAATGTCTCTGTAGGTACCTGGAATCTATACCAAAGACCCTTGGGGATTTATACTACAGCCTGGGGACACAGATTCCCCCAAAGCTGGCCTCTGTCCTGCCAGCAGACTTCTTCAGTGACGATTCCCTCAGTCAGGAGAGCCAAACCCCATCCCTGCCTCCTTCTGCATCCTCGGTTCCTGTTTCCAGAACAGCTTCCTTAAGTACCGATGCAGAACAACTGGAAGAACTACGCACCAGATCTGCCAAGAAAAGGTGATTGCAAGGCGTAAATGGCATTGAATTAAAATTAGACTGGGTTGCAATTTCTTTCTGAATAAGGAAGTTCCTTCTGAAGTTTATCAAAGGATATTGCAAACATTTCAAAGGTGGGTCCATGTGGGCTTCCTGTTAGTGTTAATTACCTTGAGGGCAGCGTGGGAGAATGTCACTTTGTGTTAAAAACAATGAACCTCATTTCAAGGTGGCCGCATGCAAAGCCCCTACTTTTTTAAAAAAATTGTTGAAATGTAATTGTGCATCTTGCTCAAGATTTTACTTTGTACTTCTAGAAAGAACACACTGGCCAGACACCGGAGTGTAACAGAAGCATCGCAGAACTTGCGCCAAATAGAGATTCCTCAAGTACCCAGAAACCGTACTAGGAAGGTAACGTTTCTCCCACCTCACCCCACAATATCTTTCTGGAAAACCAGCTGCATGTAGCAGCTGTAAAACTCCTGCGTCTCTATGCCTGTTTGAATAGCCTTTCTGAAATTCAGATGTTAAACACCTTTATATGGAAAGCTGTTCCACTAATTTAGTTTTCACTGGAACAAAGGGAAGTCCTTTTCCAAATAAATGGATTTCAGTTTCCAGCATTATATTTTCCCCATTACCTATAAATAGATGTAATTTTGAAATCTTTCTAATACTATATTCTAATAATTTAGGACAGCTCTCATGTGTCCCTTGATGTGAAATCAGTACCATCTGTACAGAAAGTGGCAGTGCAAGGTAAGCTTCTTCTTCCTTCTTTATTAGAGAACTATAGTAGGGCTGTGATCTGATTCAGATTAATCCCTTGGAGGGATTTTGGGCTTGTCAAGAGGTGAAGCAGGAGGTCTGTATAAAGTGGCATTTATCCACCTACTAGTGGACCTATTAGTTTGCAATTTGGCGAGTTTCTTCCCCAGAGGCACCTCTCCTGTCCTCAGTTTTCAGACCAATTGCCCACAATACACTAGGAGAAATTCAATTATTCCTTTTTTTTTATCCATCTGAAAACTGTAACCACTGCAGTCGACTTTCTCAAATTTGGCACAGTGCTTGCCCTTCATTGGTTTATTTAAAGAATATCCATATATATGTTGTAAAAGCTTTGTCCAGGCTTATGAGGATGGAAATAATTTTATATTTACCAAACTTTTGTCTTTTGATCCAACAATAAGTGCCATGAAATGTGCATTTATTGCCATAGCCCCTAGTGTCTATCGATAGTAATCCAGAATGTATCGCTGAATTCAGGTTGTGCATTGTGAAGTATAAACGCTGTGTAAAGTCTTGCTGGAATCTGAGGAGAGAAGCAATTCGTATTTCCACTGCGTTCAACAGGATACGTGATTCAATTCAGCAGCGATGCATTTGGGCTCTATGTGATTCATATTCTGGATCTTCTTAATTTCTTGAGAGTGAGATCCAATGGTAATCCTACTCAGAGTAGAGCCACTGAAATTGATGGACATGACTAACTAAGCCCATTAATTTCAATGGGTCTACTTGGGATAGAATTTAGTTGGATGCAACCCAGCGTCTCCCTTTTGGTTCTCTGTGTGTCCAGGATTTAAAACAAAGAAAAAATATTTAAGTATGAAAAAAGTTAACCTGACTCTTTATATGAGTTCTTTGATTTTGAACTGCACAAAAAGATCATATTTTCTCCAGAGTGCTTTGTCTTGTGAACAGCAATCAAAACTGTGTTCCTTCTTTTGGCTTTTTTATGCTTCCAGAAGTGACAAAGGTACGAAGGAACCTCTTCAATGAAGAAATGCTTCCTCCAGGCAAAAGATCCCTATCGAAGATTCCTCGAAGCCAGTCAGTATCAGCTGTAGAAGGTTTAAGAAACAGGCGGAAACAAGCTAAGGAGTGTGCAAGAGGTGAGAGGTTAGATAGATAGATAATTTATTGCGGTCGGAGACCAGCTTATAAAACACACTTGGGGTGCAGTCACAGAAGGAAAACAAGCAATCAAAACAATGTACAACAATAAACTACCGCAGGGAGCTGACCCAGAGTCACCCATAGAACCGAGTTTGGGGATTTTCTTAACGAACTAGTGTGAGTCGGGAGATGGTCTGCGCCTGCAGATCTGTACACAGAATCTGGTGACCATCCAGGTTGTCTTCTGATCTTTGCCTAACAGGAGAAGGTCGCATTTTTGCTTTCCCAGGAGGTCAGGGAGCCTCACCAGTAGGAGATCAGTGGTCTTACTACGTGCCTCTTCATAAAAAGGGACATCTAAAGAACAGGTTCTGTGGGCTTCCTATCTCCCCCAATGAACAGGCGCAAAGTCTCTGAGCATATGGGACTTTTTTAAAGGCTCCTTCCAGGAACGGCGAGCTATATCTCTCTCGATTTCTCCAACTTTATAGTCGGGGCACCTTAAGCACTCCCATTGTCTCTCGGTGTCAATGATTCTTTAGGGGAGAGGTTACTTAAATGAGTGCTTTGCTGTACAGGCAGCGACTGTTGTGCGTGCGTCCGATCTGTGCGCAACACATGCATCGCTCCAAACCCAGAAGTGACCCAAAAACATCACAAAAGGGGATGAGGCTGGGGCAGAACAGGGTGTTTGCAGGCTTTTTCAATAGTGTTTCAGATATACACAATTTCACTTAAATGTGTGGTGCCTTGGAACGTAACTCCCACTGCTTGTCTTGGCTTATGTAGGATGGCTGGGGCAAAAGCAGTAAGTGGGAAAGTATGAAATACCAGGGAAGTTGTCTACTATGGAAGGGAGTAAGTGAACGTGGAGCCAGGAAGACTTCCCACCCCAGAGTGTCAAAGGGTATTTGGGAAGTGATGGGAAGGGAAAAACGTGGGGGGGGGGGAGCTGAAGCTGTTTGCAATCTGAAAAATGTACTTGCTTCTAAACTTCAAAATATGTTATCCTCACCTGGCTTACACAGTCTTGCTACCTTGCGATAATTATTCTTTGGTCTTTTTCAGATAATCTTAAACTGCTGACCAAGAGTGTGGCAGAAACACCGTTGCACAAGCAGATCTCCAGGCGGCTGCTGCACAAGCAGATTAAAGGCCGGTGAGTGAAGACACCAGATTCGCTGATCAAGCAACTTACTGTTTTTGGTAGAAAGTGGAACTTTTCTGGATACCTTTCTGCACTTGGATGTCCTTTGCCATTGTGCTTGAACTTCTAAAGCAGTGTTTCCTTCATAGGAATTCAGACCCTGGATCTGAAGTTGGCATTGTAGAAGAATCTCCTGAAAAAGCCATACCATGTAGGTGTTGATTTTATGTGACCTTTTTATTTGCATGTTTGGGGAGCTCCAGCTCTTTGGCTATAGCTTAAATTCATTTGTTAACAGAGCAGAAGGTGGCAAAAATTCCGATTTTTATTTCATTTTTATCCTACCTTTCGTTCAAGGAGTTCCGGACAGTTTACAGTGGGTATGGGGAACATGTTGGATTCCAACATCAGTCACGGCCATCCAGCATGGCCAATGGTAGTCCAGCAATATCTGGGAAGATCGCTGGTTCTCCCTCCATTTTATCATCTCAATACTCGGACACGACTAAATAACTAAACAACAACAACAAAATGCTGAGTTGCAGCACCATTTCTTAGATTCCCCTTTACTGGTGGCACTGACTTGGTACTATATGGCTGTGAGTTTAAAGACAAACCTTGTTTCTCCCACATACAAACCCAAAGGTGGATTAAGAAGAAGTCCACGGATCAAGCAACTTTTACAGGATAGAGCAGTCTCTGGTTCCTTCTACTGCTCTCAACCCAGCAAGAAGAGTTTACAGCAAATGCAGTCGGAAGCAGCTGATGTACAAGACAGTTTAACAGGTATGGAAGCAAGCAACGGATTGCTTTTGGTTCCAGGGATTGATTACAAGATTGGCTTGAAAACACATAAGAGTTCAGTCAGAGGCAAAGTAGATGCTGCTTTATTTTACCTGAGTGTTCCTACTGTGCTATTTGCGCTACCTGCAACTTTTCTATTCTTTATTTGTCTGGGAGATTTTGTACTTTTCTTCTAATGCTTGTTTGATGTTGTACGGTCATGAAAAACTCTATAAATAAAAGGTATTTTTTTAGGCAAAGTAGACGTTAATCTACATCTGCTGGATGTTCAAGCTCCCTTATCTTTCTCCATCAAAACAAATTGATTAGCCAATAATAATAATAAATGACAGATACTCGTTTCTCAAACAGACTGATTTTCACACAAAATCAGCAACACACAACGACGTGTGGTGAGCTTGCTGCATCCTTTCTTTCATAATATTGAAGGGAGAGGTAAACAAGCCTCCTTGGGTAGGGTATTCCACAGGTACGGTACCACAACCTAAAACTACTCTCCCTATATTTCCTTGGAGGCGGACAGCCCCACTTCTCAGTGGTAGATGGATTGGTACAGAAAATGACTGTCAATCTAACAATCACCTGGGTCCTACTCCTACTTTCATTCCTTCTACAGGCCTCCTAGTCTGCTAGTGATATTCATATGTCTACCATAAGACCAGTTGTATCTCGGGTTAAGAACGTAATTCGTTTTGGAGGTCCGTTCTTAACCTGAAATGGTTCTTAACCTGAGGTACCACTTTACCTAATGGGGCCTGCCGTTGCCGCACAATTTCTGTTCTCATCCTGAAGCAAAGACCCGAGGTACTATTTCTGGGTTAGCAGAGTCTGTAACCTGAAGCGTCTGTAACCCAAGATACCACTGTACATGATAGAGGGCAATTTGAAGCAGATAGTAAAAGGGAGGTCTAACCTGTCCCTGCATGCTAACTTGTCCTTCCAGTTGCAGTTGTAGGAGATACCTGCCACTTGTTGTTGCTGCTGAAAGTAATTATTCCACTTTGTCACCGCAGAGACCAAGGTTTGTATGGCACGGTCTCTCACCATAGCAAGTCAGTCATACATTTAGTCAGACATCTACAAGTTGGAAATGTTTGGTTTGTAGTTACTAACTAGTTCATGCCAATGTGGGTAGCCAGGAACATGCTGCCTTAAAAGCTTGAGCTTACAGCAGCTGACACTTGTATGGACTGTTTGCTATCTTTTTGTTTTGCAGGCTTGGCATCTCCTCTTGTGAAAAAAGCCATCCAGTCCCCAAAGAGCCTTCTCTTTGGAGCAGTTCTCGATGTGTTTGGTTCTGAAGGGATGGGCTCACCCAGAACAAGAAGAAAAACTTTAGCCTCCAGTGAGCTTGTTTATCAGGTAAAATTGCTGTCTTATGTTTCTTTCCATACCTACTTATCTAGTCTACATGCCACCTTAATTTCCCACTTCTAGTGTACAGCCTTAATATGTAATGTCATTACAGTGATGCCTCGCAAGACGAAATTAATCCATTCCACAATTCTCTTCGTCTTGCGGTTTTTTCGTCTTGCGAAGCACGGCTATTAGCGGCTTAGCGGCTTTAAGAAAAAGGAAACAAACTCGCAAGAACTCGCAAGACGTTTCTTCTTGCGAAGCAAGCCCATAGGGAAATTCGTCTTGCGGAACGACTCAAAAAACGGAAAACCCTTTCTTCTAGCGAGTTTTTCGTCTTGCGAGGCATTCGTCTTGCAGGGCACCACTGTAGTCAAATACATAAGTGATTCTGTAAGTAGAAATGATATTAAGCTCAACATGTAGTCTGTTCTGTTACTGTAGTCCTAGACAAAAGCAGTTATTCATTTTCGCTCTCCTTCCACAGACACCAAGGAAAGCAACCCTTCGGTCTTCCCCGAAGCTCTTAAGTCCCCCTAATAACACACCGGGAAGAACTGTTCTGGAGAAGCTACAGCAGACCCCCCAGAAGAGCCGAGCCCCAAAGCATAGTGCAGCCAAAAGTTTGGGAAATCTCTTCTCACCTTCTAGACAGAAGAGCAAGTCCTTGCCTGAAGCCACTGAAAAGAAGGGGGATTGTTTTGCACGCACGGCTCTGATGAAGGAAATATTTTCTTCCCCGCACAAGGCAGCACAGCTGCAAACTTCTGGAATGCAGACAGGGGATGAGGTGCCTGATGATGTATTTGCTTCGCCTGCAAGTGGTTCCTGTTCGGCAGCTGCTCTGCTCTCTCCAGTCCCATCAAATTCACCAGGAACGTGGCTCTCACAACTGCAGTCCCCAAGGCGCTCCTTGAGAGTTGCCTGGAGAATTGCCTCTCCAGCTTCTGCTCAGAAACAGCCTCTTGAGGCAGAACAACCTACAGAGCCACTTTCAGCATTGGAGCTGGACTCTCCGGTGTCAGAAGTGACACCTGCGGTATTCAGAGGCAGACTTTCAGAACCGTCAAGTCCAAAGAACACCAAGCTTAGTGAAACATTTTCCCCACCTGGTGATCCTGTTTTGATGCCCGATGTTAACTCATTGCCATATAGCCCACCCCCAAATGCCATAGCCACATCCACACTTTCTCCTAC
The DNA here is from genome assembly GCF_964188315.1 of Podarcis muralis. Classification (NCBI taxonomy): domain Eukaryota; kingdom Metazoa; phylum Chordata; class Lepidosauria; order Squamata; family Lacertidae; genus Podarcis; species Podarcis muralis. The sequence goes on along the minus strand of NC_135668.1, from coordinate 19,716,872 downwards.
TGGGACTTGGGATCTGCGCAGGAAGTATTGTACTCCCCAAAAGACTCCTTTGAAAAACCAGAGGGTCACAAACACGTACCCAGCCAAAGCCCTCCAGTCGCCTGCCTGCCTGCCTGCTGAGCAGCATCCGTGCTATACCGACGTGAATCTTTCTGCTAAAACCAAAGCAGAGAGCACCCCCTCTGTGAAGAGACGTGGAGTGAGGACTCCAAGTAAGAGGAGGGGGTTAGAAAGACACCTGCCTCCTGAACTCTCCACAAAGGATCACATGCATCTCCCAGATGCTGTGGTTCTGTGCGAGCGCCTAGATGCTTCCTCTCTAACCAATGTGTTTGCCACTGGCAGTTCTGAAGCAGGTGGTGGTCCAGGTACAGTTTTGCCAGGGGAGAAGGCAGTAAGTCTGCAGCCTCTGCTCCTCCAGAGCCCTCCTGCGTGTGACCAGGCCTCCTTGCCCGAAACCCCAAAGTCTGGCTCGAGTGCCTATTCACTGCGTCACACCCCAGACAGAAGGCAGCGGGAGGCTGCAGCGCGGCTGGGGAAGCCCGAGAAGGGGGCAACATTCAGCACACCTAGGACTGCTCACACTCTGCCTCTGTCAACGAGCCCACGAACTTACGAGATTGAGCTCGAGATGCAAGCTTCTGGCCTGCCCAAGCTCCGAATTAAAAGGGTTGGCTCTGGGCCAGCTTTGGATCCTCAGTCTCATTTGCAGGCTGGGAAGCCCAAAGGAGATGAAAGCGATCTTGCTGCAGGGGATCTTTCCGTGACCTGGTGCGGCAGGCACTCTGGGAAACTGGAAACCCTCTCCATCTCGCCATCTTGTAATCGATCTGCTCACAGTACCCCTGCGAAGTTTGGGGGTGGGGGGCAGACCTATATATGTCAGTCGTACACTCCAACTCATTGCACCCCCAACTCTACTTCCCCATCCCAGGGCAATGTTGGCCTTGCCTGGACACCTTCTCCAAAGCATAAAGGGAAAGTGACCCCTGAAGCAATCAAGGACTGGCCGCGAAGGAAAAGGGCCACTGTGGGCTGCAGCAAAAGCGAGAGGCACGTGGAGGTGGCTGGGGAAACTAGAGCTTCCGATCTTCTTGGCATCAATAAAGCACTGCCCTTGGGGGACTTTGAACTTGAAGGCATCTGTAGGCTTCAGGACCAGTCGCCTTGCAGCGATGCAGAGCCCAGTGGAGACGAGAGCACCTGCAGAGGGACCCCTGGCCTAAAGTTCAAAAAAAGGCCCTTTGGCCACATGTCTCCTGAGGAGGAAGTCAGCCAGGAAGTGAAAAAAAGGCACTGCGCAAAGAGAGGCAACCCAAACGCGGCAGTGTATGCAGCTGAACTGAGTACAGGAAAAGGTGTAGCGTCCTTAAACAAGAGAATACTGGAAGAGGAAGAGGAGGTCTTCAGCATTTCAGGTAATTTTGGACTCAAATTCAGCTACAGTGAAAAGGAACAGAGTAGAGGATACAAACAGAGAAAAGGCTCCTTTGCATCTTTCCACACATACCTTTATTGCTCTAGAATTACCCTCTAGCCAGCCCAACCCACACACCAAGCAAGGCTCAGTCTTTAAAAAATCCCAGCTGCAGGAACCATTCAACAGTGTACCTGTTTGACTGTGGCATGGTAGATCCAAACGTCATGCCTTTGAGAAGGGCCTCGAATCACTTAATCTCTTCCAGCTCTGCTTTTATGAACTTTCAATTTACTACTGTCTTTTTAAAATTAATACTCCCACTATTATGCCAAATTTATACAGCACCATTAATCTGTATTGCAATTTACAGGGTTAACAAACAAGTCCAACTGCTTCCCTAATGAGCTAGTGGTTTTTCTTTCCCCCCAGCAGTTTTGGGGCAACACACATCTTGTGTCAAGGGCTATCAGTGGATCAGATGTTTTTAAGATGCAGTCCTATGCACATTTCATTGGAAGTAGACTCCATTGAGCATAGTGCGACTTATGAGTAAATTTGCATAGGATTGTTCTGTTAATTTATTAAAGGCAGATCACTAAACAGTCAATTTGCATATTACCAAAATGTTGACCAGTCCTTTAGATATGCCATAACTTTCTTTCAGTATTTTAGAATAAACAGAAGGTTGCACTTACTATTCAAAGGATCAAGCTGTAGTTGATTAATCTATTCACCTTAACCCAAGCCCTATTTTTGCCATTTTGCACATATGAATATTGCATAGCTACCAGAAGTGTTGGAACCTCCGACCAGGGTTTGTGTCTAATATCTTTTGTCACGTCTCCTAGGTATGACTCCACCAACGTCTTCAGGGAAGAGCACAATCTCTGCTACTGGACTTCGGGCACTGACGCAGTCCCCGCTGCTCTATCAAGGCCACACCACATCCCTGAGGAAATGGCCCACAGGTAAAAAATGCAGTTTATTTGAACCCGAGTGGTGTTCAAAAGAAGCCTGAACTGCAAAGAGCCAAATTGCCCACACATATATAGTCCAATGGTTCTTGTAAGACCTTCCTGTAGCAATGAAATACCCAGTTGCCTTTAGGTTCTCGCGGAACAGGACATGAAGGCTATATTCTTAAACTGCTTTGGGTTCTTTCACCAGCTATTCGATATTTTGCTCTCTCACGGAAAGTTGCTGTTCCACGGAGGGAAATAGCTGACTTACAACTGCTTGCCTCTCCTGTGTATGCCTGCCAGTACTTTTCATATTATTGCTTTCCTACACAGGAGACAACAGTGATGCATTTGGAGCTGCAGAGGAAGAACTCTCCCCCTTTCACAGTACAACCATGAGACAACATTCCATCAGGAGGACCTACTCACGGAAAAGGCTGCTCAGCTGAACCTAGGAAAAAGATGGTGAACATACTTGGGAGCCTGATGACAAAGCCATTTTGGATGACTTTAAAAGCAAAATGAAGATAATATTGCCAGCCACAATGGAAGCACCTCTTGCTCGTGAACTCACAGTTGTGTTCTGTGAGGAAAAGCTGTAGTGTCTCCATATAAATTTAAGCTATGAGCGTGTCATCATAGGGCTCCTCTCAGGGTTTCAGCACTAAAGGGTATAAATGATGGGTGAAACTGACTGCTTTTAAAAAGTACTTTTGTAAAATAAATTAATATGGTAAGTTGCTCTTATGGTACTGAAAGAATGTTCTTTATTTGTGCTAGCTAAATACTAGGGAACTGGATATCTCTTACGTACCATGCAAAAAACAATTTCACATCTTCCTTGCCAAGAAACGAAGGAAACTAATATTTATTGTTAGGTTTTAAAGCTCATAAATTAACTGAAATTAGCATCAGTCTACCCTCCAAAGCTGTATGGTACTTGAATACTGCTAGGAAGGGAGTATAAATAGTAATACTTTTGGTTAAATTGTGAACAGGAAGGAAACAATGTATTTCAAGCCCTTATAAAAGTTACTCTAGTTTATTAGAAGCTACAGTATAAAAGGCTAGTTAAACTATTTACATGTCTCTAGGCCTACAGCAGAAAATATTTCTGACTTTCCTATCTCTCCAGAGACAGGCGTTTTGCCAGAGGTAGTGGTCTTCCCTCTGGGAGGTACTGCAGCTAAATACAAAAGTCACTGCTGTAGAGGAAAAAGTCTTGACATACTGCTTTTCTGCCCTCCCAAAAACCCCTGTCTAGTGTATCGCAGAAGGCTAATTTGCACCTTAAGTTAAGCATAGCCATCAATTACTACTTGTAGCAACTTGTAACAATACACTTTAGATGTTCTGTAGGCAATACCCCTCAAGCTTTGAGCAAGAGTAGCAGGGAGAAGCTGGGACCTAGAATGGGTTTTTCCTGACATCAATGATTTCTGGATATGAGAGCCCAGTCCTGTACAGCTCCATGTGAGACTTCAGCAGAGGAGCTAGGCTCAGTGGCAGAGATGCTTCCTTGATCTGGCCACCTCTGGATAAGAAGTCTGTCTCTTTCTGGCAAAAGTCTTCCGGTACTAAGGTGTTGGCACTGGATAATGAAGACCGCCTCCAGGTGGATGGCAAGGCTGCATGCACCAGGTCCCGGGGTTCATCTCCGCTTCTGTGGGTTCTTTCAGAGAGCTCTATCTGCACGGGATCCAACATGCTACTCGCACTAAAGTCACCATGTATTCTAATCGAACCAGGTCTGTCCTCAGCTGCACAAGTGATTCTTTCCATACCTGTATGAGAAGAGGAGAACATTTTTGAAAGTAATTTCCTAGGGTCTGTGCTGTGTAATGAACAAAAATGGCCCGAAAAATTGGCAATTCCCTGTACAGAGAAAACCAACAGGAGTATAGTAAAATTAAGCCATTTGGTCATTGAGCTCAACACTGCCTGCTTTCTGCCCAACTTTGATACTGCAGGAGAGACCTCTGGGTGATTTGAAGTAGATCAGCAAGGGTTTCCAAATCCCACTTGTTTTACTACCACCATTAAACAACACACCCAAATTATACTACTTAAGCGAAGAAAGCTTGACCTAACCAGGGACAATTGTCGTGCCAGGGTATGGGGGACCTGGGCTTAGAATTCTTTTGATTTTTAGTGCATGTCTTTTTGCATTTGCCTCTGGATTGTGGATCTTGGGAGCTAATAAAAGACCCAAAGTAAGCCTGAAGTCTGTCCACCTCTGCAATCTCTGTTCACGTGCTCAGAGAAAAAGCTGTGGAGCAGTCAAGAGCATACATAATTTATTTATTTTTCTGATGGCAGAGATTGATAATGTAGCCCTGGTCAACATGGCTTCAGAGAGACTGGGGCCTATCTCTTTCATAAATACAGTGCTGGTAAGCGCAACTGGTTTCCCCCTGCAAATGGCTTTCATAACAATGCTGGTTTTGAGAATGCCAGGGCTGAAAGAATATATTAAAATGGGCTGTGTTGATTTCACCTTTTACCTACCTGGAGATTAAAGCTGAGCATTTTTCCATGCTGGGCATATGTGCTGCAGCCCTTCCAACATCAGTCTACATCTCTCCACAAAGCAGGTTCCAAAACATTTTAAGATTGATGGCCCACAACAACTACGTAGAGCCACCGTATGAGCAACTTCCCTCCAAAAGCTGCTCCAGTCCATAACTCCCTTGTTCTCCAAAGCCTAATTATCATTTCCAACTGTAACCAAGTAGGTGTAACAACAATGGTCCCCATTCATTCACCACTACTTCCCTGTTTCCAGGTTTAATTTTTTTTTGGCAGCAGGCACCAGTCTATTTTGGCCTGTTACTTTTAAGGCACGGGTAGGTCTAAGGTTCAAATACAGCCCTCCCAAGCCACACCACACAGTGGCTCAGCTTCACTGTGTTTTTGCGCGGCTGGCGTGTGTCCTTGAATTCTGATAATGTATATCGTTTGGATGGAGAGCAGAAAATGCCTGCAGAAACTAGTTTACAGTGTTAAGGTGAAATTTACTCCAAATGCCCTGCCCACTTTTGCCTGACCCCACTCAGCACAGGAATTTGGCCCTCTGAATGAAAAAGGTTGCTCATCCCTGTTCTAAGGAACCCAGTCCACCGCTTTACCTTTCAAGACATGCTTGGGCCTGTGTGCTTGGCTTGCTGTGTAGAATAGTCACATCTGAACCATCGTCAGTGGCGGTGATAAAAAGACTTAAGCCTCCAGAGCCGAGGTTATCCTCACCTTTGCCTTGTCCCTCCAAATCGCTCACGCTCAGCTTCTGAGTCAGCTCGTGGTTGGCCCACTTGTAATGCGCCAATTCTTTTTCCAATGCCTGGATTCTTCCTTGGTACTGAAGCCTGCTGTTTGCCTGCCCCTCTTCCATGTGCTCTGTGAGAGAGAAGGGAATTAAATATGCAGTCTGCTGAGGACCAGCAAACCTTGTCCAACTGGAGATTTAATATGCCAAGTGATCCGCCAATGACTACAAAGGCCCTTTGTTACCCCGGCTCTGCTGGAGCAGAAGCTGAATGTTCTGCTCATGCTCCTTCTGCTGCAAGGTGAGCTGGCGGTCCATCTCCAAGCACTGGCGCTCCAGTGCTACTTCCAGCCAAAATACCAGCTGCAGCTGCTCCTCCAGTTGCATCTCCAGTTCGGAATAGGCAATGTGCTGTCTGTGTTGATCCTCTCGCAGAGTCACCACCTGGCCAAAAACACAAACTTTCTGCATGGTCTTCTCGCAACTAAGACATCATCTTGTTAACAGAACTGAAACAACGTACGCGTATGGCACTGACAGATTCATTAAGGTGAAAAAGGTGACCCAGTAAAAATGTGGGAAGCCTACTTTGCTTGGGTCTGGATTGGACCGCCACTTCAGATGGAGGTTGGAAGCTCCTCTGTGCAAAACAGAAATGAAAAATCCCCTCACACAGAGAATGGGTATTTCAGGGAGAAGGGTTCCAGTCTAACCCCAGACATCCTAGTTTTCTATGTGTAGGGATGCCTTCTTGCTCCCTTCCTATGCAACCTACTGCCCAAAATGGTGGCAGTCCAAATGCGGGTTTAAGGTATTGTGCTTGTTTTTACATCTACCTCCCTGAAGCTCTGCACTGGCACCCCACAGGGATGTGTGCTGAGTCCCTACCTGTACTCATTGTAGAAATATGACTATTTCATCTGATCCATCTACTGCAATTATTAAGTCTGCAGATGATACTACCACAATGGGTCTAATTACAGGTGGAGATGAATCAGCGTACAGAGGGGAGGTTCAGAAAGTATCTACATGGTGCCTAGAGAATAACTTGCACCTAAATATTAGCAAGACAAAGGAGACAGTGTTGGACTTTCAGAGGAAGAGAGGGGAACTAGCCCTGTTGTATATTGGGGGAGTTGTATGGAGAGAGTCTCTTCCTTTAAAGTCCTGGGAGTTTACCTTAGTGAAGACCTCACTTGGAAAATCAACATAACTCAGGTGGTCAGAAAGGCCCAACAGAGACTCCATTTGCTCAGGGTCTTGCGAAAGAGCAATGTTAAACAACAATTGATGACCTCCTTCTACCAGTCCACAATAGAAAGTGTCCTCTCATACTGTATCACATTGTGGTACGTTGGCTTGACAGCCATGGACAGAAAGTCTTTACAGAGGGTGGTGAATACAGCACATGATATCATAGGCTGTCCCCTGAGCCCGCTAGATAACATTGCAAGGGATCGTTGCCTTAGGAGAGTGAGAAAAATTCTCAGGGGCGATTCACACCCCGGCCAGCACCTCTTTAATCTTCCACCCTCAGGCAGGCAATATAGAAGTATAATCAGTCATACCAACAGGGTAAAAAACAGCTTCTATCCGTGGGCTGTTAGGCTGCTGAATGGAAAATAATATAGTGCAACTGACTTTCGGGGTTGGTGTGTTGTGCAACAAGCACACAGAGTGCAATGAGATTGAGTGTTTGTGTGGAGGGGGAAGGAGGCTCAGTTAATTTCATTGTACACAGGTTGTACATTGACAATAAAGGTATTATATTTATTATATTTTAAGAACCAGGAAAACCATTGAGGGAGCTTTGCTCTGAAAGCTGCAGGGAGGAGCTGGCTTGGAGGGAAAGAGAGAGACCTAAGCTTGACTAAAAGTTTTGCACCCCTGGGTAAGGGCCTGGGCCTCTCATGTGCTCATACTGGGCAGTGCATTGCTCCACGGAGCAGAGCCACAATTCGACACCTGCCTTATCAAAATACTTGCAAAGCAGTGCCCGGGTCTCGGAGGATGAGAGGTAGCTGAGTTTGGCCATCAGGTTCATCTCGCATTGGGATAGGAGACTGGCTGAGGACCGCAAAACACGTTGCCGGCAAGTGATTGACTCGTTTTTGTATTCAATGGCAGCATCTAGAGCCTCAATGGCTTCATCTAGCTGGAAAAGGATCCGTTCCTCCTGAATGGAGAGGAAGAAAGCAAGAAAACTACTGAGAGGGAAAGGATAACTTTAGTTGTTTTGCAACTAATAACGTTTAGTTCTGCTGGGCAGAGAGGTCCCCAGTCCTTACATTTAGCTGCTCTCATAAACCTGAAATATAGTTTTAGTGTGACTCCCACTTTGCGTACAAAGGCTGATCATAATTTACTCGAAGCCTTTTTGCTCAAGTCCTTGGCCAAGCAGGGACCTGAGTTTAAGATTTAGCATCTAGGAAAGAAATAGCATGGCACTCATGGACACAATGCCCCAAGAGTCAAGACACCAGATATATTTTCATTTTATTAAACTTACATCCCACACTTCCTCCCAAATGAACCCAGGATGTCGTGTCCCAGTTCCACTAATGACCTAGTTTTAAGATTCCCGCACTCCACGGAGGCTCATTTGTTCCACCTTATCGAGCAGTTGTGTTCTGCACTCATGGCAATCGCACCCTTATTTAAAAATGAGAGGAACTGTACATCATAAATTAATGAATAAATGAAGATGCACATAGGTTGTTTTCAAAGCACTTTCAGAGAAAGTTCCCTCTGAAATATACTGTGTAGAATGTTTATAGTAAGAACCTACAAATCACAGAAAAAGAAACAAATCATCTCTAGTAAATCAACGATACTTGCAACAAGAAAGACTGCCAATTAACCTCTGGGGACAGCAAGGTGCCCTGGCGTAGCTTGTTGTCTATCTCCAGCCTTTGTTTGAGCAACTGGTCCTTCTCTTGCCGCAAGTTGTTAATTTCTTGCCGGATCTGTTGTTGATCATGCGTGCTGCTGTGGCAAAGCTGCCCATTCTTCTGCGTCAGTTCCTTTTCCAGGTACTCCAGGCGGCTGGACACCCGCATGATGTCATCATTCAGGGCCTAAGCCAGAAAGAATCAAGGGACGGGGAAGGGGGGGGGGGGAGATCCTTAGGATGGCAAGTCCACCGGTTGCAGCTTATGTCCTTGTGGTTTACCAAACATCGCTTGGTTTTAATTCCTCAGGGGAATGAGCTAACAGAGCTAATTCTATTCAAAGAAGGAATAGCATAGCAACTATAAGGGAAAAGAGGGGACACATCTTGGCATAGAATAAAACAATTACAGTGGTACCTCGGTTTACGAACTTAATCCGTTCCGGAAGTCCGTTCTTAAACCAAAACCGTTCTTAAACTGAGGCATGCTTTCCCTAATGAGGCCTCCCACCGCTGGTGCCCTTCCACCGTTCGGATTCCGTTCCTAGAGGGAGGTAAAGTTCGCAAACCGGGACACTACTTCCGGTTTTGCAGAGTTCATAAACCGAATCGTTTGTAAACAGTACTGTTCTTAAACCGAGGTCCCCCTCTATATTTTTGAAGGGAGGATGGCAGCTAGCCTTGATCGAGTCCCCTGTTCACGAAGGAGGACCCTATTTATTTATCCTAAGGGGGAGGGGCACCTCCCTTCAACCCTCAGGCAACTTTCTGCCTTCATGAAGATTTCAGCGGAGAATTCTGTGTCGTCGTCCTCCCCCCCCGCAAGTGGAATGAGTTGTGAAAGGCGAAAACCAAGAAGGAACTCTCTCCTCAGGTCTCGTCCCCAGCAGCCACCATACACTGTATAGTGATACCTCGGGTTACATACGCTTCAGGTTACATACTCTTCAGGTTACAGACTCCACTAACCCAGAAATATTACCTCAGGTTAAGAACTTTGCTTCAGGTTGAGAACAGAAATCGTGCTTCAGCAGTGTGGCGGCAGCGGGAGGCCCCATTAGCTAAAGTGGTGCTTCAGGTTAAGAACAGTTTCAGGTTAAGAACGGACCTCCGGAACGAATTAAGTACTTAACCCGAGGTTCCACTGTAATGGGGAGGAGTCTCTGCACAGGCCACATTCTCCTAGGTGGGCACCAAACAATGACCAAGGGCGTGAACTGGGCTGCTGCCACCACATAGCCACCTTTCCCCACTGCACCTCTCCTAAGCAGCAACTCCCACCCCTCTCTTCCTTCAGCTTCCTTCTGCCATCAGCATATTTTGGTCATTACAGCCCAATCCTATATATATTTACTTGTAAATTAAGCCAAAAAAAAAATTCAATGAAGTGTTTGCAATGAAGTGTTTCTTCCTCATTTCCGTTTACACCTTCTCCATGAACAGATTTATTAATGTAAGCTTCGTTTTTGTACTCCCCCCCCCCAGGTTTACTAAAAAAAAAACCCATTCAGAATGGATTACGTTATACTTGCCACAAAGAAAATAATGGCAACGAGCAGCTCACCTTCCACACCCAAGGGCTCACCTGGCTAGAGCGGAGTCTCTTGTTTTCAAGGCCATTCTTCTCCTGAAGGAGCGCTTCCTTTTTGGCCACTATGGCTTCCCGTTTGGTCAGCTCGTCTTCCAGCTCATCCAAGGCACGGCGTTGCTCAAGGACTTTTTCCATCTCGAGGTCCAGCCATTTCTTCTGCTCTTCGATTTTCTGATGGGAAGGCAAGGCAGAGGGAGAGACTGTCAGAGGGACTCAAGCTGTCAGAGACTCCGATCCCTGGCATCTCCCAAAAGGGCTGGGAAAGGGGGACTCCTGCCTGAAGCCCTAAACAGCCACTGCCAGCCAGAGTAGACAATACTAAATGAAGCTATGGTCTGACTCAGTGTAATGCAGCTTCCTATGTTCCCCCAATTTCAGGACATAACACAACTGAATAAAATAAAGACAAGACTTGTAAACCCAGGAAACGATTTAACTATTATACAGTCGTACCTTGGAAGTTGAACGGAATCCATTGTGGAAGTATGTTCGACTTCCAAAACGTTTGAAAACCAAAGCGGGGCTTCTTTATTGGCTGCAGGAACTTCCTGCAGCCAATCGGAAGCCCCGTTGGACGTTCGGCTTCCAAAAATAGTTCGCAAACCGAAGCAGTCACGGGTTTGCGGTGTTTAGGAGCCAAACCGTTCTACTCGCAAGGTGTTCGTCAACTAAGGTACAACTGTATTAACCCTTCAAAAAGCACTTATTGCTCCCAATCCTGCCCTTTTGCAGGGGCATTTCACACCCCAGCCTCGAGCTGTTGAAAATGAAAGGCATGTCAGCCCTTGCCCCATTACCTGCTGCTGTTCTAAACTGATCATTGAGTCGTTGCTGCCGCTCCTGCGCTTCCTTTGGAATGCTGCAATCTCCTCGGTCTTGATGCGCAAGATCTTCTGATGCTGCTCATGCTGCAGCTCCAACTCCTGAAGATGAGTGGAGAGGAAACTCTCAGACCCGCAAGGTATCTTTTATTTAAAGGCATTTCTATGCACAACCCTTCATAGCAACATATCCCAGGGTGGCTCATGCCACAAAATGCAACTAGGCAATTAAGATGCAACACCAAACAACAGTCCACCTTCTAAAGTCTCCATAACATCAAAACATATTCAGAAAGCCAAATGGGTAACTCAGTTCCAGGTTGTTATATTTATTATGTATATTGTTCTCCAGTGCTGTTTTTCTAGAAAATGAGGTCCCAGAAAAAGCCCTGTTCTTCTCCATTAAAACTAGAACTTCAATTCATTTAAAATGCCCCAGAAAATAAAAAAAGTCTTAACCTGGTGACAAAGATAATATGGGTACCGAATTGTAATTGGGTACCAAATGGGAAGCAGGTGGAGCTGTGATCTAGACCACTGAGTCTTTTGGACTTGCCAATTGGAAGGTCAGCGGTTCAAAATTGTGTGACAGGGTGAGCTCCCATTGCTCTGTCCCAGCTTCAGCCAACATAGCAGTTCAAAAGCACACCAGTGCAAGTAGATAAATAAGTACCGCTGCAGCAGGAAGGTAAACGGTGTTTCTGTGCCCTCTGTCACTCGTCTCGGTCCTCCGTGTGCCAGTAGTGGTTTAGTCATGCTAGCCGCATGACCTGGAAAGCTGTCTGTGGACAAATGCCAGCTCCCACAGCCTGAAGCGAGATGAGCGCTGCACCCCACAGTTGCCTTTGACTGGACATAACCATCCAGGGGGTCCTTCACCTTACCTTTATATTACCTTTTATGGGTACCAAATGAATGGATTACATAGCAAGAGTGTCGCCAATGAAGGAGACTTCTTTTGTTTCCACCTGCTTGATTACTCGTTGTGGCAGTCAGAGGAGCCTCAGTGGAAAATGTTATTCTCTCACAGGTTGATACAAGGGGTCCCTGGATCCCAAAGCCTTGAAGGGCTTTTAAGGTTAAAACTAGCTTCTTTAACCTGAGGTCAGAATATGGCAGCAACCAGTGTAGTTCTCTTTAAAACGGTCCCTTCCGACTCTACAATTCTGTGAACAGCTAGGGCCATCACTGCTCCTGAGTACTCTCTGGTCTTGGCACTGAAGCCCAGCCGCCCCTACCTTGACACGGTGCTGCCCTTTGTGCATCTCTGTCTCCAGGCGCCGCTTCTGGTCCACCTCCTCCCGCAGCCGCCTCTGCAGCTGCCCCTGTTGCTGCCGCATCAGCTGCACGTTCCTCTCCAGCTCCTGCAAGCGCTTCTCGTTCTGAGCGGAGAGAGAGGCCAGCTTCTCCGTCGCTCGCTTCTTCTCTTGCAGGATCTGTTGCAGGACGGACAATAAGGCAGGACAGCTAATGCCAGGGACCGAAAGGAGGCTCTCAAAATGGAAGAGGCCTTTTCAAGACATCCTGGCACTCTGCCACTCCCACCCCCCAATATAAGCAGTGCTCTGGGGCTCACCTTTGCCTTGCTCTGAGCTGCTGCCACTTTGGTACGGTATTCCTGGAGCTTCCGCTTCTCTGCAGGGTTTCGGGGCTCCTTGCCCTCCAGCTCCCAAAGCTGCCTCTGGCCGTCGTTTAATTCCACTCGCACCAGCTCTGCTTCCTGCTCCAAGTCGTGGATTTTCTGACAATACTGCTTGTTCATCGTCTGCGCATGCTTCCCTGAAAGACACAGACACTTGGCATCACCACAAAAGGCCAGTCTGGCACCTGGGGTGGGCTTTAGGGGGGGTCAGTGGAGCAGCAAAAACAAAATAATTTTAAGGAGGGGAAGGGAAACTTCATGGAGATCAACTGCAGGTCAAAATCAAGACAGACTCCTATCTCTTCTTCCACCAGCAATTAGGAAGAGGAAGACGTGACAGCAGCAGTCTTATCAGCTCAGTGTTTGGTAAGGATGTAATAGTAACTGTAAGCCAGGATGGGAATAAGAGAGAAGGAATAACTCTTGCAATGTTACAAAGACTTTGGATACTTTGGAGGATTATAATTTGGATGAACTATAATATGCAGTTGATTAAGCTATACAAAGGAGGGAAATCCTACGATTCAGAAGAATCTTGTTTGATTATATAATTTAATTTTGTTAATTGTGAGATTAATTTTGCAAAACCAATAAAAATCATTTCTTAAAGGGAAAAATAGAGAACGAATGTTAGACCAGGAAAATGAGAGGATGAGCAGAAGTTGTGCTGGGGAACAGGAATGGAAAGGAATAAGAAGGCTGAATGACAGTAAATATTTGTTATTGAAGCATGACACAGATAAGAATGAATTATCCCTTTACCACAGGGGGTGGGCAACCTTTTTTTCTTATGGGGGCTGCATGCTGGAAGGGGCAGAGCCAGAGACAAAAGTGTTCTGGATAAAACCAGAATATTTTAACCAGAGTATTTCACATTTAAAATATTGACGCATAAAAAAAACAAAAACTTGTCTTGCTTCAATTTTCACTAAGAATACCTCAGATAAGAATTTCCAGTTCATTGCAAGCCTGTTCAGAAGTTAGTCCCTCTGGGTTTGATGGAGATGCTCTCAAGTAAGTAATACAGAGGCTGCATTTATTTTGGGAACACAAAACAATACAGCTACTACTCTTGAAAGAAAACCAAAGTAATTCTTTTCTGGCTTTATGTGCTGTACACATACACACGGCAGAAGACTGCCAATTGGCTCTCATTCGGCTTGGAGAGAGGTGAATGCTTTTCCTCAAGCCATACAACCAAGAGGAAGCTCCTGCAGCCAATCGTCAGACATTCGGCTTCCAAAAATAGTTCGCAAAAAAAAAATAAAAATGGAGGACACAGGAAAGAAGGGTCTCTGTTGGGATACAAAGATGCTGAGGGCCTGGGGTTAGCCAGGCAGAGCCCCCAAACTCCCCTATCCTCAAGTCAATCACCCAAGCTACATCTCTACTTAAGAGTCCTCCTCACCTGTCTTGATGAGTTCCACAATCAGGTCTTCCTTCATGCGGATGTTGATTGCCAGTTCACGGATCTTCTGGTGGGCTTGAAGCAGCCGCCACTCTGAATCCTTCCCTGAAAAGCCTTCTCCAAGGCTGCTCAGCTCTGGTCTCCTGCAGTCCTCTGCGGAAAAAAAGAAGCAAAATATAGAAGTGCCCTGGCAAGAATCCAATCCATATAGGTGAAGGGACAGAAGGCACCAAGGCAATAGTTGCCTAAAAGAGATATTGGGCATAATATCCAATTTTCATATTAGGAAAAGTTATGAAGGAAGGACTTAAAATTTACAGCATGCTGTTGGTTGAAAGAGAACTATATGAAAATGATGTATCGTTGGTATTTAAAATCCACAAAATCAGCAAAAATGTATAGAACTGCTTCAAATGTATACTGGAGAAGGAAGGCACGTTCTACCATATGTGGTGGATGTGCAAAATAACAAAGCTTTCTGGGAAAGGATATATAATGAGAAATGTTTAAAATAATGTTTGTGGGGGGAAAGAAGCATTTTTTACTAGGAATTTTATATGCAGAGATACCAAAGGGGCAGAAACTATCATTTATGCATGCAACGACAGCAGTACTGATACTACTGGCCCAGAGATGGAAAGAAGATAAAGTTCCGACCAGAGACGAATGGTTGATGAAGATAAGGGACTACATCGAAATGGCAAAAATTACAGGGAAAATCAGAAACCAGGTAGAATGGGCAAAATTTACAATTTCCTTAAGAGAACACTGTAAACAACTAAAAACTTTGGCAGGATTTGAGTAACACTTGTAATGTATTGAAAACTAAGGTAAATAGGGATTATTTTAAGAAAAATTGAGAAAATATATGATGCAGCAGAAAAAGTTTCATATTGGAAACCATGAAAGGGTGGAGGGAAGTCTAAGGATTCAGGGAATCCTAAATGTTGATGATTATGATTAATTTTTGAAGTCAAATGTATAGTGTAAAATTGAATTTAATAATAATAGTATAGTGTAAAATTGAATTTAATAACAACAACAACAACAACAACAACAACAATAACAAAGAGTTGCTTAGTCCAGGTACAGCTTGAAGCATCCAGGGTGTCCTGGTTTTATATTGCTATCAGAAGAAGACGACGACGACGACGAAGAAGAAGAAGAAGAAGAAGAGGAGGAGGAGGAGGAGGAGGAGTTTGGATTTGATATCCCGCTTTATCACTACCCTAGGGAGTCTCAAAGCGGCTCACATTCTCCTTTCCCTTCCTCCCCCACAACAAACACTCTGTGGGGTGAGTGAGGCTGAGAGACTTCAGAGAAGTGTGACTAGCCCAAGGTCACCCAGCAGCTGCATGTGGAGGAGTGGAGACGCGAACCCGGTTCACCAGATCACGAGACTACCGCTCTTAACCACTACACTACACTGGCTCCACATTAGAGTTTTGAGAGTGGCAACCGAATCTCCTCTTACCTCTAGAGGGTTCTGGAGGCTCCTCCTGGATCAGGGCTGGATTGCTCTTATTCCATTGTCTGCTGCTCCTCTTGTCCGAAACCTCCTCCTGGCTGCAGCTGTAGATCCCATTTCTAGAACGGCAACCAAATTGGTCACTTTATTCAGAGGGCTTGCATAAGCAATGCGGGAGAGAAAAGTCGAAATTATAAAGCACACACCCCACCCTGAGTCCAGACAGAAGTAAAGCTGGTGGCATTTCAGTCAGTTTCTCCTTCGTTGTACGGAATTCATCACCTTTGATGAATAAAAGTTAAGGGATCACACAAGAAATAGAATCAGGTAGGTAGCATATATATAAAAATTGTCAAGTGGCACCTTAGAGACCAACTAAGTTTGTTCTTGGTATAAGCTTTCGTGTGCATGCATACAAAAGCTTATACCAAGAACAAACTTAGTTGGTCTCTAAGGTGCCACTGGACATTTTTTTATATATATTTCAACAAGAAATAGAAGATTTTGTGCACAGAGCAACATCCTTTCTGCAACAGGGCTAATGTTCTATTTTATCATCTGAACTGCCCTGTTCCAAGCTGGCAGCATCTGCATGCCTGCTCAGCCAGTCAGCAACACTCCCCTATATTGTTAAGGGCAGTTCATGCATAAAATATTCTCCCACTTGTGTTAGCTGGGTCTTTGCAAGAGGTGGGCCTCAGACATTCCAATTTCAGACACTGACAATTTCAGACCTGACAAGGAAGTCGCTGAGTCTGGCAGAAAGGCAAAGTATTCCACACAAGCAGTATCCCTCCAAAACAGTGTTTCCCAAACTTGGGTCTCCAGCTTTTTGAACTATATTTCCGTTATATATATTCATTAAATTCTGTTTTACAATTTAGAATACTCATTTAAACATCCTTAAGATATCAATGACTTCCCTTCATCTCTTTCCATAGTTCATTTTGCATATCATAGATCCCTGCATATTTTACAAACTAAACCATTCAGTAGTCCATTATTACATCCATCGTAACTTATTTACACGGTTGAATTTATCTTAATGCTGTCAACATTTTCAAGTGTACACAATTCCCCCCCCCATACATTCAAGAAACATTTTCCAATCTTCTCTAAATGTATGTTCTTTTTGTTCTCTTATTCTATATGTTAAGTCTGCAAGCTGCGCATATCCCAAGTTGCCATTCTTCTTTAGTTGGGACCTCGCTCGTTTTCCATTTTGGGGCTGCAGTAGTGGAATACATAAATAACCGTTTTTGACACCTGGGAATTTCCATCTGAAAAAAAATGACTCTTTTTTGTGTAAAGAAGTACTTTTAAACATTTTTTCCCAATTCATTATGGGTTATTTCCAATTCATTATGGATTATTTCCCAAAACTCTTTTACCCTTTTACAGGTCCAACACATATGAAAGAACGTTCCCTCAACCTCATCGCATCTCCTAGCAATGAACTACAATTCCCATCATCCCTGACCACTGGTCCTGCTGGCTAGGGATGATGGGAGTTGGTAGTCCAAAAACCACCGGGGACCCAAGTTTGGGAAACACTGCTCCAAAGTCTCACTCAGGAAGAGATAGCCAGGTAGAGATGCTAGAGACTGAACCAGAGATATGTGAAGTAGGTGGGTCTGTAAGTCCGGTATCAGGCTCTTCATTCACCTGCGTCGGTAAAGGGACCTTATCTGTTCACGGTCTCCCTTCTCTACAGATGGCTCCGCTGCCTGCTCTGAAGTCCTGTCAATCTCCTGTGTTTGTATTGTACTGCTAGCCTCCAAGCTGCTCGTCAAGCCACAAGGCAGTCTTTGGCGGTACACCAACAAGTTCTTCCCAATGAGGGTTGGGGCACTGCACAGCTGTTTAGAGGGAGAGAAAGGGATAATAAGTGAAATGTCCCTGACGTGATGCCTGCACCCTGAAATTATTTGTCCTCTGAAGGGGAAACTTCAGATCCTTAGCTCCAACTCCTTCAAGGAAGTCTGAAAGAGTAACAGGTTCACCAGATTATCTAACCCGTTTTCTACCCCGACACTCCCTTACCTGAAAATGTAATTGTGGCAGATATATCCAGTAAAAGCACACACAAGATACCTGTGATCCGCAAATAGCATCTTAATATTTTTAGGCAAAAAAGTAAAAGGTAAAGGACCCCTGGATGGTTAAGTCCAGTCAATGGCGACTATGGGGTTGCGGCGCTCATCTCGCCTTCAGGCCGAGGGAGCCGGCGTTTGTCCACAGACAGATTTCAGGGTCATGTGACCAGCATGACTAAACCGCTTCTGGCGCAACGGGACACCGTGACGGAAACCAGAGTGCATGGAAACGCCGTTTACCTTCCCGCCACAGAAGTACTTATTTATCTACTTGCACTGGCGTGCTTTCGAACTGCTGGGCTGGCAGGAGCTGGGATAGAGCAACGGGAGCTTAGCCCGTCGCGGGGATTTAAATCGCCAACCTTCAGATCAGCAAACCCAAGAGGCTCAGTGGTTTAGACTACAGCATGGTCTTGCATTAGACTTACTGTGCTTTTAATTCTTTTCAGTGGGTGGACAAATGATATACTGGGAGGCTCCTCCCACTCACTCCAGAGTTAGGCTAAAACTGTGTGAGGGAGCACCTCCCAATTTCACACGAAAAGTTGTTGAGAGAAGAAAAGTAATGAAGGAAAAGCCCTCCCAAAAACATTGCATCAGAAATATTTCCTACACACAAAGTCTACGTTGTCTTCTCTGCCTCACCTCAAATAAAAGCAATATGGTATTTTCATCTCTCACCACTTTAAATTCAAATCTCCAGGACATCCAACTCTACTGTAGCAGAATTTGCTTAAATTGATGGGCTGGTGGGCGGTGAAATAGGTTGTTCCTAGACAACACTCAAGAGGAAGCAAAACTCAATGTATCATGATAGAATACCCCAAGGCAGCTCACAAACCTTGCTGTGCTTATCACGGGCAAGCCTAAGCCGGTGGTGAGACTGGGCAGCATCCACAGGAGCTGTGTGAGGCCTTTGGTCAAGCTGTACCAAGAAGACGTTCTGCAGCAATTCAGGAACACCAAGTCTGGGCATCTCCATCTGCAGGTATGTTTGTAGTTTGCAGATGATGTCATGTTGCTCCTGCAGCTTGTCACTCTGTGGGGGAAGGGGGAAACAAGTTTTGGTTGCCTCACAGGGTAGTCAATGTGGTGCCCTCCAGAAGATGTTGAACTGCAGCTCTCATCATCCTGGACTGCTGGCTAGGCTGGATTCTAACAGCATCTTTAGAGTAAAGGTAAAGGAACCCCTGACCATTAGGTCCAATCGTGGGCGACTCTGGGGTTGCGGCACTCATCTCGCTTTATTGGCTGAGGGAGCCGGTGTACAGCTTCCAGGTCATGTGGCCAGCATGACTAAGCCACTTCTGGCGAACCAGAGCAGCGCATGGAAACGCCGTTTACCTTCCCGCCGGAGCGGCACTTATTTATCTACTTGCACTTTGACATGCTTTCAAACTGCTAGGTTGGCAGGAGCAGGGACCGAGCAATGGGAGCTCACCCCATCGTGGGGATTCGAACCGCCGACCTCGTGATCGGCAAGTCCTAGGCTCTGTGGTTTAACCCACAGCGCCACCCACGTCCCTTTACCTTAGAGTAACAATACGCAAGATGATAGAAGATGGACTCTTCCATGTATTAAGAGCCCAGCAGATACTGCTGGGTACCCCATCCAGTGACAGCTTAGCTGAACGAAGACTGCAAGCAAAAATCCCGAAACTCAAAGGTTGGAAAGGTGACCTGTAAAAATGCTGGTGTGGGCTCATTTTCAAAAGATGAACCAATTGTCTTCCTAGTGTAGTGAAGGAAAGAAGAGAGCACGAAACCTTAATGAAAGTAAAAGGGAGGACAAGAAGAATCTGGCTGCAAATATGGATTTCTCTGTCTGAAGATCACCATTGTGCCCACAAGAGAGGAAGTCTGCACATGGCCTAAGCGATACCTGCAGCTTGTACTGTTCCATGGCATCCTCAAGGGCGGCTAGAAAATCCCGATTCTCCTCCTCTAAACGCTCCACCTGCCTCTCCAACCTTGCCATGTGTTCTTCTCTCACAGCTTCAGATCCTTCCATGTGGTCTTCTTGCTTCTGCCAAAGAGAAAGGAGGGTGACACTTGCTACCTAAGGTACTGGAGTCCTGAGGTTTTATAGGTCAAAAACAGTACTTGGAATTGACAGGCAGCCACCATAGTCGGGGTTATATGATTGTTGTTATACAGTGGTACCTTGGGTTAAGTACTTAATTTGTTCCGGAGGTCCGTACTTAACCTGAAACTGTTCTTAACCTGAAGCACCACTTTAGCTAATGGGGACACCTGCTGCTGCTGCGCCGCCAGAGCACAATTTCTGTTCTCATCCTGAAGCAAAGTTCTTAACCTGAAGCACTATTTCTGGGTTAGTGGAGTCTGTAACCTGAAGCGTATGTAACCCGAGGTACCACTGTATTTTAAAGTGTGTGGGTTTTGTTGGTTTTTTAAAAAAATGGGATTTTAAAAAATTGTTGTGGCTCACCCTTGTGGCTAAGAAATCTGAAAAAATAATAGCAGCGAATAATAGTACCTGAGACTTAGTTGGCTTGGAACTTGCTGCCTTATGGTTTTGATCTTCCACTGAAGTGCTCTCAATGCCACTGTCTAAGCCAGAGGCTGAGCTCAGCTCGCTCCTCTCGCTCTCCACAGCACACAACCACTCCTTCACCCGCAGGATCTGGTCCACAGTCAGATTGCCTTCCCCTTGCAATTCCATGAAGAGCTGGTACGCGGCGTCCGTACAGGTCCTGTAGCGGCTACACTCTGCATGCAAGCGGGTGGCATTATCCTGCGAAGGCCGCTTGACGGGAGCTTCGGAACGGTTGATGATGCGTGTCTCGGAGCGGTGTCGCTGCTCTAGCGCCCTCTGCAGGCTCTTTATCTGCAGCTGCAGCTGCTCCATGTGCTCCGTCTCCTTGCAGCAGTTCACCACCGCCCTGTTCTTGATATTCTGCGCACGGTTGGCATAATTCAGTGTGGTCAAGCTTTCGTCAAAGTCAGAGGAGGAAGGGCTGAGGCAGGCAATCATCACGGTCTTGGCATTCCCACCAAGAGAATCTTTCAGGATCCTGAGGAATATGACAGGAATCAGTACAGTGGTACCTTGGTTGTCAAACGGCTTGGCTCCCGAACAAATCGGCTCCCGAACGCCGCAAACCCAGAGGTAAGTGTTCCAGTTTGCAAACGTTTTTTGGAAGCCGAATGTACGACACAGCTTCTGATTCAGTGCAGGAAGCTCCTGCAGCCAATCGGAAACTGCACCTCAGTTTTCGAATGGTTTCGAGAGTCGAACAGACTCCTGGAATGGATTAAGTTTGAGAACCAAGGTACCACTGTACATCCATTAGCAAGGCTGAAGCTGAACAGACAAGGAGGACAATAAAATTGAACATTCCGACTACTGAGCCTGCCTCAGAAGCAGCAATCGGGACAAAACTAGCAGAGATTCCAAGCGGCAATTCCAAGTTAGGAAACACAGAAAGAGAAGAACCCCCCAAGTGGAAAGAAGCACAGTCAATACATGAGCAAACTGATCAAGGAAGACACACAGGACTGTGCCCTAATGCAAGCCACTGTGGATAAAAAGAACAACATACTACTGACCTGGTAATTTTGGAATCCCGGTAAGGAATGTGGCTGCCTTTCCGGCGGGGGTCTCCTAATGCGCTGATTACGTTGCCCAGAGCCAGGAGACTGCTGTTGATCTGGATGCTCTCCTTGAGCCGCTCCCCAGTGTTCCCCGTCTTCACCACCCGCTCAGAGCCTGCCAGATCCACAAAGTGAAATTTGGAGGAAAGAACCTGGCCAGAGGCTGGAACCAAGACCTTTTCTTGAAGGGTGAGGCGAGTAAGACGCCCGGCACTGCGGCGCTGCTCCATGGTCACGGTGAAGATGGAGTGCGAGCGGCTTGACTTTCTGTTGATGTGGGTGGCCCCAGTGTGCTTGGCCATGTTGCCCATTTCTAGTAGGCTCAGGACCTCATCCAGACCTTCCACTTCGGTCTCCTTCACCCCATGCAGCACTGCAACGAGAAGGATAGCAAAGAGAGAAAACCAAGAGCTAAAGGGAGCTCCAGCTGATGAAGCTTTTCTGCCCCAGCTGATGAAAGCATCAAGGTGAGTTAAACAGCTGAGCAACAAGAGGCTAAGTAAAACCCATTTAATTAATTAAGTAATGAAAGCAATAACTCGGGCTAATAATGGCACAGCAAGATCACGGTGTACAGGGAGCCAAATCCTGAAATAATGTATGATTCAATAGGCAAATCCTGGGGCAAGAAGCCTGTACAAGCCTAGTTTTCAGCCATGCCAGGGAAGCTGGAGGGAACTAAACTCCAGTTTGGGAGAAGAGGTAAAAAGGGAAGTGCTAGATTGTTAAATCCACAAAATGCAGACCAGGCAAACCAAAGTGCTACCTGCTCAATTTGCCACCTAGCAATGGCAAGGAAAAGGAGCAATGCCAATCGAAACTACAACGAGAAGTCAGGCTTTTAAAGATGCAGGGAGCAATAGCAGCAACCGTTTGTTCGCTTTTACCAATATTGCCCTTGTCATCTTCCCGGATCTGTATGTCCTTGCTAGCTGTCTCCACCTGCAGCAGGTCCCGAAACTCCTCCTTATACACTTCTAGATAAGAAATGCGGACCGTGTAATCCAGCAAGTCATTCTCATCCATGATCTTGAAGGCTTCAGCCATGGCTCGTGGGATTATGCCCTGCTCATCCTCATTGATGGAAGCTGGAAGCAACAAAGAAAACACATTTGTTGAGAGGAAATTGCAGGCTGTAATGGATGTGTGGGGAACTAATTTAATCACCAGGAAGAAAGTTATTATACCGAAGGTGGTTATTGTTTGCTTTTAACCAAACTGATTCAGAAGGCAACTTTGCTGGTAGAACACAGGTTTCAATAACAGTTTAGCATGAATTTAGCAATCCACTCCTTAAAGTGTGTCCCACACACTTTAAGAGGACACACATCTACTCAATAAACCAGATAGCCAAATCCCAGCAGATATTACACTGATTATCCAAGAGTCCCCAGTTGTCTCAAGTAAGGCAAGAAGCTGAAAAATGCTTCTGTCCCCACCTGAGACTGTACAACAGCCTTGCAAAAGGAATCCACAAAAGTACAGTCACACTTTGGATCTCAAACGCCTTGGCTCTAGAACAAATCGGCTCCCGAACAATCAAAACCCGAAAGTGAGTGTTTGCTTCTGAAAAAATTTCAGAAGCCAAAAGTCCGACAGGGCTTCCTGCAGCCAATCAGAAGCCACGTTTTGGTTTCCAAACATTTTGGAAGACAAACGGACTTCTGGAACTGATTCTGTTTGACTTCCAAGGTATGACTGTACTTTATTAGCCCACTTGCCACAAACACACATATGATAGCGCTAGTGGCACAGTGGTATGGGTGTTGAGGAACCAAGCTTCTTCCAAAGTTTACTCTCTTAGCTCGCTTGGAGTGATTCATTCTTACAAAAGCTTTTTTAGAAACCTGATTGAAAAATTTCCTCAAAACATTTAAATCGGCTTCACATTTTTGGAGAGAGTAAATCAGCTACACTGGGTGCTTTAAAGTCTCAACTTCATTACTTGAAAGCACACAATCACTTGCCATCACTGTGTCATCAAGTGATTGACAGATGGGCAGCTCCACCCACCTATGAAATCCTGCCCTTGAGGCTAGATCCTTTTGTGAACTACAGTCGACTTGCTCAGATGCAGGTTAGGATTTATCTTATTTGTTTAAAGAGTGGCTTACATACAATACAGTCCCTGCCTTTACAATAAAAAGTAATAGGGCTACATGTATCCTGGGTAGAGAGGAGAGGAGAATGCAGGACATGCTATTCATGCAAAAGATGGAACTCACAGACACTAGCTTCTCCAATGGTGTAGGTCTTCCCGGAGCCTGTCTGGCCATAGGCAAACACAGTAACATTGAAACCTTCAAAGAAAGCTTCCACCAGCGGCTGTACACAAGCAGCATACACAGACTCCTGGTCCGAGGATTCGGTGAAGACTGTGTCAAAGTGGAAATGGCGGCTGCGCCCAAGAGTAACTTCCTTAGTCTCTGGGTCACCTTGTAGGCAAGTCTGGTGCCCATGCAGTCGTTCCTTGGGAAGTAAAGGTCGAATGCGTACAGCCACCCTGACAGGAACCTCCACTGTTGGTGGTTGGAGTTTGGCTTTCAGACCCATGGCTGGTAGCAAATGAAGAGTCAGGACATCTGAAAACTAAGTAGGAGTGTCATCTCTATGCCTGACATGCTATGAGAAGAGGAAAAGCCAAGTTAGAGTAGACAGCACAAGCAAAAAAAAAATAAAGTACTGGTTAAGGCATAGATCACCTTTCAGCTAAAGTTTCCAAAGCAGTTAACAATACAAATACAATACAGAATATAAAATGAGCCCTGCTGGATCAGGCCGAAGACTTAAATAGTCCAGAACCATGTTCTGAGTGGCCAAAAATGCAACAGAAATCTCCCCACTTGCTATTCCCAGAAACTGGTTGAATAACATTGCAAAGCAAGTGTTACCATCCCACACCTTCCAGTGCATCTTCCTGTCACTTTTCCTACTGCAAAATGTCAAGACCTCTCAATCAACTAAAATTGCGCAACCTAAATTGGCCGGTATGTGATTGAATCCCACCTGAAAATAGTGACAGCTTGAAAGCACCCATAAACAGCAGCCAGTTTCAAAGAAATTTTTTAATAAATTTCATCATTTTAACCCTTCTCCCTTACCCCAGCTTTGCCCATCTGCAGCTCAGCACCTGTTTTTAAAGAAAGGCTAGACAACATTATAGTCAGTGTGATGAACCCTAGGAGACCAGGGTTCAAATCCCCATGCGTTCGTGAAGCTCACAGTCTGAACTTCGGACAGTCAGCCTAACCTACCTCGCAGAGTTGTTGTAGGGACTAAATGAGGGGTCAGGAACAACGTATGTCTCATTTGGAGAGAAAAAAAGGTGGGACAGAAACACAACAAATGAATAATAAGCAGCAACTTTAATTGCCTTATTAAAAAAATTGCACTAGCAGAACACGTAGAAATTGCAACTTCCAAATGCGTAACTTTTTCGTAATAACTTGGCCCAAAAGTCCCAAAGACTTTCCCAAAGAGAAGCATCAGGCGCGTGGCTAGCTGGAGTCACCCTTGAGCACCCCACGAGAAAATGTGGGGTGGGCACAGGTCGCATAAGCAAAAAAAGGGGGGCGTTAAGGGTTTTTTGTTTTTGTTTTTTTTTTTTTGGAGGAGGAGACAGTCAGGGACCGAGAAATCCCCCTACAATGGGAGGGTCGAGGAAATTAAGAAGGGGGGGGGGGGACCTGCATAGGAGATGCGGCGGGACAAACGGCTCCATGCCCCCTGCAGGGAAATAAGCCTTGAGCACACCAAGCCCGAGGGAGCGGGACACCGCGAACTCCCTGCACATGCTCAGAGGCACCCTTCCCAGGGAAACCGCTGACGAAGCGCTGTGCACTTTCCCACCTCACCTCGCCGTCGCCACCGCCTCCTTTTGAGCCTTGGCGCGGCGATACCTACCCAGAGTTGAGGCGTCGGCGCTGGGCGGGCCCGACTAGGCCGGCGCGGGGAAATGGCGTCGGCAGGCGGCTCCGCCTCTTTCCTTGGCGAGGGAGCCGTCGAGTGAGGGAGGCTTTTGGAGAGGAGGAGGAGGCGGCGGCGGGAGGGAAGATGTGGCTTTTAAAAATGAGGGAGGAGGAGCCGCCGCTGCCGCCTTCGCCTTCTTTCTCCTCAGGGCGCCGTCGAGGAGGCCTCGTTTCAGGCCCTGCCAGGGAAGCTGGTGCTCCCTGCGTGGCTTTGTTTTGTTCTCCAGAGGATGCTGTGTTGTGTGGATTATTTGCAACCCACAGAAGCCCAGCGACCCACCCACCAGAAATAGTTAAAAAAAATCAAATCAGTCAATACATGCTTTGCAGAAGATAAGACATAACATTTTGCAAGCACAGGAAGAAACACCACAGACAGAATAAATGTCACACACAGGAAGAACAAGGATATACAGTTCGAGATCTTCACTCCTAAAATCATAAATCCATCACTTTTTCCCTTTAAAAATATGTTTAGAGATGCTTTCCTTTTGACTCAAGAAAATCACCATTTTATAGTTCAAATTGGAAATAAATAGTTAATGGATGGACAAAAGTAAAAAGATTAACATACCCCTTGCATCCCCTCCCCCCAAAAAGCCCTGCATAAATCACTTAATGTGTCAACACGAATAGAAGTTGTAAATATTGCAGCTGTTGTATAAGGGATTATGATGATAACTGGAACGTAATTGAAATCAATAAAGGTTTTGGAATGCAGAAACAAAATCATCAATTCTTGCACGCGGATTTGGGCCACCTTATCTAAATTATATAATTTGGTTCCATGATTGACATTGGTAATTGTATTATAAATTGGTATTGTTATAATGAGGCTATTATTGGATTATAATTGAAAATAAAGATTATTATATAAAAAAATAAATCCCATCATTTTGCACTCAGGGTGACGCCTGCTTCAACATCCCAAACAACGAAAGAGCCTTGTTCACCTCTTGAATGCATTTTCTTTTATTCTTTATGAATGGTAATCAAAGTTCTGACATGCCAACCACATGTTTTTGGTTGCACCTTGAAGCCTTATTTTACAGAGATTTGTGGTTCCTTAAATACTGTTTTAGAGCCAAAAAACAGCAAAGGGGGGGGGGTGATACCACAAAAAATACTTTTATGTTTTAAAAAAGCAACTGGAAAGTGCTTGTTTTTATTGCATCGCATTTGCTTATGAAATAAAGCAACTGTCTTTCCAGTGACATATTAAACAAAGCAAATCCAGCAGCAGTATGATTTCAAAATGAGAAAGCAACAATATAGCAGCAGCAGAGATGAAAATCATTGGTGCTTCCAAATAGGGACTTAATACTGCAAATGGGTCATTCAGATATATTTGATGTTGCAAGCAGGTCATTTTAATGTGTCCCCCCCCCCCCCAAGTTTCCAGTCTAGAGGATCTAGTACAACCAAAGGGGGACAAAAATAAATCAGAACATTTGTAGCATTAGAAGTTACGGGATTTCAGTGGGAAGTTCTGGAATATACACTAATTGGAAATGAAGCTGTGTGATTGCCCCCAAACTTTTGCGGATGCAAATGGTATTAACAGCAGGATCATATATGGCTGCCCCAATAGCAAAACAGAAAAATGTGACCCATGGAGTCAGGATTTTGAAAATGCACTAATATGTGGCCTGCAGCTCAAGATCCTAGAAATGCCAAAGTGGAAAAAAAAATTGCACAATAACTTGAACTGTGGGGTCAGGATTCTGAACAATGCAGAAAAAATGGTCCATCATTAAAGATTCTGAAAAACACATAAAACTGTGACTAACAAATTGGGTTTAAAAAAATATGCAAAAAAGGGTCAAGATTCAGAGTGGTACAGATTGTGAATACAAGATGGTCTGTTGGAATTGCATGCAGATGAGAAGAAACAGCACCACAAGAGAAACAAATTTGCTGTATTGCTAACAGCCTGCAAATAAATACTTGGTGGTGATAATGGGCAATAATTAACAGTAGCAGAACTGTAAGCAAGTTTCCATTGCACAAGGAGTTCTGGCAAGCCAGTCTAAAGAACCCATTGCACAAGGAGTTCTGGCAAGCCAGTCTAAAGAACCAGAATCAATTATGGGATTCTCACAAGTGGAGAGGACAGGCCGAGCTCAGATAGGTTTATGAACAATTTTACTTAACTAATTGATTTTGTGCTTGGGAATTGTGGAAAACAAGTGACTGGGTCAGTTACTGCAAAGCCCATTCCTAATCACCCGCTGAAGACGCATTTGCTTTCACAGGTCTTTGTAAAGGCAGGGATAGGTAACCTTTATTCAGCCTGACGGTCACATTGTCCGATGTCCCCTTCTAGGGTCCGCATGCTAGGGTTGAGGCGATCATAAATGGGGCAACAGATGTGACTCCTACCTTTGTACATTCGATTACATTCCAGCCACACAAAAGCCAGAAGTTTCTGCACACCCCTCTCTCCAGTTGCTTTGAGACGACCTGTTTCATGAACATACATCTTGATTTGCTTGTGGGGAGATTAGTCAACATCGTGTCAAACAAATGTCATCTCACACTTTCTAGTTCACAACGCCATCTCTTTTCTTATCGCCCAAAGTCCTGTCTGTGCCGGGAAGTTGGCTTGTTTCGTAAGAGCTGTGCATTAGTTTGAATTGTGCAGCCCAAGTTTGCTGGGATGCGATTAAATCTCACCTGAAAATAATGATGGTATAGGAGTGCCCTCCATCCTGATGAGCGTGTGCTTCCAAATTGAATTCAAAATAAAGGCTACTGCAGCTATTTCAATCCATCCTTTTTCGATATAGTTTTCTGTATTGCTATGAGCAATTTTGCAAAGGCAATAGGTAACATTTTGTTAATAAGAAAGTAACACCATAAGCTTGTAGCTTCTGGGGCAGGTGCTATTCTGGATGCGAGTGGCGCTGTGGTCTAAACCACTGAGCCTCTTGGACTTGCCAATCAAAAGGTCGGCAATTCGAATCCCAGCGACAGGGTGAGCTCCTGTTGCTCTGTCCCTGCTCCTGCCAACCTAGCAGTTCGAAAGCATACCGATGCAAGTAGATAAATAGGTACCGCTTCAGCAGGAAGGTAAATGGTGTTTCTGTCATGGTGTCCTGTTGCGCCAGAAATAGTATAGTCATGCTGGCCACATGACCAGGAAAGCTGTCTGTGGACACACACTGGCTCCTTCAGCCTGAAAGCAAGATGAGCGCTGCAACTCCATAGTCACCTTTGACTGGACTCAACCATCCAGTGGTCATTTACCTTTACTTTTTTACCTATTCTGGAACATGCCATGCTTAAAGTGGCCTGCGACATGTTGTCGAAAAAGAGGACAAAAGAGGGCATAATTTGCAAATATTATAATTATAATTTATTATATTTATAATTATAATTATAAATTTGCATAGCCTAATTTATATGTTGAGATGCAGATTTAGAAATAATTACTGTCATTTAAACAGAAATACAACTGATTATAAGGTAAAGGTAAAGGTACCCCTGCCCGTACGGGCCAGTCTTGCCAGACTCTAGGATTGTGCGCCCATCTCACTTAAGAGGCCAGGGGCCAGCGCTGTCCGGAGACACTTCCAGGTCACGTGGCCAGCGTGACAAAGCTGCATCTGGCAAGCCAGCACAGCACACGGAAACACCGTTTACCTTCCCGCTAGTAAGCGGTCCCTATTTATCTACTTGCACCCGGGGGTGCTTTCGAACTGCTAGGTTGGCAGGCGCTGGGACCGAGCAACGGGAGTGCACCCCGCCGCGGGGATTCGAACCGCCGACCTTTCGCGCGGCAAGCCCTAGGCGCTGAGGCTTTTACCCACAGCGCCACCCGTGTCCCACAACTGATTATACCAGAGTGCAAAACAAGAGTGTGCCCAGGTGACCAGTCTACTGTTAGGTGCTGTTAACTGTTGATAGGCAACTTCAAGTCGCCTGCTCTCCCTTCTTAAGATTCATTGGGTGGTGTCCAGTGCTAGTTCTACTCAGAACACCATGGTTAGGTTCATTCATTTCAATAGGTCCACTCTGAGTAGAACTTAGCTGGACACACAACCCTAATTTTTTTTAAACCTCAAGAGGTTGGCAAACTTTCCCCACTATGGAGCACGTGAAAACGGTTGAAGACCCCGGAGGACCACTTTACAATTTTCCTGCCTGTTGCAACAACTGTAATTCACTGTGCTAGATGCTGTGCGATTTTTGATTGAAATGTTATTGGTTCTCTTCTTCCTTGTATTGCAGTATGATTTGAATTCTGTAGAATTCATATTGTAAATGTTCTTCACAGGGGGTCACCTGAATGAAGTTTGTGAACCTCTGCTTGGAAACCCCTGGAACAGACAGCTCTTCAAACAGAAAACACCTTCAAACAGAGGCCTTCATTTGCACTTTGTTTTTGTTTTTTATAATTTTTATTGGGTTTTTAATAATTTTATACATATAAAACATAACCATTTCAAACATTAAAATACAAGGTTCTTTTGAACCTTCGAACCCCCTTCCCTCCCTCCGTGGGTTCCATGTTTAGGTTTAAAATTGCTGCATCTTTTACCATTATCCATCTATTTTATTATCATAATTACCATAAGTAATTCCACATTACAAGTATCATTACATCCCTGCCAAAGGTTTTAACCGTTTACAGTGGCCTTTTAAATAAATTGCAAATTTACTCCAGTCTTTAGAAAATACTTGATCTTCCTGGTGTCGGATCTTCCCCTTCAGTTTTGCCATCTCCGCATACTCCCACCAGTTTCATCTGCCATTCTTCTTTTGTTGGTATTTCTCCTTCCTTCCATCTCTGGGCTAGTAGCATTCATAAAAAGTCTTTTATCCTCTCTTGGTATGTCTTCACCTATTATTCCTAACAAAAAGGCTTCTGGGTTTTTTTTTAAACAAATGTATTTTTAAACATTTTCC